>NW_022109767.1:10023757-10033714 GCF_000313985.2 Echinops telfairi
ATTTTATTTTCAGACCCCAGGGAATATCCTTTAAAAAAACAAGTGAAATGAATAAACGCTTTCCGGTTCTCTGAGGTAAACATTCAGTCATCTTTATGGAAGTAGAAAACAAAAGCCAAGGATTTTCTGGTTTATCTAGTGTCACTAGTTAAAACATTACACAGAATGTATTGGTACTATATCGATCGTTTTCCAGTTGAGTATTTTATGGTTAAATGTTTACAATCATAAAGGGACTTTGGTGTTCCTGTTCCATTTTTATATTTTTAATGAATTTTTCCTTTCACAATGGCATGAGCTGCAATTTACAATGATAAAAAACCAAAATCCTGCGGTTGAAAATCCTGCCCATGTGCACTAATAACACAATTTATTTTCCTTTGAAGGCCACCTAAAGTTTATCAAATATCCTAACACCTCCACGACAATCAATATATTGTAGTGCCCGCCCTTCCTCCATAATGTCATATAAGTCAATGTTTCTCAAGATTTATTTTTGAAACAGTAGCCATGGAAAATCCCGTAGAAGACCATTCTATTCTGATATACATGGCATTGCTTTGAATCAGAGTCAATTCAAAGATAATCATTTTTATGGTTTTTCCATAGGTACTAAGTATGAAAATTATAACTTTGATAGAATTTTTTAAAAGAACTATAAGGACCAACGAATAGTGTTTTCAAACCCATGAGGCCATTTGTAGGATCTTCTTCTTCAACTCCCTCCTCTGTGAAATTTTCATCCAAAGAACTTGAGTTTAGAGTTATCCAACACGGCTTTATTACTACCAAGCAAGTGATGATGATGATCTGTAATGTGAGGAACCCACTAAGGCTATAAATTCCTCCCCCTAATTCAGGCCATACCAGAAGCCTCAAGGGATGGTTAGAGAATGCCTCTCCTTTTGGTAAGTGCTGTGTGCCTATCCACTCTATTTAGATCATACAAAACCTCAGAGAATCTCAAAAACTGGGACCCTCATGCTTGACTGATGTAGAGATAGAATGAGAAAGGTCAGTAGCATTATTATTGTTATTAATGTTCAGCATATCACTACAGTCAATTTTAAATGTCTGCTTTAACAAGGCATAGCCTTGACATTGTTTTGTTCTTTAGTCTTACTAAAATATCCTTAGGAGGATTAAACTTTGCTTGGAAGAATTCCAATTACCATAAAACTTCAACAAGCCAACTTATGATTATTTGGTCTCCTTCTCACATTCAAAAATATCCAAATAAAGATAAAAGCACAAAGAAATGGCCCCTAAGAGGTAGGATTATCAACCCTAAAGAAATGCCAGTGTCTACAGATTTGGAGATATGAAATATATTTAACATTTAAGAGACTCTTCAGCAAGACATGAACTTTTCTCTTCTATTAATTAGTGAAGGTACTTGCTTCCCTTTCATTTCAAACTTCTAAACAAAGTGCCTTAAACATTTGGGTTTGGTACAAAGAAATGGCAGGCATTGGCTTGAGGAAGAATGAAAAAGGATTTGTAACAATGTGGAAGCACACATGCATGCAATCAACTCCTGATAGACTTTGTTTCACTGTATGCTAGTCTATCAAGCATGCAATACATGACAACAGCCAATTCTGCTAAAATGTCTAGCAAAATGGAAACCAAGCGGGGGCAGTGGACTATTTCATAAATATATTCATTACAAGCATCTCAAAGTAGCATGTTCCTTAGTTATCCAGTGCTGTTATAACAGGAAGACCACAAGTATGTGCTTTCAGGAACAAACAGGAATTTATTTTCCCAGCTTACCTAGCCATCTGAATTGTTGGTGCTGGCGCTAAAGGGACAAAGGTCACTCCCTTCCTCTTCTCTCCTCTTTTTTTCTCTTTTCCCAAAAGATGGGCACTTGTCTCTTATGAGCTTCTGTTCCAGACCAATCTTCATGTGGCTTGACATCTGCCTTCCATGCCTCTTGCGCTGCTTGTTTGATCTCCTTTATATATCAAAGGAGATTGACAGGAGATACACCCTACACTAATCTTGATTTATTAACATAATAAAGATAGCCTATTCCCAAATGAGATTGCAACCACAGACACAGGGGTTAGAATTTACAACACATATTTTGAGGGGACACTATTTAATCCATAACACTGTGTGATTTTGAATTATTAACATAAAAGGCTGCATTATTCATGACGGCAAATTGCATCGCTGGTGCTTTCCATGCTTAATTTATTATTCCGTAGGAAATTTTGCAAATTACCTCACTGTATTGTATGCAATGACTCATTTTATGTATATATTGTTCTTTTAAGATAAATTAAATCAGAGAGTACATACTATGTTAGGTGGCATGGGACAGGAGACCCTCACACTTGGACCCAGAAGTGGCTGACTCTCCCTCCTGAAGTTTCGCTTCCATTCATATTTATTGATCGATCCCAGTGAAGCTTCTAGCCAGCCTCTCTGTCCTTGTGCTCAATATTACAACCAGAGGTTTGAATTTTTTCTTCCCTACTTTCAGTTTTATAAAAACTGAATGTGTTCTCCTTTTTGGATTTTTAACTCTAGGTCTTAGCACATTTTATTATAACACACTATTTTGTCTTTTCAAGCTGCCCTAATAACTTTTCTGCTCAGCTCTTTAACTTCATCATTTGAATTTTAAATATTTTCAAAGACCTTTTTATCAACATCAAGATTAATTTCTGGACAAAAATCTTTACACCAAAACTTTTCCAAGTTGAACTATAAAACTTGCCATCACTGATATGACCATTAAAACATTCATAGAGGAACTAATGTTAAATACAATTGATAATAAAGTATAAATGGTGGAAAACTAGAATTTCATGGGAATAGAATTACTGAGCAAATAAAATACAGTCGGGTTTGGTGAGATTCCCGCTCTGACTCACAGGGTTTGGTTTGAAAGGTAAAGCCAGAACACCAAACCTACTGTCACCGAGCTGTTTCTGACCCAGAGTGAATCTTTAGGAACCTTTATGCAAACCTTTATGAAACTCGATATGTGCATCGTTCTCCCTCAGAGAAGCTGGTTTGAAGCCCCTTTGTATACCCAACCATATTGGAAAGCAACCATTCTAAAGTTAGAATTTTTAAAAATAATCATGTTGTCGATGATGAATTTATTAGGAACTATCCTCCTTGAAACCACTATTTACCCTGTAACAGCCCTGGGCTATGGTGTTTTAGAATGACTTACTTATGTGCCACTAACCACATTTCTCCTTGAGGGAAAAGACTCTCTAATTCGTTTTTAAATTCCTGAGTCCTGGTACATAGTATACATTTGGGACCCAACACATTTTTATCAAATAATTGAACAACAGTTGCCAGTGCCATGAAAAAAACCACAAGGAATAGCTCCCAATCCCAGCCCAGTTAGATAAGTGAAGATAGGATGTTCTCTTAACTTTTGACCCTATAAATAACAGTAAAAACCAACTAAAGGTACAAATGAAGATCAGTGAAGAAATTGGGGAACTGGCTAGCAATGTATAAGAGATTTTAAGAAAGCCTAACGGAATAGAATAATACTTAGCCATAGCCAGAGTTAGCATGTCGACCGGACGGAGAGACATCTGTGTCCATGTCTGTAGACCTTTTATCATTAAGGTCCAATGGTTGTGGCACCTCAAACTGTTTGAGCAAACATGTGTTCTGTTTGTAAATATAAGCTGGTTTCAATACTAGACTTTTAGAGAAATAATCATCAACGTTACCACAAGTTTAATCCGCATAATCTCATCCATCCAGAAATTAAACCGATACTCTTCCCCTAATTGAAGCTATTTTTCAAATTATCTCAAAATGTACGTGAGCAAACAGGTTATAAAGGAAACTGTAACCCCCAGAAGAGATTCCAAGGAGAAATATTGAGGAGGAAATATGGGACTGAAAGCAGAAAGATTAATTTAAAATGTTTGTACAAAGTGTCCACGTCTCTTTTGATCTATTCTCAATCACCCCAAACTACAAACTTCATAAACGTATAAGAAGCATAGACATGGTTTTTTGTGGCCTCGTCTTAAAATCCACATGGGCAATGAAAGGGAATAAACTACTTGAGGAAGCTTGCCAAATTAAACACTTACAAAACTGAACAGCAAAAGAAGAACCTCAAAGGAAACAACATTTTCAAGAAATAGACAATGTTTTATCATTTTTAATCTTTCGTTGGCATCCTCAGATACATTTAAAATATACTCTATCATTCACATTAAGGTACAGTGCTATGATTGCAACAAGGAATGCGCCAAGAATACAGAGGAGAGCAAAGGTCACAGACATTAGTAATCACAGTACTGATTTGTGGATTTCCGTATTTAAACCAGAAAAAGGCATCTTAAATTCAAAAGCCCTGTATGTGTAAACACAGAAATTTGGAAAACATCAAAATGTTCCTCTGCTTCTAAACTTATTCTAGGTTAAATAAAACTATGGCTGTGGTATAGCTATACAAAGGTACCCGTACCTATCAGTGAAAAGTGACAACATAAATGAGATTTAAGCGCCTAGTTCCAGGTAAAGTAAACCAGATCTGTCAGTATTCATACTAAATGACACAAATTTTAAAAGTTTGATTGGCATACAATTCACATATCATACAAGTCAATACATATATTAAAAAGAGTTGTGCAATCACCACCACAATCAATTTAGAACAATGTCTTTCTTTTTTGTACTTAATGTTCATTCACAAAATCAGAACTATGCTTGCTTGAGAGAGAGCATGACAATAGTAAATATTCCTTAAGGTTCACTAGACCTTCTTGTAGGAGACCTAGTGGCGTAGTGGTGTGATGGTGGGTTGGTAACTACGAGGTCAGCATTTCAAAACCACCCGCTGCTCCAAGGAAGCGAGAGGGGGATTTCTACTCCGTAAAGAGGTACAGTCTTGGAAACCCACTGGGGAAGTTCAGCCTGTCCTACAGGTGTGCCCTGAGTCAGAATTGATTGGACGGCAGTGAAGGTTTTTAGGTCACCTTGTAGGAGTGCCGGTTGATTTGGGGTGACCATAGAATAACGTTATACAGCAGGAATGAATCTGTCTTCTCCTTCAACCCCTAATGTGAGGAACTGACCCCCACTGAAGTGGGGTCTCCCTCGACAAAGCGGTCTTTAAGATGTGGCAATTAGGAGGTGATATTAGATCATGAGCATTACGCGGGCACGCCATCCTGTTGCTTGGGAGACTGGACTAGAAGGTTGATAGGACCAGGGATGAAGTGCCTGCCTTTGGCTTGGTGTTTCTGCATACGGCAGTGGTCCCACACAATGTTTGTCCTTCGCTGATTGACTACCTTTACTCAGCATAATAGTTTCCAGGTCCATCCACATCATAAGGGCTTTTATGTTTTCATCAATGTTTTTTTTAGAGATGCATAGTACTCCATTTTGTGTATATACCAGAGTTGTGTGTGGGTTTTTTTTAATCTTCTCCTGATGGGCATTTGGGCAGTTAAGCGTTTCTTGCGATTGTGAACTGCGCTGCAAGGAACATGGGAGAGCACATGTCTGTTCACGTGTCTATTCCTAGTGTGTCTCATTTCTTTGTTGTATATACCCAACAGAGGTACTGCTGGTTTGTATGCAATCATGCCTCAATGGTTGTGCGTGATTACAAGCCCGCCAGAACTGCATGTGTTCCAATCTCATCGCCCCATCTCCAGCATTTGTTGTCTGTGTTTTTGAAATGGGTTATCATTGTCGGTATGTGGTGATATCTCATCATTGTTCTGATTTGTATCTCCCAGATTGCTAGTGATTGTGTGCAATTTTTTCATATTTATTAGCATTTGCATGTCATTATTGGTGAACTGTCTGTCTATGTCTTTTGCCAACTTTTTATTGGATTTTTTTTTATTGAAGTGTTACAGAACTGTATAGATTTTACTAATTAATCTCTTGATTGTTATATCATTGCTAAATTTTCCCACTCCATGGGCTCCCCATTTACTCATTCAGTGAAATATTTTTATGTGCATATGTGTCTTATTTTTAATAGGTCCCAGTCATCTATTTTGTCATCTACTATGTGTGCTTCTTTTATTATATTGAGTAACATGTGTATAGCCAACAGGGCCCATAAATTTGTCCTAATTTTCTCCTTGATGAGCCTCAGAGCTCTGGGATTTACATTTAGGTCTCTGGTCTACCTTGAGTCTGTTTTGTGCCCAAGGCAAGGGATGGGTCCTGTTTTATTCTTCTGCGGATGGAGATCCAATTTTGCCAGCATTCTTTCTTGAAGAAGATGTCTCTTTCAATCAAAGAAGATGTCATTTAAATTTTTTGAACCCTTTGTCAGAAATCCGTTGCATGTAAGTGGATGAATTCAATTCCAGGTTTTCTATTACAATACATGGGTCTATGTTTCTGCCATTGTGCCAGTACCAGGCTGCTTTGACCACTGTGGCTGTGTGATAGGTTTTGAGGTCTGCCAGTGTGAGTGATGCTCCTACTTAGTTTTTTTAAATGACTCCATTTCTATGATGTTCTCAAAAAGGCAACACTACCGTGACAGAAGAACGGATCAGTGATTTCCAAGACATGAAGGCAGGGAACAGAAGTGACTGCTGCTGTGGTTATTAGGGACAGGGGAGTTGGTTTGCCTCAGAGCAACCCTATGCACAACAGAATGAAACACTGTCCTATTCTCCACCATCCTTATACTCATTCCTATGCTTAAATCCACTGTGGCAACCACTTCTTCAATCTACTTCCTCTTTTTTGCTGACCTACTTTATCATACATGATGTCCTTCTTCAAGAGACTGGTTCCTCTTGAAAATATTTCTAAAGTATGTGAGACAAAGTGTCAGCACTCTTGCTTCTAAGAAAACTTTGGTGTTTACCATCAAAGGAACTTCCCCCCCTAATTCACATTTGATTGCAATGGTGGTTATATTAGGGTGTGTGGTTGCCAAAACGCATAGACTATGACTGGGAAGGGTTCATTTTACTGCATAAAAGGCATATGCCTCAATTTACTTGACGTAAATTCTTTTCAGCTGAAATGTGAAAATAAAGAGATGCAAATTATGAAAGGAAATGAAAAGATTTAGAAAGGCAATGTATGTTACCCAAATTTGGTAGCTAGATAGTTAATAAGATAGAAGAGAGGAAACAATCAATTATAATTCAAAACACAATCGTAGCTCTAGTCTTGAATCTTCAGATTGAAAGAATAAAGCTTTAAAAAAAATTACACTTAAAGACCTAATTATAAGTTTGAGGGTGTAGAAAGTAATAAAAAACTCAAACCCAAAAGGATTCCAGGGAGACAGGGGCAATTGGGACATATAGATTCAAAATCATAGGGCTTTATGCATCTCATGAAAGTAGATGGTGAAAGACAACGGAGTGTGTCTTTCAATGTTGCAAGGTAAAGCTATTTTCACCCTAGAATTCTATGCCCAACCAAACAGGTCATTGTCGTTTCAGCATAAAGATATTTTAATTTATTTCTTCAGAAATGTCTTTCAATACATGCCTATGAATTCTGTAAGGAGAAGAAGTCAGAGAAAGAGGGAAACTAGCACACAGCACACAGAACCTCATAGTCCATGACATTCCAGGCAATAGCCATTCAGATCTTAACAAGGTTCTGTTCTGTTGTGGAGCAGAAAGAGATTCGAGATTTAAAAGAAATTGAAATACCAAACCCAACCCACTGCGATGAGTCAGAGTGACAACTAAGTATTACAGCATAGACTTGAGTTCCTAGGGTTTTCTTGATGGTAAGATTTACTGCAGCAGTTTGCCAAGCCTTATTCTGGAAAACTGGCAGGCTTTTTCTACGGCACCCCACGGTAGGTGCAAAGTACCCACCTTTAGGCCAGTAGTCAAGCACAAATCATTTGTGCCACCCAAAGAACTAAAGCAATTGAACAAGCAGATAAAGTGAGGAAAAGTTGGGAAGAAGCTGAGTAAATGAACTGGGTAAAGTATATGACAAAGGGGGAAAGTATGCATCCTAATCTGACAGTAGGAACAATCTCCCTTAAGTGCCTTGCAGCCTTTGCAAAGAAGAGGCTACTGCGAGGTAGCACGGGCACAAAGCAACAACGTGATCTGGCATATCACTTTTCAAAAGGATTCCTTTAGTTGTTGTGTCAAAAACAGGCTGAATGCGAAAGAGGGAGAGACTGGTACTGTTTACATGGAATATGGTGGCCAAGGGGTCAGATGACGATGAGCCCTTGTTGACTCATTATAATTCATGAGTGAATGAGATAATTCAGTGATAGGAACAATGTTTCTGACCTGAGACAATATTGTTGTCATGGGCCAAAAGAAAAAGGAAATCATTTAGGTGAGGAAAGGGATTTTATTTTGAGCTTATAAATGCGAGATGATTACTTAACATCCAAGTGCAGATGTTGAGTGGTTAGCTGGCTATACGATTTTGAAGAAGAAATGAATACCTTATATACTCGCGGATAAGCCGAGTTTTCCAGCGCCTTTTAATGCAGTTTTTGTGGTAAAATGAGGTGCCTTGCTGATCTTTGGGTCAGCTTATACTCGAGTATATACATTACTTGGAGGCAGGCATATGTTGTATTGACTTATATACTATCCTACTTGTTTTTCCCCCAACAACATATTTTTTAAGTACCTTGACATAAAGGTACTTACAAAAATACCTCCCTGAGGGAAGGAATAGTTGGTAAATAACCCTAAAAGACGTGCTATTTCCATTCAAATATACTTTGTCCCCCAACTATAAATATATTGATTTCTCCCTAGTGTAGTAGGTTACACATTGTGCTGCTAACCTTGAGGTCAGACGTTCAAGCCCACTCATGATGAGACTTTCTGCTCCTTTAAAGATGTACAGCCTTAGAAACCCTAAGGGTGAATTCTACTCTGTCCTATTGGGTTGTTGGGATTTACTCGATGGCAGTGAGTTGAGATCCCCAAAATGTGTGAATGTGATTTTCTTTGGGGACACGGGGGCTTTCCTCGAAGTGCAGAGTGGGTCCTGATCTAAATTCTTTCTAAGTGCTGTTTGATACAAGTGGATCACAGATACACAGATGGGGGAGTCACACACGGGGAAATAGATGCCTTGTGATGGAGACAGCCCTTTTATAAACAGCAAAGGGACACACAGGATGGAGACCAGCTAGGGG
This sequence comes from Echinops telfairi, assembly GCF_000313985.2. NCBI lineage: Eukaryota > Metazoa > Chordata > Mammalia > Afrosoricida > Tenrecidae > Echinops > Echinops telfairi. The sequence continues at coordinate 10,032,885 of NW_022109767.1, forward strand.
AAAGGCACAGAACAGGTACTTCCTCAAAGCCCTCAGAAGGACTCAATATACGCAATACCCGATTTGGACTGCTAATGCCTACAATTGTGAGAAAATGAATTTCTGTGTTTTAAAGTCTCTCACTTTGTGGAATTTTTCTTGTGGCAGCCATAGGAGACTAAACATTGAGTGTAGCGTTGAGATGGAAAAATCAGGCTGGATACTGAAATTTGGATTTCGATAGCACCTAGTTCAAACTAAAACCATGCACTGAGTGAGGTCACCTGGGTGTTTGAATCTAATGATATGAAGAATAGAATAAATCTCAGGGCTGAGACCTTCAGCCCTGCAATTTAGAGAGATAAGCTGGATGCAAAGAACATGTCACTGGGGTAAGAGGACGATCAAGAATCCTGGAAAGCAAATGCAAAGAATTGCTTTAAGGAGGAATGGGCAACTGTGTCAGACACTGAATGGGTGAAGGAAGAGAAGGACAGACACCTGACCATTGTATGCAGCAAAATAGAGGTCGTTGGTGACCTTCAGGGGAGGTGGGGGAAAGGAAGGGTGGAGCCAACTAACCCAGGGACAAAGGAACAACAAATGATCTAAAATCAATGGCGAAGAGGTTATAGAATGCCTGGTGGGGCTTGATCAAGTGCAATGTAACCAAGAGGAATTACTGAAAGCCGTATTAAGGTTGAATATGATAGTGGGACAAGAGGAAAGTAAAAAGAAATAGAGGAAAGAATTAGAAGGCAAAGGCCATATATAGAGGTATAAATACAGGCCCGTATATATGTAAATCCGTTTATATATAATGATTGGGACGTAGATCTATGTGTGTGTGT
>NW_022109767.1:10035155-10040917 GCF_000313985.2 Echinops telfairi
ATGTTGGACTTGTGGGCTTGGGCAACACTGGGTTGGGATGTTTTCTTGATGGGCACTTAACCTTTCTATAAAACTCTGTCTTATACATGAGTTTCTGTGGATTTGTTTCTCTAAAGTACCCAGACTAACACAACACCCAATATACCAAAAGGTAGTTTGTTATTTCATATAGTTAGTACGTAAATAAGAACAAGAAAAGAGATACATTAAAAGTGCCTTTTATGAGTTTTTAAATATTAATGAAAAATGATAAATAACACCTGACCCCAAAAAACAATAAAACTGCTAAAGATTTTAAAAAGAGCGAGAGAGTTATTTTGTGCTATGGCAAGAATGAAAGAAGTTTGGCACTTTTAACTCCGGTAAAGAATTTCAGTCTCGGAAACCCACAGGGGCAGGTCTACCCCGTCCTATCAGATGGCCATGATTTGGAGTTGACTTGAGAGCAGTGGGTTGGGTTTTTAAGACAGTGAGTTCAGGAGTAAATGAGAGACATGAAAATAGAAAACACTACATGACTTGAAATCGCGGCTTTATTGAGATAAAATTAACATAACATGCGATGTATCTACAGTATGGAGTTCAGTGATTTTTTTGGTAGTATATTAATATACACAACTCTTTCCAGAAGTTTAGCCCTTAGTGAAAAGAAGCATTAACTTGACAAAATAAGCGGGGTCAAGAAAGGGTTTCGTTAAACTGCGAGAAATGAGAAAATGTGTGAACACTGATAGAACACTTCTATGCTATGCTGCACCACACAGAGGGGATAATTATTGGAGTGAAGCCGTAGAGTACTATAGGCAGCATTATGGACACATTTGATTTTAATAGTTACAAAATCAAAGTGAGATCTCTCAACTCAGTTGTGTGATTCTGTTTGTTTGTTTGTTTGTTTGTTTGTTTCTAGGCATACTCAAGGACCCAGTTTAACACACAAGTGTCACTTAGAATAAGACTGCTGCTGGTGAGTAAGAAAAGGGAAAGGGAGTTGAGAATAAATGAAGGGATGCTGCTCAAATGGAAGATTAGTAAATTATTATAACTTACCAGGGCCAGGAACAAGGAGATAAAATTATTCAGAGATTTACTCCGAAGGGAAAAAATTAAAGGAGCTTATAGAACTTGTTATTACAGGTTGAACTCTGCCCTCCCCAACAGGTGTTGGAATCCTAACCCTTCATACTTGGGGATGTAATCCCACTTTGGAATAGAGCTCTCCTTGTTAGGTTAATGCTGCCCTATTACTGTATGGGATGCCTTCAACCGAATTACTTTTGAGATCTAAATGTTGCTGCATGGACAAAGACAAGCACACACAAATGGGGGAAGTGTATATGCCATGTGGAGGTCTGCAAGGTGCACCAAGGACTCCCCCAAAACCAACTCACTGCCACTGAGTCAATTGAGACTCATGGAGATGCTAAAACTCAGATTTTTCTTCAGAGAGGCCAGAGAAGGAGCTCCCCTGAAGCAAGCGCCCTTAGTTCAGACTTCTAGCCTCCTAAACTGTGAGAAAAGCAATACCTTAAAAAACCACTTGTTTTATTTCTCTTACACAACTAAGATACTTGTTTTTCAAAGTCCACTGAAATCTTGCTCTAGAGAGAAGATGTTTGTGTGACTCATTTAACTCATATTAGATGCTACTTCTACCTCTTCCTCTCAAACACTGTGATCCTTCTCAGATCTTCATGTGCTGGATACTATTAAGGTAATATATATGTCGCTCTGTGTAGACTAGAGAAACAATTTCATGGACACTCATGTGTGTATAATAAAGAGCTTCATATATAAAAGCAGTTGAATATTGCGAAAACATCCCAGCCCAGTCCCGATCAAGTCCATAAGTATGAGATTAGCCCATATGTCCGATACCAATCTATATCTTTTGATAGCCGGGCACCATCTGCTTTCTTTGCCACATTTGTTTATGCACCCATTTGTCTTCAGCGTAGATGGTATCTTAAGAAAAGTGTCTGATGCAAATATGTTTGAGAACACTGGGTTTACAATGAACTAGAATAACCAGAAATAATGCCAACTTGTACCACAATCCAACTACTGCTCCCGGCTCTGCATGCAAACTCTACAGGTTCCGTCTCAGGTAAGAACTTAGGACATGACCACTAAAATGAACAAACCACCCTCACCACCCTCTGAAAATCACCTCAGTGTACTGTGGGAGAAGCATCTCCTTGGCACCAGGTCTTCTAGTAGTGGCTACCCCTGCTGCCTCAAACCAGTATTCAAGGTTTAGCACAACCGTCCAAAGTAAAAGTAAAGGCAATGCATGGGGAATGAGAAATCATATGGCAAAAAGAGTCCATTCCTTGGGTAGGGAAGAGGGAACCGATGACATGGAACTGTGTGTGACCTCCTCCCTGGGGGACAGACAACCGAAAAGTGGATGAAGGGAGACGTCGGACAGGGCAAGATATGACAAAATACCCATTTATAAACTATCAAGGGCTCATGCGGGAGGGGGGAGCGGGGAGGGAGGGGAAAAATGAGGACCTAATGTCGGGGGTTTAAATGGAGAGAAAATGTTTTGAGAAACGATGTACAAATGCGCTTTACACAATTGATGTGTGTATGGATTGGGATAACAGTTGTATGAGCCCCTAATAAAATGTTAAAAAAAAAAAAAGAGTCCATTCCTTATCCAGGCAACTGGTAGATTGCAACTCGAAGGCCCTTCATGTTAATGAATGATCGAGCACTCTTTTCATAAGTGCAGGTGAGTGGCTCAAAGTAACTTCCTTTTCAGCCTAAACAGGGTTTTGCAAGACAATGCAATAATTTCAACACATAGCTTAATAAATCCAAGTTCATCAGACATGCCCTGTCAGTCTCTCGCTGCTGCCCAGGCCCAGGAAGCCCATGTATATCAGAATAGAAATGGGTTCCACAGCATTGTCACGGGCTGTTTTTCAGAAGCAGGTCACCGGTTTTCTGTTTTTGTTTGTTTTCTGAGACACCTATTAATGGGTTTGAACCTCTAATCTCTGGGTTTGTAGTCAGCACTTAACTGTGTGTGATTCCCAGTAATCCCTTATACTAATGTTACCAACCTTTTAAAAACTCATGGCCCCTGAGTTGATGGCAACTCATAGCCACCTCTTAGGGCAGAGTGGAACTGCTGCTTAAGATCCTCCAAGAGCCTCATCTTTCTCTCACCGAGTGACTGGAGGATTTGAACTGCCAATCTTGTAGTTAGTAGCTCCACGCTTAACCTGCAGCAACGTGAATGCCAAGGAGAAAAACCTAAGGCAGAGATGATGGGAAACATGAAATGTGAGAGTTCCGAAGGGACTGTAATCTTAGATAGGATAGCAGAGAAGATAAAAAATACAGTCAGAGAGGAACTGTGCTTGATGTGTTCAATGAAAGACCACAGGTCGGTGACTTGGAAAGAAAGGAAAGAGGAGGAGGAGTTTTAGGAGAGGAGGCCCAGAATAGAACGGGCCGTGGAATGAAGGGGTTCTCAGTGGGATTTCTGGTTTTTACAGGATTGCTAAAGGAAATGATTAGAGAGTTTTCAGCAGAGACACAATAACATCTGACTTAATTTCAACAGCATTACTCTGAGAACTGTAGTGAGGCTGTGACCCCTGCTCTGTGCACGACAGAAGCGAACCCAGCCAATTCCTGCACCATCAGCATGACCAGTAGTGGACTGAGCTTTGTGATCCAGAAGGTCCATTGGCTGATTTTCAGAAGTGAGTTCTGACTCCATAGTCACCCTAAATACAACAAAAGGAAACAATGCCCATTCCTGCTCTATGTAAGACCATTTCTGAAGCTACTGTGTCAATCCATTTCTTTGATGGTTTTCCTATTTTTGCCAACCTTCTATAATGTTATTCTCTAGGGACATATTCCTTCCTGAAAACTTCCCCCCAAAACATGAGGCAATGTCTTTCCAACTTTGATTTTATGAAGCATTCTACTTGTACTTCATCAACACAAATTTGTTCGTTCTTCTGACAATCCATAGCATATTTAATATTCTTTGTCTGCATCATCGTTCAAAGGCACTAAGCCTTAGGTTTTTCTTATGCATTGCCCAGCTTGCATGTGCATATAAAGTGGTTAGAAATACCATGGCTTGGGGCAGGCACACCATCATATTCAAAATAACTTCCTTGCTTTTTAGAACTTTGTAGAGCTCTTTTGCCGCAGATTGAACCAAAGCAATACACCATTTGATTTCATAGCTACTGCTCCCATGGGTATTGATTATGGATTCAAGTTAATGAAATCCTTGACAGCTTCAAAAATGTCTCCATTTATCTTGATGGTATTTGTCCAGCTGTTCATTTGTCCACTTGTTAGGACTTTGCCCTTGTGGTATGGTGGTTATAAGCTGCTCTGTGGAAGAAAGATGGAACTTTCCATCCCCCATACCCCCACAAAAAACAGTTCACAGTTCAGAAACTCAACAAACGGGCAATTCTACCCTGTCCTCCAGGGTCCCTATGAGCCGGCATCCACACAAGGGCAGTGAGTTTGGATGCGTATTTCATAGTAAGGGATAACCCATAGTGAAAAGTGTCGTCTTTGATCTCCATCCGTGAGGGCTTCAAGTGTTCTTCCCTTTAGTAAGTGAAGTTGTATCATTTGCCTATCTCTGCTTACATAAAACTCAATCTTTATCCTGCTGCAGCCTGCTTCTTCATATAGTCCAGTTTCTTCGATTTTTGCACAACCTACAGAATGAGTAAGTGTGATTGAAAGACACTGCCCTGATGCAGAAAGTATGACTTGGACCACCTGCTTTCCCTTCATTCGGTTTGAAGGTTGCCTCTTGGTCTATGTACAAGTTCTACATGGGCACAATTAAGCATTCAGATATTTCCATTATTAGCAATGTTTCTATAGTTTGTTGTGATCCACACAGTTCAATTCCTTTGCATATTCAATAAAACACAGGCTAACTTCATCTTTCAGATGTTCTCTACTTTCAAGGACTTGACATCTCTCATCCCAAGTCCTTTTTGTGATCTGGTTTGAATTTCTGGCAGTTACCTTCAAAACTGCTTTTGAAATATATTCAGCATGATATTACTTGCATTTAATATTAATGGTCGATATTTTCTACATTCTCTTGGTTCACAATTGTTTAGAATTTTCCATAAATATGGACCTCTTCCTATCAGTTGAACAAGTACCTGTCTTCCAAATTTCTTGGAATAGCTGACTAAGGACTTCACACACTACCTTTATTTGTTGAATCATTTCAATTTGTATCTTGTTAATTCCTCTAGTCTTGTTTTTGTTAATGTTTTCAGTGCAGCTTGCCCTCTGCCTTCAATGACATTGATTCTTGGTCCTGTGCTACTTCCAAAAATGGTTGGATGGCTACCAATTATTTTTGGTTCCGTGACTGTGAATTCCTTCCATCTTATTTTCCCAAGAGTTTTATTGGCACATAATTTACATATCATACAATTCAACAGTGAAATCATTCAGTCACATCAAGAATTGTACAATCACCACCACATCAATCTCAGAGCATCCCACACCCCATGGTTAACTCACCTTTAAGAGGAGTTACACAATCACAATCAGTTCTAGTGTTCCCTCTCCCCTCCCATATTCATTATTTACTCCTGAAATCCCCTTTCCCTCCCTATTGCCTACCCCACCCCCGCAATCCCTATAACCCCTGCAATCCCTACCACCCCAGTTACTCCCATTATACATTCCATTTTCTTTTTTTTAAATCACTTTATTGAGAGCTCATACAACTCTTATCA
>NW_022109767.1:10042611-10051636 GCF_000313985.2 Echinops telfairi
CCCTCTCCCATGTCCCCCCAGAACTGTCAGTCCCATTGTTTTCTCCTCCAGATTGTTCATCCAGTCTATCTTATTTAGACAGACCTGTTAGTGTTGTTGTTTTGTTTTCTTTTGTTGTTTGGTTTTGCTCTGTCTTGTTTTTGTGCAGTCCATCTTCCTTTGATGTTTCCTTTGTCATTCAATGTCTTGTCCATAGAATCCTTCAATACCGAAATTGGATGCTGGAATTTTCTTTTCTTTTTAAGTTCTTTCACCTTGAGAAATGCCAAGTGTATCTTCCCTTTGGATTTTCTAACTTTGTACATTTCATTATAACAGTTTACTTTGTCTTTTCAAGAGATGTTTTGAAATCTGCTCAACTCTTTTATTTCATCATTTCTTCCATTCACTTTAGGTACTCTATGTTCAAGAGCAAATTTTGGATTCTCTTCTGACATATGTGTGGCCTTTTGTCCTTCTTCTGATTTTGCTAACCTTTCTCTTCCTTCGTGTGTGAGACTCTCGATGTTGTTCCACAACTCTGATGGTCATTAGTGTTCAATGCATCAAATCAATTCTGGAGAGGGTATCTAAATTCAAGTGTGACAAACACATACTTATTAGCATATTTTAGTTCTCATGGATTTGTGCTAATTTTTAATTTTCTTCATCTTCAACTTGAACTTGCAAATGAACCATTGGTGGTCTGCTCCAAAGTCGGCCTCGGGTCTTGTTCTGAATGATGGTCGTAAACCTCTCCAGATGCAGTCGATTTGTGTTCCACCCAGTGAAGTCCACCTGTTTAGTCACCAGTTATGTTGTTATAAAAAGAGATTCCAATGAAATGATCTTGAGAAGTTCCATAATCTAGCACTCATTTATTCAAGCACTAATACAGGTGTCGTGAAAATATGCTGTAGATTTGGTTAGCATCTACAATTAGTTGACTTTAAGTAAAGAAGTTTACCATCAATATTGCGAGTGGATCTCATCCACTCTGTTGAAAGACATTAACAACCCAAAATGAAGTTTCCTAGAAAAGAAGAAATTCTGCCTCAAGATTGGCTGTAACATAGAAATTTCTGCTTTCTGCCTGAATTTCTAGCTTTCCGCCCTGTCCTACAAAGTTTGGACTTGTCAGCACCCACAATCACTAAGCCAATGCTTTAAAATAAATGTCGTAAATACACACATATGTTGTTGTTGAAGGAACCCTAATGGCACCATGGTTGAGACTGGGTTGCTACCCGAAATGTTGGCTATTCTAATGCACCAACTTCTCTGAGGAAGAAAGCTGTGGTAGTCTGCTTCTCGGGGAGGAGATGAGCCAGTCAGGGTGCGCTGTAACAACGATGAGAAATACAACTTTCCTCTAGTTCCTAAATGTTTCCTCTCCACTCCCATTACCATGACTTGAATTCGACCTTGCAAGTATGGCTAGACCAGAGGATGTACACTGATACAGATAGGAACTGAAAATACAGGGAATCCAAGGCAGAAGAGCCCTACAGGACCAGTGGTGTGAGTGGCGAAACAGGGAGGGTAAAGGGAGAATGGGTAGGAAAGAGGGAACCAATTACAAGTAACTATATGTGACCTCCTCCCTGGGGGACCGACAACCGAAAAGTGGGTGAAGGGAGACGTCGGACAGGGCAAGATATGACAAAATACCAATTTATAAACTATCAAGGGTTCATGAGGGAGGGGGAGCGGGGAGGGAGGGGGAAAATGAGGACCTAATGTGGGGGTTTAAGTGGAGAGAAAATGTTTTGAGAATGATGTACAAATGATTTACATTTACACAATTGATGTGTGTATGGATTGCGATAACAGTTGTATGAGCCCCTAATAAAATGTTTAAAAAAAAAAAAAGATGTATATTCTTGGAATCTTTCTGGGACAGTTCTACTCTGTCCTGGAGGGTCACTGTGAGTGGGCATTGATTTGATAGCAGGGAGTAGCAGGTACACTGTTTCAGGTGCTATTGAGTCCATTACAGCTCATATGGACTTCATGGGACAGAGTTTTGCATGCTTTAATCTTCATGAGAGCAGGTCTTTGTCCCATGTAGCCACTAGATGGATTTGAACAGCTTACCCATTGCACTCTCATGGTTACTCTAGATAGATAGATCGATCGATAGATAGATGATAGTTAGATAGATAGACAAATATTTATAAATCTGTAGTTCTATTCCTTGGAGAACTGGTATATGCCTGTATACCAATTTTACTGTCCCCAAATAGCAGGTGGCCTTTGCAGGAGAGCAGTTCTTCTCCAAAGGTCCGGTCCTAGGAGAATTGAGTGGTTTGAGTTTGTTATAAGGAAGTAGGAAGGGGCAGGAAGAAGATCCAGCACAAAAGGCAAAGCACTTAGCCGTGTCTCAGATTGCAAAGACCCCAGGCATTACTGTTATCCATCACACACAGGGCCTACTCCTCACTGGTCCATCTTCCCCAGGTTCCTATATCAAGAGGGTACATTTAACTTGTCCATGGCTTCCTCGCTTTTAAGATCCACTGATTGAAAGTAGAAGAATAACTGATTGGTTTTGCTTGGCAATGTAAAACTTTGAAGCAACAAGAAAGAAAAGGCTCTTATAAGCAAGTCTTGCAAAGAAGTATAAATTTATCTCTAGTTGAGTACCCTATAAAACTGAGTGGATAACTTTCATACTTTCTTTTCCCAAATAATCGCAGCAATAATCTTTGAGGAAATTCCCCCATTCACTTTTCTTTTGGAAAAATAAAAAATGATAAATTAGAGTAGTGTTTCCCCCAAAAGGATACCAGTATGGCTCCACAGTTATTTTTCAGATAGGCCATTCCTCCATCATTTAAACCTAAAAATGGGGGTGCAGGGGGTGGGGAGGAGTTTCCCCTGGATTAAAAGATATTTGATGAAAATATTTAAAATTAGAACCCATTAAGATATTGTTAAATAGAATGGAAAGTTCCCATTGTTAAGATACAATATTAGACTCCAAAAATATTTTTCTTTTGCAGCAGCTGGTGTCTGAGTACAATGCTGCCCCCACCCACTCTTCTAAGATTAGTCGAACATTTTGAGAAGCACTGCTTATGGTAGCATCCTATGTAGAGTAATGAGAATATTGTAGTTTTAACTGGGACATGTGGGAGACATCTGAAATCTAAGGTAGGATGTGAAAGGGGGAGAATAGTATGGACTATGAAATCAAGAAAGTTTTCTAGAATTTTTGCCTTTCGGTCTAGGCTGCGTCCTAATTGTAGGGTGTTATGGGAGTTCACATTCTAAGTTCTCCACTTTCCATGAGGAGAGTCCTAGTTTGTTTCCAGCACCTCTAGCTGTGAATACATAGAATTATAGGCACATAACTCTCTCTTTCTCTCGCTGTTTCTCTCAATCACACATACACACACAAGCATCTTTTCCCTAGTCCTCCAAATATAACCCCAGAAGTTAACATGTCCGAAATACACATTTAAACCTGTTCACTATTTGAAATAAGAAGGAAGAACTGGCAGTTTGCTTCCAGCAGTCAGCCCATGAGAACAGATAGGGTCACAGTGGTCTAATCTGTAACCAGCCACGGGGATGGTGCAGGAGCAGGAACCTTCACCCTATTGTGCATGGAGGCCATGAGTTGGGCTCGGATTGGAGGACAGCCAACAACAACAACAACACTATTCGCCAGCACGCCGACATTGAAAACGTCTGCACTTCCACACCCTCCCACTCTCCCACTCACGCCCATTGTTAAACCAGATCATTCCAAGTGGACACTGAGATGTACTGGACATCCTCTTCATGGAAGAAGACACAGTGCCCTATTCTCCATTTTTGAAGCTTAAGCAAAAACTCTACCCTCGTTTTCTCACGGATTCATTGTTTTGCCATTCTGGTAGTTTGCATCGTCACAAGGAAGGAATACAGAAAAGAAACTCTTTGCCGAGGGAAGGCTTATTTTTTTCCAAGTCTCCTACCCACCACCATCCAGGGAATGTGCTGTGTTCTGGTTGCTTGTGCATTGGTCTGATGCTAGAAGATAGGCTGCTGGATGTTGAGCATCAGGAGGGTCGCTCATGGTGGACATGATTTCAGGGGATTTTCTGAACTAACACGGGCTCGGAAGAAGAAGCTGGGCTCTACCTTTGAAACGAGTGGATAAAAATCCAATACACCGCAGAACAGTGCTACAGACTCCGACTTCCTCGCTGTGGACATCAGAAAAGGACACTGTGAGCATGAAGGGCCAGTGAAGGCCAGGGAAACCTTCAACACAATGGACTGAACCTACGGTCACAGCATCGGGCTCAAAACACACCAACAATCCTGAGCCTGGACCAGGGCTAGGCAGTGTATCCTTCTGTTGTTCACCATGAGTCTGATCCAGGGAATGCACTGAATCTAACCACCACAGCGCAGCCACTACATGGGCTCTCTGAGTTGCACAATTCCGATTAGAATTTGCAGCGACTACACGGGCTCTTTGAGTTGCATAATTCCTTGAGTTGCATAATTCCGAATAAGAATTCGTTGCTCCTTAGGTTTCCTATGGAATCTTCCCCTGAAGCTTTTTTCTCCTAGAATATGCATTTTCTATGTATTCTCGTGCTCTTTTTTACACTCTCAGGCAGGTTTCTTCCTATTCCATCCTCTTCTTTCCACTTTCTCTCTCTTGAAAGCATGATCCATTTTTTCCCTGTGAAATATAATTACCAAGTAATGTACAAATATATGGCCATGTATGTTCGAAAGGAACAGCTGCAAAATGGCTAATATTAGGTCTAATTTAGCTACAATAAATTAGCACATGTGTGGAAGCACAATGATGACAGCATAATTATAACAAAAGTCGATGTGTTGAAGTGTATAGATGACAATACATACTAATTTTAGAGAGAGAGCGCGAGAAGAAGCCCATACCAAATGAAACACGCACGATGAGCAGACGGCACTAATAGCTCAGACACATACACTTAATGTGGCCAGTCACTGTAAAAAACAGAAAGATGGATGAAGCTGTTCAAAAATCCAGTGCTAACAAGCAATGTAGTCTGAAACCATTAGCTGTCAGGGGCAATAACACTCAAAGTGCTGAAGTGCAGTAAAACAGCCGAGCTTTCCTGGGACGGTGGCTGCTGTACCAGTGCACACCTGTGAGGGGACGCGGAACCCATCCTCGCATTCATTATAACAGGGAGGAAAAACAACACTAATAATGTAGAGTATAAACGGAAATAGCAGACAGCAGAGAGTGACATTTGCATGGTCCCAGTCAGCTTGTTAGCTGAAGTGGGTTTTAATTAGCTATTTTCCAGCAAGCAAACGAGCAAATTAGTGGCAGCTATAAACAAGAAGAGACAATCAGGCCCAAAGAAAGGAGGGCCGATCAGGGTGCCTTTCCAGGGGTGGCAAAAGGAGAGCAAAGAGAGACAAAGCTTGCATTTGAAACATGTGTTTCGATGATAAAATGAAAGAAGGGCACCTCCTGAAAGCACCTTCCAGGTTGAGAGCCCTCCCCATTCCTTTCAGGGTTGAGGAAGCCGAGGCCCAGGAAGGCTACCTGGCTTATCCCAGGTCACAGCTCCAAACAGAACCGTGAAATATCAAGGATGTCTCCCAAGCATGGATTACCCAAAGTTCTGTTTCTGAAATGCCGTGATTGGATCAGCCCTGGAAGAACACAGAGTTACAAAACCATGGGTAAATTTTGCAAAGCCATGTCAGGATAAAACTTGGGGCTCAGCTGTATTAACATTATACGATATTGTTTTAAAAGAAAAAGCAGGAGAAATAGGCTAATAGTGCCTACCTAAAATCAAAAGAGGAGTGTCTGGTTGGTGGGAAAGGCTGGATACAGGAGCGCCCTTGAAGAAGATGTGGCAGTTTGCTTTTGAAAGGGCACCTGAGAAAGAACCCTACAGACCACAGTTCAACGATGTTGCACACGGGTTGCCATGAGTTGGAATTCATTCAACAGCACTGGTTGGTTGTTTGTTGCTAGGGTGGTGGGTGGGTGAGTGGGTGATTGATTGGTTGCCTGGCTCAGCAACTCGCATACTCAATGAGTATGTCCTGTGTATTAGGCATAGTATTGTGTTGACACTAGAACGTTTGCTGTCTGGTAAGATGTGCAGAGGACTAAACAGATCGTACACAATAGAACTATGCAAACTCGGATGTGGTAAGAGAAAGGTCCCAAGGAGCTCACTACAAAGGCTGCTAAACAGAATGTTTGTGGTTGCTGTCCTGTCTGTTCCAACTGCTAGTGACCCTCTGCGCAACAGAGGAAAACACCACCCACTCCCACACCACCCTGACCTTGTGCTTGTGTTGGAGCCCACTGCTGCAGCCACGGTGTCAGTCCAGCTTGTTGAAGACCTTTCTCTGTTTTACTGTGCTTCACGGAGCATGATGGTCTTCTCCACGAACAGGTCTCTCCTGATAATAGGTCCATCCTTGTCTCCAAGGAGGTTTCTGGCTGTACTTCTTCCAACATAGACTTACTTGTTCTTTGGGCAGTCTATGGTATGCTCAATAGTTTTCAGCAGGAACATAATTCTAATATAATGATTCATCTTAAATGTGCTTTATTCAATGTCCAACTTTCACATTCCTATGAAGCAACTGAAAAGACCATGGCTTGGGTCAGGGGCATCTTCGGCCTCAATGGAAAGACATATTTTGCAGAAAGTTTACCCAATGCAATGATTTCCTTGATGTCTTGACTGCGGTTCCAGGGACATTAACTGTGAATCCAAGCAACCTCAAATACTTGACACTGTAGCCTTCTCTCCATTTGCTGCGATGTTACCTATTGTTCCAGTGATGGGATTTGGGTTTCTCCACACTGAGTTGTGATCCACACTGAAGGCTGCAGTCCTGGCTCTCGATCAGCAAGTGCCTCAAGTCCGATTCATTCCACAACAAGCACCTAGGTCTTCAAGGCAGATGTTGTTTGAAAAACAAAATGTTAAAACCATGGGTTCCACTAGACAGACCAGATCCGGGAAAATCCCCAGCGTGCATAGCAAAATGAAGCTTATGTGATCGTTTTTGTTATCAAACTTAACTCTTACAAATTCAAATATTCATATGCTGTCGAAATAATAAGATGATTGGGAAGTTGGGAAATTTTGGGATGGACATAAAAGAAATCAACTGACTTATCCTCTTGTATCATAAACTCAACTGACCTGTAAGGGAGGCTATAATGCATGGAAGCATGATGTACTCCAAGGAGAATGTGGAAAGAAAGCGTAATGAGCAGGACCTTGGACAGAAGCAACGTTTGCTAGTGAGGTAGACAAGGAACTCATAGCTCCAGTGAAAGGGTTTAGAAAAGTGGAGCCTAGATTTACCAAGGGGTCACAACTTTATAATCATTATAAATTACATTGATTGAATCACAATTCTATGGCCAATATTGTATAGTTTCCAAAATCCAGCCTGCTTCTTGACTTTATCATTCAAATAATATTATCAACTATGAGACAGACAAAACGAGGAAAGACACAGAATGAAACCCGTTGTCATCCGTCGATTGTGATGATGGAGAAGGGCCTCAGAGGGTTGCCACGGCTGTCTTTGTGAGTGCTTCTGGGTGTGTGTGTGCGTGAGATGAAATTTTACAGACTAAGTTAGGTTTCCATTCAACAATTTGTTTCTTAATATTAGTTGCAGCCCCCTCCATGTAGCAAACTTTTCCTCACTTCCACTCTGCGTTCTCTTTTCTTGCCTGACCTCGGGGCTTTGGGATTAGTAGATGCTGCCTTTTGGGACTCATAGGGTTCCCGATTCTGAAGAATATGTTGTTCAATACAAAGACCTGTCAATTGGCTAAATATTGATGGGTCCAATTTCAGATCAGAAGGACGTTTAAAGGGCCACATTATCTCAGGTTTTCAATACTGTTTATCAGACAAGTAAGTCATTTTTATGATTTCAAGTTATGTTTTGCACTCTCTTCCACTCTGTCCAGAAACTCCTGTTCTGATTTCAATCTGATCAATCAGTTATGGTAGTGAATCCCATCAGGATAGGATAGAACGAGACCAATAGACACATCTTTAGATGTCCGCTTGCAAATTTTAAAGACCAAATTCAGTGGCTACTCACTAAAGTAGGCTGCCCAGAACATGATCTTTGTGGGAGATGTTATGCCAATTGAACTATTTATTGCCTAAGACTATGGTTCTGAGTCCTCAGATCTAGAAATACATCCCATTAAGGTGTTTGGTTGTAGCTAAGAAGTGTGCCTAACTGTGCTCCTTGTCTGCTCTACTGTAGTCATGGATATATTTGTAGCACATACAAATACATAAATAGATAGAGCCTTTGTCAAGTCCATATATAGTCTTGCCGTTATCTTCCCAAGTAACCTTCCTATACTTGTTCAGCATGCATATCTACCTTTGTATCCACTCAATAACGATTATTGTTTGTTATTATGCTATTTTAGGATACTGTAAGTAATAGTATTTATCTCTGTTGCTTATCTTCAGCATCATTCTTGGTGACCAAACAGAAGACGGCAGAGTTGTTTCCTTGGCTTTCCGGGGCTGTAAAATTTTATAGGATGAGGTAGCCTAATTTTTCTCCCAACAAGCACCTAGTTAGTCTGAGCTGCTGCCTTTGTGATAAGTGTGTCAGTGCCTAATGGCAGTGGGTTTGAGTTTTTGTTTTGCTGCCTGTAACTCTTGATTGATTTCTCCACCCTGCCTTTACTATCCCTAGTACCCATCAAAGAATAAGCCTTTCCTCATGAAAGTCTTTATTTTATGTACTAGTAGCCCCATACATTATTTGTCCTTTTGTGTTGGACTTATTCCCCTCAGCATATAGTCTCCAGATACCCCCCATCTTTTAAGGTGCTTCAACATTCTTACTCTTTAACTCGCATAGTATTCCCTTGTGTGTATGTTCCATTGTTTATTCATCCTCTGGAGGAGGCTTAGGTTGTTTCCTTCATTTTACTATTGTAAATGCTGCTGCAATGAACATGAGTGCACCTATATATTGAGGTAGTTAGTTTATTGTGCCAACCTGGCCGATAAATACA
>NW_022109767.1:10052326-10059245 GCF_000313985.2 Echinops telfairi
TTTTTTTTAACTTTCCTATTAATTCTTGAGTGAGATGATATCTCATTGCTGTTTTGATTTGAATATCTCCAACTCTATCATGCAATCTTCCAACTACTGTTCCTTCTTTTCTGTTTCTAACTTTTGCATTCCAATCACCAATAACTGTCAAAGCATCTCGATTGCATGTTTGATGGATTTCTGCCATTGGTAGAATTGTTCAATTTCTTCATCACTAGCTTTTGTGGTTGGTGCATGAAGTAGAATAGTAATTGCATTAATTAGATTTCCTTGAAGGTGGGTAGATATAATCTGATCGCGTATAGTGTTGTATTTCATGATGAATTTAGCAAGATCTTTTCTAAAAATGAATGTCACAACATTCATTGTGTTATTCCTGGCATAGTAAATCACATGATTTTCTGATTCCTTAAGTATAGGGAAAAGAAGACAATAAGTGTGGCCTGTTTAATTTCTGGGAAAAAAAGCAAAAAACAAAAATGTGTGGGTTTTCCCCTTTACTCAAGATACCAACTACCACAATGCATTACCTGGGTCCACCGTCAGATGTTAACCACCAGGAAGATATCCTGAACTCGGAGCCCACCAGACTCAATCAAGATATCTAGAACTCTGAAAGGTAATCGTGCTTGTGAATTAGAGTTGATCCAAAAGTAGAAATTAGCCAGGAAATACAGTAAATGTTTCTCTAAATTTTTTATGTGAGATTATTGTGGACATTTTATTCTATGTAGATCAATAATTCATTAGAAAAATTTTGTTATATTTTTATCTATATTCACGTACAAGGTAAAATATTTATTCCCAGAATGCTGCAGAGATCTATCTGTTGGAGTGCTTGTCTCTTTGAAAATGAACTAGGAGCCCTGGTGGTTTAGTGAGTTAACTTTTGGGCTCCTATCAGTTAGGTCAGCAGTTCAAGACCACCAGCAGTTTAGTGCGAGAAAGATGAGACTTTCTGTCCCCAGGAGGATTTGCAGTTCTGCCTTGGCCTATGGTGTTTCTGTAAGTCACAGTTGATTTGGTGGCAGTAGCTAGAAGGAGTTATTAAGAAATGTGGGATTATATCTTAGACTACTTCCCTCCAAATATAGAACTGAGGCACTCTTACTTTTGGGGACTTATGAGAATATTGCAATGCTCAAATAATCATCTTTATCGGTTTGGTATATTTTATAAATCCCAGAAGCCATGCCAAAGGTGCAGGAAGCGTTTGACCATGCCATCTCCCTTCACTGATTCCTGTAGCTTCTGGGTATTGAGTGGTAAGCCAGAGTGAACAACATTAGCTCCTGTGAGGAGGGATGGAGAAGACACCCAGAGGGAGGAGAGTATTGGGAAAGTTTCCCAAGAATATGGATGTAATACATCTCCAGAATGGGGGGGGCTAAGGGGCTTTACCCAATAAGGCACTGAATGACCCTGGAAACCCATGTTTGGAGGGGAAACGCGCTCTCCAGGAAGGCTTCTAACATGGTAGAGGAAAGAGGATGCTCAAGGCCCTGTCATAATCTCCTCTGCTCCTTCAGATGGGTAACTAAGGTGTAATACCTCCAGATATACCTGGGTTGCATCCTTAAGAACTGGGACATGCTTAATCCTCAGATCCTAAAGAAAAATTTATATTCTTTGTCATAACTTAGGTGGTGAGGAACTTTTCCCTGAAAACAGTAGTCTATATTATGATAGCAAACTGGTTTCCATGAACCAAGTTTCCCAAAACAACCTGATGGCATTTTAAAAGTTGTGAGAGATTATAATAAAACCTACTGACTTGGATCCTAAGAATTCCACAGGAAAAACAGCGTTAGGAAATGTGTTTATACCCAGAGGAGCCCCCAAAATAGACTTCAGGCTAGGAGGGGCAGTTCCCAGAATTCCCCAGGACCATTGGAGAGATAGTCATAAAAGTCAGAGGACAGACCTGGAATTATGTATGCTTTTGTTGTTGTTATTGTTGTTGTTTGCTACCTTTATTTCTTTTCTCTCTCTCTTTTTATTCATTCTTTTGTTTTGTCTCTGTTATTGTTGGTTTGCCTACTGATATAAGACAGGCATGGGAAGCAAGCCTGAGGAGAAAGTAATGGGACAGGAACAGATGGTTCCAGAGGGACTAAGGGGGAGGAGAAGCTGAGGGAACCGAGTGGTAAGCAAACAGTGCCATAGACAGGGGAACAACTAGGGAATTAAAAGACCCAACGAGGAGGACACAGAGACCCCGGTGGTGCGGGAGCAGCAGCAATCTAGCTGAGAGGAATTAATAAGAGGCAGAAGGACAAGCATGATGGTGGGGCATGAGGAATGTAAAAGGAGCAGAGGAAAGAGCTAGGAAGCAAAGCTATGGATAGAGGTATAAACATAGGTGTGTACTCATCTAAACATATTAATTCATAAAAATAGAGGTATTGGCCTATGTACATATATTTATATGGCAATACATTGAGGAAGTTTTGTCTGGGGTCTTAAAGGCATGAAGTTAAACAAGCAGCCATCTAGCATAGAAGCAACAAGTCCACATAGAAGCAGCACACCAGCCTGTGCAATCATGAAGTGTCGACGGAATCAGGTAATAGGGACCAGTAGTCTTCCCACAAGTTTAATAGAACTTAGCCTGTTTATTATTAAACTAGATCCTTGTATATTAAGAAATCTAAAATACTTTGTTCCATTTTTAAAGCTGAAATGCCTGCTCCAGGTAGAAATGAGGATATTCCAAAATGGTCTAAGGTCATTGGACTCTGGCACCTTAGGTCTACCATGTATTGGTCTCATATTGTTATAATGCTTGCTTAACATCTTCTGCCCTAATCATTTTAAAAATCATTTTATTAGGGGCACAAACTCATCACAATGCATACATAGATCAATTGTGTAAAGCGTATTTGTACATTCATGGCCCTCATCATTCTCAAAACATTTGCTCTCCATGTAAGCCCCTGGCATCAGCAACTCATTTTCCCCTTCCCTCCCAGCTCCCCACTCCCTCATGAACCCTAGATAATTTATAAATTATTATTTTGTCATATCTTACACTGTCCGACGTCTCCCTTATATGTAGATCCTTGTCATTGGTTGCCCCTTTCCACTCCACCCTCCCTCCACCCTCCCAGTATCGCCACTCTCACCATTGGTCCTGAATGGATCATCCATCCTGGATTCCATGTGTTTCCAGTTCCTATCTGTACCAATGTACATCTTCTGTTCTATTCAGATTTGTAAAGTAGATTGGGATCATGAAAGTGGTGGGGAAGCGGGGAGGAAGCATTTAAGAACTAGAGGGAAGTTGTATGTTTCATCGTTGCTACACTGCACCCTGACTGGCTCCTCTCTTCCCCACGACCCTCCCATAAAGGGATGCACAATTGCCTACAGATGGGCTTTGGGTCTCCACTCTGCGCTCCCCCTCATTCACAATGATATGATTTTTTGTTCTGATGATGCCTGATACCTGATCCTTTCAATACCTCGTGACCACGTAGGCTGGTGGGCTTTGTTGCTTCCATGTGGGCTTTGTTGCTTCTGAGCTAGGTGGCCGCTTGTTTACCTTCAAGCTAAAAGAACTTTGATCTATTGATAGCCGGGCATCATCAGGTTTCATCACCACATTTGCTTATGCACCTGCTTTGTCTTCAGCGATTGTGTTGGGAAGGTGAGCATCATAGAATGCCAGTTTACTAGAACAAAGTATTCTTGCATTGAGGGAGTATGTGAGTGGAGGCCCAATGTCCATCTGCTACGTTAATACTAACCCTATACATATATGCACATAGATGTATTTCCAAATCCTCATATATAAATATATATATATGTACATGCCTTTATTTAGACCTCTATATTTGCCCTTTGCCTCCTAGCTCTTTTCTCTATTTCCTTTTCCTTTCCTCTTGTCCCAATATCATGTTCAGCCTTCATTAGGGTTTCAGAATTTCCTCTCGGTTACATTACCCTTGGCCACGCCCTGCCAGGCCTCCTACACCCTCCTTTCCACCAATTTGTATCACTTGTTGTTCCCTTGTCCCTGGGTTTGTTAATACCACTTCCTTTCCCCTCACCTTCCCCTCTCCTATGTCCCCGCCAGAACTGTCATTCCTGTTGTTTTCTCCTCCAGATTGTTCACCCAGCCTACCTTATTTAGACAAGCCTGCAGCGAAAATAACATGCCCCAAAACAAGACAGAGCAAAACCAAGCAACAAAATAAAACAAAACAACACCACCACCAAGAAGCCAATGACAAAAACACAACAACAAAAAAGAAAAGCTTGTATTTATTTCAAGGACTGTTTATTGGCCTTTAGGAGTGTTTTCCGGTTGAGTATAATGGAGTGCCAAGCCCTGGCCCCAAAGTCTATTTTTGGTATTCCCTGGGGGCTTTGATGCTCTGTTCCCCTTGCTGTTCTGTTGCACACCCTTAGTGTTTTGCCTTGGTGTGGTGGGATCAGATCGCTTCTGCCCTAATATTGAAGATTACATTTGCCTTAGTGAATATGTGCAAAAAGTCTAAAATGCTTCAGTATTACTGCTCATAAAATCCTAGGTTCATCTTTGTCAGCTAAAGAAGGCCACGTTTCTGACTAGATGGGCAAACTGACTAGAGGATGGAACATAGAATTTAGCCAGCCTTCTATATCAACCACCAATCAGCCTCTCCTCTGATGAATGATTCACCTGCAAGTGAATTTGATAATCCCCACATGTGCTACTTGTTATATCTTTTCATCTAAAATTGTGTTAACTACCTGTCTGGTTTCCTTTTAGATTAAGTGTACAACTGCTTGGAATATGTATACTGATGGACTGTCACAATCCAGCCCAAGTGCTGGCAATCTAAGACAGTTGGATTGGCTACAAGAACCTCCATTATAAACTATCATTTCATTCTGCCCCAACTTTAAATCATACAAACTTGTATCTCATGCACTTAAGATGAAATGCTGGACTCCCCTTCAGTGACTTGACTCTCTAGTACTTTCTTTTAATCTCACTTTTAGTCTAGTTCAATGATCACTATGTGACACCCGGTTGCTGAAACAATCTCCTCGCTTCCATTCATGGAAAACAGATGATTTTTAGCAGGGTACCAAGCCTTTCCTTGCAATTTAGGTGGGTGGTTCTGAGAAAGCTATGAAAAGGTGCTTTGGCCAAAGTGTCTCCGAATAACAGCAGCTTTGGACTTTGCACAGCAAGAAAACATCTATGCTAGTCAACATTTCTTTCAGACCATAAGTAAATAATACAGGGAATGTAAAACAGGGCATACACAGAATTAGACAATGACCCACATAGATACACATTAAAACTACTCTACAGGCACCAGACTGATATGAGTGGCTACCATCAAGAAGAGGCATCTGAACTAAATCAATTTTACAAGGCATACTGATGGTTTTAATCTACCTTCCATTCATAGTACTCTCTTTCACTGCTACCTCACATTCGGACCAAGAAGACAACCATACTCTTATCAAATCTATGAAATCTCTGTAAAAAGAGACAAGATGGTATCAAGTGGAATTATCAGCACTGAGAATAAAAGAGCCTGAGCCTAGCAAATGTCCAAATTAATTATCAGCGTGCTATCTTCAAGCTCTATATAGTCTTTCCATCTTGTTTTGAGGCTTCCTGCACCATTCAATATTTTGCCCATCAGAATCTTTCAAGATGGAAACTTGAGGCTTGTACCAAAAAGAACTAGTCAACCTTCCACCACTAGAGAAGATAGCGTATGATCAAGAACCAATGGTACTGAAGGAAGAAGTTCAAGCTGCACTGAAAATATTAGCAGAAATAAGGCTCCAGGAATTGATGGAATTCCAATAGAAATGTTTCAACAAGCTAAAGAACCACTGGAAGTACTCACTCATCTATGCCAGAAATTTTGGAGGAAAAATACTTGGCCCAATGGCTGGAAAAGATCCATATTTGTACCCATTCCAAAGAAAAGTGGCTCAACAGAATGATCAAACTATTGAACATTGATACTTATATCACATGCAACTAAAATTTTGCTGAAGATCATCCAAAAATGGTTGCAGCAGTACACTGACAAGAAGATACCAGAGGTATCTCAGAAAATGCAGAAGAGGACAGGAAACAAGGGAGATCATTGCCCATCACAGATGAATCTTGACTGAAAGCAGAGATCAACAGGAAGATGTTCACTTGTTTTATTGACTAAGCCAAGCAAGGCATATGACTGTGGGAATCATATCAAAATATGTTTATATGGATCAAGAGGAAATTTTGCAAACGGAACAAGGAATGCTGCATGATTTAATCAGGAAAGGTGTGAATCAGGGTTGTATCCACTCATCATACCTCTTCAATCTGTATGCTAAGCAAATCATCAGAAAAGCTGGCTTATTGAAGAAGAATGTGGCATCAGGATTGGAAGAAAACTTATTAACAATGTGTGGCATGCAGATGACACAATTGTGCTTGCTGAGAGTGAAGAGGACTTCAAAGACTAGCTCATGAAGACCCAGCATTGCAGCTTTCAGTATGGCTAAACTCAATGTAAAGAACACAAACATCCTCACAACGGGACCAATAGGTAACAACATGATAAATGGAGAAAAGGTTGAGGCTTCAAAGACTTTGTCTTGCTTGGATCCACAATCAACGTTAGTGGAAGCAGCAGTCAAGGGGTGAGACACAGGTAAGTATGCCACACAAGACCTCCTCAGAGTACTGAAAAGCCAGGATCTTACTTTGAGGACTAAGGTGTGCCTGACTCAAGCCATGGTATTTTCAATTGCCTCCTATGCATACGATAGTTGGACATCGAACAAAGGAGACCTAAGAAACTTGATGCATCTGATGAATTCATGCACTTGATGCGGAGAAGAATACTGAAAGTACTATGGAATGCTGAAAGGTCAAACAGATCTGCCTTGGAAGAAATGCAGCTAGAGTGTTCCT
>NW_022109767.1:10059606-10061011 GCF_000313985.2 Echinops telfairi
CCATTCCCTGGACACTCGTGTTTGGTAAAGTGGAGGGACAGCCAAAAAGGCCCTCAAGGTGATGGATGGACACAGTGTCTGGAACCATGGGCTCAGGCATTGGAACAATTATGAGGATGGTGCAGGACTGGGCAGTGTTTCTTTCTGTTTGCATAACGTCACTATGTGTCAGAAGGGACTCGATGGTGCCTAACATCTTCCACTTCTAATCAAGAGGAAATCTGTCAGTGCCAGAAGCCAGGGGCACTTGGTCTGCAGAAAGCTGTTGCCTGTGCACAGAGCCCAGTCTCCATTCTATGTCTCGAATCAGTCCAAAAGCCCTCTTCTTTACTTTATTGACACACGTGTTTCTAGCCACCAATTACACAGGCGGCCAGGACAAATGCTAGAAGAAGAAAAAAACAATAGGAGAGATAGTATGCCTACAGGAGATAGATACACAAACAGGCACATGCATGAATTATAAATCTTCTCCTAAAAGTGTCCGCAGGACTACACATATTTTAAAAGGGAGTTATCTTTCTTTGCCCTTTTATTTCAACCTGGCAGATAAGTAACCCCTTTCCTGGCTGTTTGTATGATAAAATATATGAAGAACCTTGGAGAGTAAAGTAGTGGAGGGGAAGTGTGTACTACTATGTGCTTTCAGTCTTGTGTTCTTGGGCAGACATAGCCCTGAGGAGGTGTCGATCCATTCCTTACCCCTCTTTTCTTTTGTCTCACTATTATGACTATGAGAATTTCCCATAGGACACACTTTGGTGTGACTCCTGTGGAATTTTCTGAAACACACCCGCTTGTCCTCAGGAGACCCAGACTGCAGGTTCTGAACAAGCCCATTTCTGCGAATCACTCACAGCCTCAAGTCAAGTACCCCCACCTAAAAAAGTTTGGTCCCTAATGTAGAGTATATTAGGAGAGAATTCTCTTCATATAGGCAGGGTGATGGTTGTCTATGCCTCCTCTAAGTAGGAAATAGTTACAAAAGGAGAGAAGCTGCCTCTGATCACATAGAGAATGGTTGTTATTGTGATTGTTACATAGGTGCCATTGAGTCATTCCAACCCACAGCGACCCTATGCACAACAGACAAAACACTACCCAGTCCTGCACCTTTCTCACAATTTCTCATGTGGTTGAAACCCTTGTTCCAGCCCCTGGGTCAGTCCATCTCCTTGAAGGCTTTTTCACTATCCCTCAATTTTACCAAGTGTGACGTCCTCCAGGGACTGGTCTTGCGTGACCACACATCCAACATATGGAAGACAAAGTCTCACCATCCTTACCTCTAAAGAACACTCTCGCTGTGCTTCTTCCAAGACAGATTTGTTTGTGCTTTGAGCAGTCCATAGTACTTTCAATATTCTTCTCCAACGCCACAATTCTAATGCATCCGTTCTTCCTC
>NW_022109767.1:10061111-10063859 GCF_000313985.2 Echinops telfairi
CTGAGGAGGTGTCGATCCATTCCTTACCCCTCTTTTCTTTTGTCTCACTATTATGACTATGAGAATTTCCCATAGGACACACTTTGGTGTGACTCCTGTGGAATTTTCTGAAACACACCCGCTTGTCCTCAGGAGACCCAGACTGCAGGTTCTGAACAAGCCCATTTCTGCGAATCACTCACAGCCTCAAGTCAAGTACCCCCACCTAAAAAAGTTTGGTCCCTAATGTAGAGTATATTAGGAGAGAATTCTCTTCATATAGGCAGGGTGATGGTTGTCTATGCCTCCTCTAAGTAGGAAATAGTTACAAAAGGAGAGAAGCTGCCTCTGATCACATAGAGAATGGTTGTTATTGTGATTGTTACATAGGTGCCATTGAGTCATTCCAACCCACAGCGACCCTATGCACAACAGACAAAACACTACCCAGTCCTGCACCTTTCTCACAATTTCTCATGTGGTTGAAACCCTTGTTCCAGCCCCTGGGTCAGTCCATCTCCTTGAAGGCTTTTTCACTATCCCTCAATTTTACCAAGTGTGACGTCCTCCAGGGACTGGTCTTGCGTGACCACACATCCAACATATGGAAGACAAAGTCTCACCATCCTTACCTCTAAAGAACACTCTCGCTGTGCTTCTTCCAAGACAGATTTGTTTGTGCTTTGAGCAGTCCATAGTACTTTCAATATTCTTCTCCAACGCCACAATTCTAATGCATCCGTTCTTCCTCGGTCTTCCTTTTCACGTACCTATGAGGCAATTGAAAATACCATGGCTTGGGGCAGGCATAATACCCTAGTTCTCAAAGTAAACCCTGGCTTTTCTATACGTACTCTGAAAAGATTTTGTACAGCACATGTACTCCATGGAATGCGTTGTTTGATCTCGGCTGCTGCTTTCATGAACACTGATTATGGACCCACGCAACACAAAATACTTGACCTTTTCTCCCTTCATCATGATGTCACCTATTGGACTAGGTGGGACGATGCTTGTGTTATTTATATTGAGTTCTAATCTACACTGAAGGCTGAACTCCTTAATCTTCATGAGCAACTCTTTCAAGTCCTCCTAACTTTCAGCAAGGAAGTTCGTGTCATTTGCATATCTCAGGTTGTTAATAAGACTTCCTCCAATCTTGATGCTACATTGTTGTTCATAGAAGCCAGCTTGTCTGATGACTTGCTCAGCTCACAGATTGATGAAGTATGAGAGGAGACAATCCTGATGCACACCTTTTCTAATTTTAAACCACGCAGTATTCCCTTGTTCCATTTGCAAAACTGCCTCTTGATCCATGGAAAAGTTCCATAGAAGCACAATCAAGTGTTCTGGAATTCCCATTCTCCACAAGGTAATCCATAATTTGATATGATCCACACAGTTGAATGCCTTGGCATAATCAATAAAACAGAAGTAGACATCTTTCTGGTAGTCTCTGCTTTCAGCCAAGTTTCATCTGACATCAGCAATGACATCCCTTATTCCATGTCCTCTTCTGATTCCAGCCTGAACCTTTGGCAGTTCACTATCAATGTATTGCTACAACTGTTGGGTGATCTTCAGCAAAATTTTATTTGCATGCAATATCAGCGATACTGTTCAACAGTTTGATCATTCTATTGGGTCACTCTTTCTTTGGGATGGGTACAAATATGGATCTCTTCCAGTCACTTGGCCATGTAGCTGTCTTCCAAATTTCTTGGCATGAACAAGTAAGTGCTTCATCACACACAATTATGTGTGTTAAGTCTTAGAGGAGGAAAGGCCATACGGGCTTGGGAGGTTTTCTTTCTCCTAGGAATCGCCAAATAAAGTTCTCTTGCAATGCCCTATGTCTTCCAAAAGTAAATATTTCTCTTAGCAAGACAAAATTCTGAATTCTGGTAACATTAAATATTGCATAAATCTATACCATTGTAAATCATAAATTTTTAAAATAGCTTCTATTTTGGGAGACTAATATCTATAATATGAATATAGTTGATATTTTATGTTTACCATGTACCCAGCAACATTAAGTTCATTTGATATTTTTAGTACCGTTTTAAGTAGAGGTTATTCAATTTTCTACATAGCTGATTGTGCCATCTGTGGGGGGACATTTTTTTTACGCGTTCCTTTCTAATCTGGATTCTTTCTGTTTCTGTTTTCTTATCTTCAAGTACTAGGAAAGGAGACTTGTTATTATAATAGTTTATGCCCTGAAGTATCACTTGTATCACATTTCTTTGGCCAAGTTGAATGAAGACCTTTAAGTTCAAAAGAGGTGTTTTGTAGTATCCTGGCAGAAAGAAACATCAGGTATAAACCTATCATTTTTCCTAATAACAAAATATTGAGCTCTGCATTACTCTAAAACTCCCAGCTATCAATAGTACACTTAGAGGTGTCTGCATTCCTAAGGTTCTTTTCTTGTATATTTGTTTTCCATAATATTTTAGCTTAATGGAAAGATGAGAATTAAATATAATCCTATGCTGTAGGGTTAGCATATGTAAAATCCCACTTATATCTATTGAACATCTTGAAGAATAAAATCATTTTATTGACTGAGGAAGTATTCCTTGGCCTAGGAAAATATATTTGTTGAGATGTGAATATGAATATTTCCAAGTGCAGAAATTCGTTCCAACACTGTCAATTTAGAATGTGATTCCAAATTTTAGGGAGAAGAAAAGATGTGTCAGAAGAGGAAATTTGTACACCTTAAGCAAAATTTTCCTTTTAAAATGCAATACAAAAAAA
>NW_022109767.1:10064695-10066403 GCF_000313985.2 Echinops telfairi
CGGCACGAGGAAGGTTGAGAACCACCGATCTAACTAAAGGAACCAGAGTATTTCAACACTCTTTCAGTTTCATATTTTAGTTTCACATATTTAGGCATATTTTAATTTCATTTCTAATATTTTCTCATACCATTCTGGAAACATATATGCCAGATTCAAATACAAAAATATAATATTTTGAACTGTCTGTCTTTAAAGCCTTAAATAAATGTGTGTAGTTTAGGGATTACTACGAATGCTTTTATACTGAATTTTATATGTGTTAAATCTTTTTTTTTTTATTTCTGTTTCAGATGTCACGGCCGTCTCCATTTGAAATATCTTAGCATTTTGGTTGTTGTCATTGGTGGGGGTCTCACAGTATAAAGCTATTTTACTTCTACATAGTTTTCAAAATTAATGAGAATAGTTTAATAGCAAGAAACGATAAATATTTGTTCTATCTAGTATTAATATCTCTGTTGTCATAATGTGGTATTAGTTTCATAGCTTATATCATACCCGCTCCAGGGCACACGTTTCTCTTATGGCTCTGTAGCTAGTCCTCCTATCTGTTATTCTGATCTAATAGACAATATAATTATGCAATTAGATGTTCTTTAAAGACTACCTTCGGTATTCCATAGATTAGAATGATTCTCTGAAGCTGTTACCAGAGCTATGGCATAATTATATAATTAATTCCTGGTAGGAAAAATCTTAACAAACTCTTTTTAAAAAATAAATTGCCTACACTGAGGTATGAGATGACTTGGGTTACAAACAGAAAGTAGTAATGTATCCAACGCTATGTTAATAGTAAAGTTCTATCAACACACACTTTTATACGGACATCATCTCTCTCCAGGAACTGCTGAAAGAGCTAGATCTGGCTCCTCCGTTGTCTAGAAGACTGGGCTATATATACTTGGCTATACTTTATTTATGACACTCAAAGAGAACTTCTCCAGAAACTTCATTAAAGAAAATAAATTTGGTTTGGGAGACAGCATAAAAGATGTTTAAATTCCAAGTAAAATAAATGTTCATTGAACTGCCACCTTTTCCGTAGTTTAAGTCAATTATATTCTGCCATGTTATATGTTACCTAAGGTTGTTACCCAAATTCACATACACGTTTTAAAAAGGAGGGGGAAAGGAGGAAATTAAATAATAGAATAAAACAAGGAGTCCAAACCTGCTCCCAAACTCACAAAGATAATACATTTTTAAAACTCCATTGACACTGAAATACAAAGACAGGGAGTCACTAACTAATTCTCCAGCTATAAAATCAAGATTCGTGAAAGTGAACCTTTCTCTGCCACTTTGTATGAGATAAAAACAAAGATGTGGCGTCGATGGGATCGGTCATCCTGTCTTACACGCCCCACAGTGGAGTGCAGAACATAGGCTTTTGGGACCACACTATGTCAATCAACTCAGTTCTCCCCTGAAACTATCCCAGAAATCATTCCCACAAGGCGTTTGGTTAAATCTGAGAAGTATACATAATGTGTCCCCTATGTGCTTTATTATGTATGTAGATATACATGCATGCACACACATACGCATGCACATAGTGTACACCTACAGATATATCTGTTTACACATTTGTACCCAAGCATTAATGCGCGCGCACGCGCATATGTGTGTGTGTGTGTGTGTGTGTGTGTGTGTGTGTGTGTGAGAGAGAGAGAAAGGTGTCCAAAGTCAAAACCCTGACAAT
>NW_022109767.1:10067040-10070117 GCF_000313985.2 Echinops telfairi
GATCAAAGCCCCGTGTGTGAGCACTATGCAAGCAGGGCTCCCTTCTCTGAAGACTGAATCGAATAAAAACACAAGCATCCGCACCATGCACCAAGTGTGCTAGTGAGACCGTGACTGCCACGAGCAGATAAAATAAAATAGGTGGGAATTTTGGGCAGATATGCACTAAAATGCTGATAATGTTTGCCTTGAAGTCTACGACTCCGGGTTATCATTTTAAAGATGTTCCAGGGGAAAGAACAGCCTTTTCCATCCTGAAGGAAGAAGAGGATTTCTTAAATCCTGAGCACTGATTCCTTTTTGTGTAGATAAGGAGGTCACCTACGTGCCTCTGTCACAAATCACCCGTGGGTATAAAATTGTAACACCAGCTAGTAAAGTTGAAGCTAAAGAAGGCACCCAGAGAAGTCCTGAACAGTTAAACAAATGCTGCTTTCATTTTGTGAGTGGTAAGTAGGGGCGGCATCTTTCTCAGAAGAAAGAAGTCTAGAGGAAACAGGCTTTGGGGACTTTGTCTACGGTCTGCAAGCAAGGGAATCATCCGGCCGAATCAGATTTACCAGTAACTGCAAAGAACCAAGGAAGCCCTGGAAGCATGACAACGAAGTATTCATTTGCTAAATGAAAGGTCAGCAGTTCAAACCCACCAATCACCTCTTGGGAAAATAAGTTGCAGTCTACTTCTTTAAAGATGCTGGCTTTCCTGGAAGCCTTGAAAACTCTATGGGGGCTGTATTATTCCGCCCTAAGGGTCAGATCAAAGCAAAAGAAATGGATTGGCACAGACAGAAGCAGAGAGAAAAGAAATGTTTCCGATATGGGTCGCAGATTGTAGAAGAGGTATGTAACTAGTCTTAGATTTCTGATCCATCGTGTTTGATAGATTGATGGATGGTTTGATAACTCTTGAATTGCTGTTATTATATCATTGTTTATGAACTATATCATTGTTTTGATGATATAATAACTGATGAAAATGTTTATGTTCATCGGTTTTAATAAACATGTGTTCTCTCGGGAAATACATATGAGGTACGAAGCAGATCTCCATTTTCTCACTGGGTAAATCCGACCTTTTCAGCTTCTGAGACCCCGGCCTCAAGGCGGTTTATGTGAGTCACTGCTCCGGTATCCCCAGGTGAGTCATGGAAGAACTGTGCGCCCTGAGGTGTGGACTGCCTGCTTTTCAGAAGAGGTTCCAGTCTTTCTTCCACGGTGCCTCTGAGGAGACTTGAAACTGCAGTTTTACTTAGCACTTGATCCCATTCATCGTTGGTTCTATCCAGGGGCACCAACTTATATTTACGGGTTTTCCTCATTGATGCTGTTTCATGTCACAACGTTACCCAAATTTTTCAACTGGAATACTGCTTTGCTCCACAGTCCAAAGAGAACATTTAGTCTCTTTCTGTCTGTGTATTTCATTTATGTATTCAGTTAACTGATCTCTTACTGTAGGTCAAGGGAACTCTGGTGATGCAAATAGATAAGCAATTGACTGTGAACCTAAAGGGTAGGGGTTCACAGCTCTCCAGCTACTCAAAAATCCGGTGATCTGCTTGCATCCGTATCTGTGGTAGTTACATATCTGGTGTCAATTTGAGGATTCAGAGTGCAGGGGTGGAATCTAGCCTGTCAATCAGATCATAGTCAATGAGGCCTCTATGTGGGCATGGCCGTCTCCTGAGGATTCTGGGAACTCCTGTGTTCCTCCTTGGAGGTGGGAGACATGCTCTCTCACTCTCCTTACTCTCTGTGAGACATCCATGTGGAGAAGACACATGGAGAGAGGCTGATGGAGCCAGACCTCTGGAGCTGGGGGAAGCCACGTGGAGACCCCTGCCATCGCTGAGATGCTTACAACGCCACTGGATCCATAAGACTTCCCACCCATTGGCCTGTGATCTTCCTGCATTCAGCATCATTGCATGCGTTTTGTGAGTCTGAAGAGGACTTTATAGATTGGCATTGGACATTTGGGCTAATATTGGACTTATGAACTTGATCTGGACTGGGCTGTGATGTTTTCTTAATATTCAGCTGCACTGTCTTATACACACATGATTGTCTATGGATTTGTTTCTCTAGTCTACCCAGACTAACACAATATTTCAGTCTGGAAAACCCTGGGGGGCAGGTCAACTCCATCACGTGGAGTCACTGAGTCAAAACGGCTCAAACACACCAAACAACAATTCTGTGTCAAACATTGTGGCACTGAAGATATAAACGGTGACTAAGAGAGATAAGCGCTTCATGTACACTTGATGGAAATGGGATCCTAAAACAATAAATACATACTTGTGCTGTGAATAAATGTTTTGAGGACGAATTACAGAGTTCTGAGAAACCACTTCACATTTTAACTGCGGCTGGGGCGGTCTCTGTGGCCAGGGCCAACTTCACTGAGGCTACTAGTGAGTCCATGTAGACTTGAAATGTAAGGAAACGACTGAAAGCAAGGTTGGGAGTCCTCCTGGTAGCAGGAGCGTCAACTGAAGCTTATGAGCTGGGAAGGAGCTTACCCCTAAGGAGAAGAAACCAAAGGTCAACAGAATATTAACAGAGTGAGGAAGGAGTGGCATGATGTGCTGACTGGGAAGAAATCAAAGGCCAAGCTGGTAAAAAGGGAAAATCGCAACATTAGCCCTTGGACAGGAACACCAGGAAAGGATTTTAAACAGAGAATGAACAAAACTTGTTTGTTGTCATTAGCTGTTTTCCAACTGGCCCCGACTCATGGCAACTCAGTGCACAGTGGAACAAGACGCTGCCTGGTCTTGTGCCCTCCCCATCATCGGCTGTGGACCAGGCAATGTTCCATTGTGAGCCAGACCCGGGTTCAATTCCCAGACACATCTCAGGGGCAGTCACTGCCCATCGGCTGTGGAAACCTGCACATGGCTTTGATGCTGGTTGGGTTTCCAGTCAGATGTCAGACGAAGAGTAGGAAGAACAGCCTGGTGATCTACTTCTGTAAATTCGTCAATGAGAACCTTATGGATAAAGGATATACATACTTCCGAAACATACACTCATTTTGCTGTTTGGAATAGATTACAGAGAAGCAGGAAGGA
>NW_022109767.1:10071598-10072525 GCF_000313985.2 Echinops telfairi
GAAAGGTTCCCAATGCTAGGGGAAATGGAATGCTGAAGAAATCTATTTCCCAGATTTGCCCAGTACTTATTTTGAGTAGATATTCTGACTTCAAATGAAAAACGCCACATGGTTAAATTAATTTATAAAAAATCCTACCTCTTGCTTTCCCTTGACATAAAATTGAGACGGAGAGCTTACTTTTGTATTAATTGCATCAATTATCACATATTCACTTGGCTACATCCCAACTCTGGCTAAATGCAACTCTTGGCTGACCCGACCTCCGCATCCACTAAACATGGCTGGAGGGACATACAACCATAGTAACCAATTTCACACAAATTCGCAGCAAACGTCAAATTGGTTCTTATTACTGCCTTGTTATTTATCCCCGCCCCCAACTATTCCCTATCTTTTCAAACCCCCAGACTCTTTCCATATCCCCTGATACACCGCTTTTCTATTTCAGCTAGTGTGAAAGCCAAAGTCCTTACAATGCATGACAACAGACCCTGCACCATGATCTCCCACGGATTTTCCCTACTTTTGTGTTCTGCTCTCTCTCTCTGTCACTCCAGTCTCACTGGTGCTTTGGCTCACCTCTCCAACAGGCCAAGCAAGCTCCTGCCTCAGTGTCCTTTCAGCTACCCTTCTCTTTAAAATGCTTTTCTGCCACGGGATATTCTTCCACCTCCCTCATGTCTTTACTCAAATGCCATCTTCTCAGTCAAGAGTTCTCGCTCCCCTCAGACCTGTCTCCTCCCTGACCTTGCTTTATATTTCTTATTCATGCTTGTAGGTCCCTGAGTTGTACAAATGGTTTGTCCTCTATCACTAGCCCAAAGATGGGCAATTGGAACCTGTGGTAGTTGCATAATCTGTTGTCAATTTGAGACTAGTAAAAGTGAAGGGGTCGGGTTTAGCCTGTCAATCAGGTCGAAGCAT
>NW_022109767.1:10072794-10074095 GCF_000313985.2 Echinops telfairi
AGTAGGATGTTTGCTCAATATTCAATTGCTCTTGTATATAAAGCTCTTTCTTATACACATATGAGTGTCTATGGACTTCTCTAGTCTTCCCAGACTAACATAGAACCCAACCAACAGTGCGGAAGAAAGGCCTGGAGTTTTGCTTTGGTAAGGACCACAGTCCAGAAAATCCTCGGGAACACTTCTACTCTGAAACACAAGGTGTTGCTGTGAGGTGAACCAACTAGATGACAATGGACTGGATTGGTTTTTATTTAACTACTTGTACCATTAAAACTAATATATTTTAAGGGTGTATTTGTTGATGCTCTTAACTTACACTGCCAAAATGTCAGTACCATAAAGGCATGGAATAGTGTCAGCCTTGTTTGCTGCTGCACCATTAGCCTCAAACACTATACCTTAATTAATTGAAATAGAAGTTCAAAAAGCATCGGTCAAAGTCACAATCTAGAATTTTTTTTTTTAACGTTCAGGAACTTCACTCTGCCTTTACATGCCAGCCATTTGGTTTAGTTGGGCAGTTTTTTTCCCCTATCAACCTCCTTAATTCACCAAGACATTAACAGGAACAAGTTTTATCTGCTCCTTGTACTAGCAGCTCAGATTTACAGAGCTCGGTGGGCACTTAGGCACCCACTGTTTATTGATTTTTGAATTATTTTATTAGCAGCCTTAATCAGTTATAAACAGTTGCCAAGATAGAAAGTCCTCAGAGCATTATTATTACTCATCCTCAGGACGCGCCCTGCCCTGACCTTAAGAAGTCACTGCAGCTCCTTGTAGAAGATGGAGATAATAAAAAAAACTCCTTCTTTGCTCTGGGCCAAAGAAATTTCACGGAGCTCTGCCCAGTCCCAAGAACAGGCTGCTCTTCACCCCGGAGTGCCGCAACTCTCCAGAATCAGCACTCCCACTCTCCCGGGAGGGACCCAAACTCTCCCTGCACCTCGTTCATGTCTTTACTCAAATGGCACCACCACACCACAAAGTCCTCTGTCTTCAATCAAGCCTTCCCCTATGAAAACCCCGTTTGAGTCGACTCCAACTTACAGCCATCTCACATGTCTCAGTAAGACTGTCAAATTGGATCACATGTAAGCAGATCGCCAGGTCTTCCTTCTGACGTGTGATGTGGTGGAGTCCAACCAAGCGCCTTGAGATTAGTCACACATGCACACACACGCACACACCCCTCTTTCTCTGCCACGGAGTCATAGTGAGTTTCAGGGACTGAAACTGCTTACAGGAGTAGAAAACCCACTCTTTCTCCTGCGGAGCTTCCCCTGGTTTCGAACCAC
>NW_022109767.1:10075014-10084006 GCF_000313985.2 Echinops telfairi
TGGATTGTGTTAAAAGCTGTATGAGACCCCAATAAAATGATTTTCAAAAAAAGAAGAAGTAGTATATGATTGAGAACTAATGACATTAAATGAAGAAGTCCAAGATGCAGGGATGAGAGGAAAACAAGACTTCAGGAATTGATGGAATTCCAAAATATATGTCTCGATTGGCTGAGAACACATTGGAAGCACTCACCTGTCTCTGCCAAGAAACGAGAAGGCTGAAAACCACCTGGCCCACCGGCTGGGAGAGAGTCAGATGTGTGCCCCTTCCAAATGAAAGGCGACCCAGCATAGCATGGAAACTTTCAGGCAAGATCATTAATATCACACGCAAGTAAAGTGTTGTTTGACAGTTTCATTGACATCTAGTGCACATGCCATTCAATTCAATGGTTTAGATATATTAAAAAGAGTTGTGCAATTATTACCACAACCAGTTTCAACATGTTTTCTTCACTCTTGTACCCATTATTATTAGCTTCCCTTTTCCTCCAATCGCCCCAGCCACAATCTAAGGAACCATTAATCTAGTTAGTATCTCAATAAGTGATCTGACCTGGATTTAATATAAAGAAGATGCTACAAAAAGTGACAACAAGAAAATATAACAGAAGAATCTCAATCCAAAAGAATAGAGAAGATAGGAGAAACTAGAACAGATTTGAAATGGTCAGAGGACCATGGACCAGAGATGCGAACAGCCTTGCTGAGATGCAGAATGCACTGGGACGTGGATTGTTGCAGATGCAGTTAGTTTAAAATTTACCACCCTATCCTCTTATCTTCCTTATGATCCATTTAAATTGTTCTCATTTTCAATATTTTCTACTTTATTTTTATTGAGATTTGTTTCTATTTTTCTTTGTTATTCTTCTTAGTTTTTGTTGGTGCTTGTTTATTTGTTTTTAATGTTTTCCTATATATGAAACGTAGGCTAGATCAATCTATATAGACATTAACTGGATTAATGGTTCTTTGAGGATATGGCAGGGAAGGTTGGGGGGAAGTGGGACGCTAATAACAATGAACACAAAATTGAATAAAATGTTGTAAAACTGATTGTGGCAATGATTATACAACTCCTCTGGATGTGACTGAACTATTGAATTGTATTACATGTGAATTACATGCCAAAAATACTGTTGGAAAAAATGGGTCAGAAGAGAAAACAAATGATAATATATTAAATTGTATCTAATTTTATCTTCAGTAATCCACTTTCCAATGCACTTTGAAGGCATGGCTATTCATATACCTGGTCAGTAGGCTGAGGGAGTTTTATGGAGGCTTGATCCATATGGGGCCATTGCGAATGGATTTTCAGCTATCACTGCCATTTGTAGCTTTCTGCAAACCAGGTTACCAGAATTTAATCTCTAATCCAATTCCCTCCTCAGATCTTGGATTTTATTATTTACAACTCTTGGATCACATGAACTGGTGTTCTCCTTCCATGTGGATTTAGCTAATACCTCATTAGATGACTGCTTATTTTAAAACAAACCTTTAAGAGCCTAGACACTGATCTTTCTCATCGTTGGGCACCATCTGATTTCGTCACATTTTGCTATAGCACCCACATTTTCAGTGATCACTTCATGAGAGCAAGTATTGAGTGGGGTCACATTATAAGAACCAATTTTTCTTGATTAGGGCTTACAATCAACTCACGCAAATAAAGTTTTGCTGAAGATCACTCAACAATAATTGTAGCAGTACATCATTAGGGATTGCTAGAAATTCAAGCTGGATTCAGAAGAGGATGTGAAACAATGTAGAATATCATGAGTGCTGTCAGATGGATCTTGGTTGAAAGCACAGAATACCAGAACAATGTTTACTTGTGTTTTATTGGCCATGCAAAGGCATTCCACTGTGTGGATCATAACAGCTATGGTGAGAATTGAGAAGAATGGGAATTCCACACCACTTCATTGTGCTCAACACTTCGTGTGAAACCTGCACGTGGATCGAGAGGCAATGGTTTCAGCAGAACCACTGCCTGATTTCACATAGGGAAAAGTATAGGTCAGGATGGTATTTTTTCACCACACTAATTCAATTTGTATGCTATGGAAATAAACAGAGAAGGTGGACCATCATGGAGAAGAACTTGGCATCAAGATCAAAGGAAGACTTATTAATAACTTGTTATATACAGATGACAAACTCTTGCCTCCTGAAAACAAGGAGGATTTGATGATGAAATTCAATGACCAGCTTTCAGTATGGAGTATATCTCAGTGTAAAGAAAACTCAAATCTTCACAACTGGACCAATAGAGGATATCATAATAAAGGGAGAAAAGAAAAAGTTAGGCAGGATTTCATTTTGCTGGACTCACAGACAAAACTCAGAGAAGTTGCAGTTAAGAAAGCAAATGGCACACTGCATTGGGCAAACGTGCTGCACAAGACCTCTTTACAGAGTTGAAGGGCCAGGATATCTCTTTGAAGACTAATGTGAACCTGACTCAATCCACGGTACTTTGAAGCCCTGGTGGTGTGGTGGGGTGGTGGATTTCGTGTTGACCTGCTAAGTGAAGAGCCAGCAATTTGAAAACATTAACTGCTCTGACAGAGAAAGATGAAGCTTTCCACTGGAGTTAAATATTTAGTCTTGGAAACTCACAGAGGCGGTTCTAGCCTGTGCTGTATTGTAATTATGAGTCATGCACAGCCACCACACGTCTGTCCTCGGAATGCTTCAAACTGTTGTAACAGTGAACAGGTGTCAGTGGGGCTTTCAGATGGAGACAGGCTGGAGGAAAGACCTGGGGGTCCCTCCCTAAAAGCCATCCGTTAAAAAAAGGATCACAGATGCATCATGGGACTGGAGCAGGACCGCAGAGCATGATGCCCCATGAGGTGTGGGGTTGCCATGAGTCAAGGGCCACCACGATGGCAATTAGCAACAGTTATTTCTGGTACTGGGCTGAGTCAGTACCCAGTCCCTGTCCTCGTGAGTCAAAACAGTAGGGACACATATGTTAATTAAATACCATACATACTCGAGTATAAGCTGACCTAAATATCAGCCGCGGCACCTAATTTTACCACAAAAACTTCATTTAAAATGTGCTGAAAAACTTGGCTTATACTCGAGTATATATGCAATACAAATATAGTTTACTAGTATTTTAGTCAAATCTCTGAGACAGTAAAGATTGAATATTTTCAAGAAGATTATTTCTTGTTTGTATGCACATTTTTAAACTCTTCTTTTGAAATAAATTTAAACTTACAAAAATATTGCCGTAATAACACAGAGAATTCCGTTATGCCCTTTACCCAATTTCCCAAGTGTTGGCATCTCAAATAACATAGCAAATTTATCAAAACTGAGTAGTTTTCACAGATGGTATGATCTTGTATTTAGAAAATTCTGAATAATCCACAAAATCACTTCTAGAACTAATAGAGGAATTTAGCAAAGTTATAGGAGACAAGGTCAAAAACAAAAAAAATGTATGTTTCAATATATCAGTAATGAAGAAACAGCAAAGGGATAAAGGAAACAATTGTGTATCTCACAGAATAAACACCGAGGGGTGCATTTAGGCAAGGACGTAAAAGACAGAAACAACAAAAAGGATAAAGCCCACCCTCTGCCACTGAGTTTGGGAGAAAGATGAAGGGCCCCAAAGGAATGGACTAATCCCGAGGCTACAGTAATGGATTGAAGCGTAGGAGCAGTTGGGAGGATGCCAGAGGACCGGGCAGTGTTTTGTTCTGTTGTGCCTAAGGTCTCTATGAGTCTGAACCCTCTCGATGGGCTCTAACAACATGTATATATTTATGTACATATTATTAAAATATATCTGATGACTTACTGTGTTAGTCTACGCAGACCATAGAAACAAATCCACAGAAATGCATATGTATATAAGAGAGAGTTTTATATAAAGGGTAAGTGTACATTAAGAAAGCACCCCAACCCAATGCTGTCCAAGCCCGTAAGTCCAACATTAGCCCATAGTCTGACACCAATCTACAAAGTCCTCCTCCATCTCACAAAATACACACAATGATGCCAAGTGCAGGAGCAAAACCAAATCAGTAAGCATCTCAGCACTGGCAGGGGTCTCCACACGACTGCTCCAGCACCCAGGGCTGCATCAGGGTAGGTCAATGTGGCTTCTCCTCAGGAATGTTTCCCAGGAAGTGAGTCTTGCCAGCTGAAGCAGGGAACTGGCCAAGGCAGCTGTACCCTGGTCCAACCATCACAAAACAAGAGACCCGAGAACTAGAAAGGCAAAGCTCACCAAGGGATTTATCTCTCTACCCTTCAATTACTCCCACATGTATTTATCAGCCAGGTTGGCACAATAAACCTTAACTATCTCACTTACAAATAATTTTCTAACCTCTCAAAGACAAATAATGATCAGATTTATATGAGTAAAGATAATCAAAAGCAACAATAATGAAACCTAAAAAAAAAAAAAAGATGTATTTGACTTACTTCAGAATCAACTTAAAACAGTGTCTTCTAAAGTCTATTATAAATCAGGAACTACCTGTAGTGCGTTTCTATTTATGGTAAAGGAAAACTGGGTATCAAGAAAGAGACATACATGGTTGTACAAGATGATTAATCTAATTGGTATAACTGAGTTATGCACCTGAAAAATGTTGAATGGGAAAATATTGTGTTATAAATCCCACCCACCAAAAAGGCAGCGGCTGATACCAAACAACTCAGTGGGGGTTGGGGGTTTATTGTTGTTGTTTGGTTGTAAGGTTTAGGCTCATGATTTTGAAGAC
Source organism: Echinops telfairi (assembly GCF_000313985.2). Classification (NCBI taxonomy): domain Eukaryota; kingdom Metazoa; phylum Chordata; class Mammalia; order Afrosoricida; family Tenrecidae; genus Echinops; species Echinops telfairi. The sequence goes on from NW_022109767.1 coordinate 10,079,784, forward strand.
ATTTATAGCAGTATAATGTCAATGTTAGCACTTCTGTTCTTCCTTCTCATTCCTTATGAATTGCCTATGTTCTTACAAGTTTACAAGTGGGAACGCCAGGCACAATTACCTCTACTTAATGTACAATTACCTCAACTCACCTGGAGCAGCAGCCGCAAAAGGAGGGTGAGATAATAGGGAAGGAACTAGAATGCATATCTTATTGCTCCCATGAACAATTAGTTGCCAGAATAATTGGATGGTGCCCAGATACTATTACTGAAATTTTTTTATCAAAGATTGTATAAAAGAATCCTGTACAAAAGAGGGTGAATAGAATTTCTAATTCTCATAGAATCTAGATTTTTTAGAGCTACTGAGATTGGATGACCCATGAAAATTCTAGCTCTCAGGACATCTCTAAACCTTAAACCTTAGAAGCAAGTTTTCAACCCAAACAATCCTGTCTAGTCATCTTTAAACTAAACAATAGTGAGGCTCTATTAGAATACATTGTTTTCCTTGAGCATTGTGCTCAAGGAATCAAGTTGACAAAAAAACAAGGTAAAAGCTTAGATGAGAAGCTTACAGAACAGTGGTGTTTACATTAATGGTGAAATCATTTTGAAAAGGTTATCAGAAAAAGCGACACAACTTGAAGAATGCAATCAATATCAAGAAATTATGCATGTAGACGTTGTTGAAATGGTATAGATTTTGTTCTGTTATATATTCACACGCACCCAAAATAAATAGTTAACCTTGGTTCCATGCTATTAATAAAACTACAAACTTTATTCAGATTTCACCATTCTTCCACTAATGTCCTCTTACCCTTTCTAGAACCAGTTTCAGGAGACCGCATGACATTTAGTAATTATCTCTGACAATTTCTCAATCTGTCCTTGTTTTGAATGACCTTGCCCCTTCCAGTCAAGCATATTGTGGAATATCTCTCAATTTGTTTTTCCAGGTGATTTTTCACCATTAGACCAGTTATCAGCTTAGGAGAAGAGTTGCACAGAGGTGAGCCCCTGTCTTCTTACCTCATATCAGGGGTACTTGATACCAGCATGACATTGGCTAGTAATCTTGGCTGTCTTTTCAGTCTACTTACTCTTGGTTTCTTATATCCATGGTTTTATCCTTAGCTACTTATCTCACGAGAAAAATTAAAAAGTGAAGAGTGACGTTGAAATACAAATACTTTTAAGGACATGCTTTCTAAATGTTATTTCCCTCAAGATACTCTGTGAGTTCATTTTCCATTAAAACTGCAAAAAAATGTTTTTAATTTTTAAAAATTGAAATAAAAACAGACAGATTTTTATGTTTTTATTTAGATATGGATCTTTAACTTTAAAATGATGCTTGGAAGACTACTACCGATCATTTCTTTTCAGACACTAGTTAAGAAAAAAGGAGCCCCAGTGGTATAGTGGGTTACACATTAGGCTCCACAATGGAAGGGCAGCCGTCTAAATTTACCAATCACTCTTTGGGAGAACGATGAGGCTTTCTGCTACTGTAAAGATGTCCAGCCTTGGTCATGCAAAGAGGCAGTTCTTCTACATCCTCCCCGATCCCTACAAATTCGAAGGAATCCAATGGCAGAGAGGTTGGTGTTTGGGTTTACTTAAGAATCATGGCTAGCATGGTGCTCCATCATCCTTGTCCTGGTTCTCTTCTGCACCAAATTGGCTCAGCCAGGATTCTTAGTGGTTTGACAGCGAGGATTTGGTAATCCCCCGTGAAGTGACTGAATACAGTACGATCAACTGCATGATGCTAACTGTGGTGGGCAACCAAGCAATTTTAAGAAGACTAGGTAGAGTGCAACTGAAGAGAAGTTTCCTCAAGTGTGGGGTCGTCCCCTATAGAAGTAGACGCTGTGGAGAGCTGCTTTGCTTTTTGCTATCTATATCTGTGTCTACATCTTGCATCCAGTTCATCAATCTCTTGTTATTATGATTGAGCCGGCTTCTCACCACATTGTATGCCCGCCATGGAAGATATCAGAGCCTAACCACTGAACATGCTGACCGTGGATTCACCGTCTCTGCATCCACCAGCTCAGGTCTTCCCGCTCCACCTCCCTGTTTCCTGGTTCGTCAGCCCCAGACGCCGTAAGAGTAAGGAAAGTCTCTTGCTTAGCACCTGGCCCATGGACTTGAACTGAACTAGGTCTTCCCAGTTCTACCATTGGATGAAGCACTTTTCCTGTATGTTTCTGTATCTATTCTACTCTTAACTCAGAAACCATCAGATTTAGGCCTCGCTCAACTAGGGTCTGAAAATGACTCCACTAGGCCCATTCTTCCACTTAGCATAAATAAACTGATATTATAACCCCAGTTGCCTTTGAATCCATAGTTGAAATACAATACAGAACAGTCGCTCTTGGGTGGATTCATTTCTGAGGCTTTCCCAGAAATCCAAGTCCCATGTGTCCTCAAAAATATGTTTTCCACATGTGATCCCCATAAAAATGACTCATGAGATGATCAACAGCCTACCTCACCTCTCCTATAGTCTCTCTAACCTAAACGTGGGCATTAACACAGTCATTAATTGACACAGTCATTCTAGGGAAAGAAAAGGAAGAGAAAGCAAGAAAGGAGAAACCACAGGCAGCTGATAGCTATGGCAAAGGTTTAAAATCCACCACTTGATCCCATCCAGGCCAGCTACTTACGACACCACCTCATCAAGCAGTCCACTCCCACTCTCCATCTCTTCACTCTCCTAAGAGACATGTATGGGCAACTCTGCTTGAGCTCTGAACCATATGCATTTGAAAGAGAGAACCTCTCCACTATCACCACCATCCAACATATCTCTAAGTCTTTATTCCAATCCCAGGGTTGAACTCTGTTGAGGGTAAGCCTCATTTTGAACTAAAAGTAGCACTGTAGAGCAATTCTACTCTCTACACAGAAGGTCAACATACATCAGAATTGTCTATACCAGCAACAGTATAAAAACAGTGGGCATGTACATGCTCTTCTGGGGATTCGCATCCAATGCACTGGCATGAGACTGGCCTCTATGCGCTTCAATGTAATTTACAGTTGTATGCAGCATTGTAGTTTTCAAAGTGAGAGGTGTCCAGCTTTGCCAAGCTCAGACTAGGTTTCAATCTTGTTTTTCCATTTGTTTGTTAAGACTCACTACAATTCAAAAGCTTCGACGTGAGTCCAGACTCACACAAATTCACTGCATCCTTAATAATTACCATCATGGAGAGCAAGAAAATTTATATTAGCCCCTTACAAGTTCTCTCTCCACTCATATCCTTAATCTATTTCACTAGAATAGGCTACCGTTTCAAAGATGGTTGTATTTTACAATAACCTCAGCATTTCAAGTGGTTCTCTATCCAGTTAATCTCCACTAACTATAATGATTTATATTTGTACACTTTACATGATAATTCATAAATTTTCTTTGCATTCTCCTCCTGTATAACTGCTCTTTGAGTGTGTCTGGTGACATATGTTTTCCCCCGGTTTTATAAATCAGGAAATATCACTACGAGTAGTAGCAGCAACAGATCTCTAGGCCTCTTGTCTGATGAGTATTTCAATCATGCGAACTCTTTCTACTTTATGATTAGACATGAACACAAAATGCGTGTAATTAGTATAGCTGCTGAAGGTTGGGGTGAGGGATTGCTGTGTTCCTGAGTTGAAAAATCAATGGCTATAAATTTAGGACCCTTTGAGTGCCCTTCCCTCACCCAGCTCCCACCCAAATACAAATGGTCTTCTTTCTCCTTTATCCCAGTCTGTCTCCTTCTTCTCCTTGAAATACTGGTTCAAGCCTCAGCAGTGCTCAACATGGTCCCTCATTCTCTTCCCACTCCTTCCTCCTTCCAATTCAACCCTCTAGTGGCTGCTCGTTCATGAAAAGTTATCCAGATTTTACGCACTTGCAAATTCTCTCTCCATGTCCTCGGGACTTTGCCAGGTGTGGGCACTGTGTCTCTGAGCTTCCTTTACTTAGATAGCTGCTTACACATGTTTCTTTGAATATGTTCCTTGTTTTTGTTATATGTTTTTGTTATATGTTTATACTTGGCATATCTTGGTGTTTATATATATATATATATATACTGCAATGTACCATCTTCTGTCTCTTTTGAATCTTCACACACTCTCTGTAACCATCTTCCGCATATGGAGTGTGCTCAGGAGATGTTACTAATTTATTTTAAGTTTTCTCAAAGAACATTCATTATCATC
>NW_022109767.1:10085469-10087411 GCF_000313985.2 Echinops telfairi
TTGGGTACATTCTCATGCCTCGACCACCCTTCCCAGGGTTCTGATTCAGCCCATCCAAGGTAGAACGTGAAAACTTACATTTCTAACATGTTCCCAGGTGATGCTAATGGATGGGAGGGGGGCACACTTAGAGAACCACGGTCCACCATTCTGCACAAAATGGTGACCATACTCGGATGCCTGAAAGCCCAAAGGTGGGTGGTTGGAATCCTGAAGCACTTCAGAAGAAAAACCTGCAGATTGACTTGCGAAGATTAACCATTGAAAACCCTCTGGATCATAGTTCTTCTCTGACCCATAAGGGGCCCCACAAGGCAGAGTCAGCTCAAAGGCAACTGGTATTAGTGCTGGTCCTAAAGGCAATTACCTACATCACACGGGCATAAATGCCTAGAAGGAAAATAATTAACTGTTGAGACTTGCCCCATAAAACAAAGGAAATATTAACACATGACCGCCTATGTAAGTCAGTAAATCTTTTAGGATAACGCTGACATGCAGTAGCATCTTTCTTTGTTTAATTGTGTGACCAGAAATATTTGTTCTGTTTTAGTGAAATCCTGCACTGCAAGAATACGTATAGCAAGTTCATTGTAAAGTCATAAGGGCTTGTCTTCACTTGGGTCATGCCTACTAATGCCACTTTCACTCCAAGACACTTTGTCTCTATTTATGTAGTCCTGGATGAGATAGAGGGACGCTAGTCATAGACTGAGCCACAGGAGCTAGTGTTTGGCGTGGTAGTGCATGTGGGGTTACGCTGCACCTTAGTTGGGTATTCTAGCTCTAGATTAAAATATGTATTATCACTACAAGTGCCAAACAGTCAATTTCCTTTAGCATAGATACCTGGCAAAAAGATTTGATATCAACTACTTACTACCTACAAACTACTTACTAGAAAAGACTGGCATTGGCTTTTATAAAGATGACCGTTGGGGGCTCAGTTCTACTCTCTAATACGCAGTGTCAATACGCGTTGGCATCGCCTGGTGTTTGGTCTTTGCTTCAGCTTCAGTTCAATGTTTGCTTTAGTGAGTTTTACTCACCCAGCGGTGAGATGTGGACCAAACTAACATCCAAACTCCCTTCTACTGAGACTGGTCAGTCTCACAGTGACCCTATAAGATGGGGTGGAAGTGACCCTGTGGGTTTCTGAAACTGTAACTGCTTTACCAGAAGAGAAAGACTCATCTTTGTCCTGAGGAAGGGCTGGCGGTTTCCAACTGCTGACCTTGCAGTTCGTAGCCCAACATGTAACCACTACAAATCCTGTAAACTCTCTGGACCCTAAAGAAATCGAGACTAGAGCATGAGCAGACATATGCACACCTATGTTAACTATGGAAATTTCCATAATAGCGAAAACATGGAAACAACCCAACACCCCAATGAGAGAGGAACGGATAAACAAGCTCTGATACATTCATACAATGGAATAGTACGCATCCATGAAAACCCTTTATAATAATGACAACTCTTTTAAACATGGCAAGACATGGACATAACTAGAGAACATTATACTTTGCAAACTCAGCCAATTTTACAAAGAGAAGTATTTAATATCACCACTGTTATAAGGAAAAATAAAGAAAAGGAAATGTGATTTATACACCAATCGACAAGACCTTGAGGTCTATGAAGTGGCCAGGGACAGAGTCAAGAACAGAGAGAAGGCAGAGATCAGTTATCGAAGGGAGAAGAATAGAGATAGAGGGAAAGAAAAAGAAGTAAAGACGTGGAAGATTTAACAGGATGTTGTTGTAGATTTCATATTTGAGATGGGCTGTGCAAATATATATAGTCTGTGAGAGAGTTTATTGTGCCAGCCTGGCTGATAAACACAAGTGGGTATCAGAGTAATGATTCCAACGGTTGATTTTTGCCATCTCTGGGTGACCTGCAACAGCTGTCAATAGCTGAACACATTTTACCACCCAGA
>NW_022109767.1:10088769-10090351 GCF_000313985.2 Echinops telfairi
GAGCAAATCAAGCTGAGTGCTCTGGGGACAGGAGGTTTCCCTGTGGACTGGGGTGCCTCTAAGCACTAACTTTAAGGGAAACGAGGCCAAAGGAGGCAGAGCTGAGTGCCTTCAGGGTTAGACTCACGGAAATGGGCTGCCTCTGGACGCTCGATGTGGAGAGCTGGGTTCACGGATCCACAGAGCTCAAGCTACATGCCTTCAGACCGGGGTTTCCAGCAGAGTGGCAGGTCTCCTGTGCATTTACTATCAGACGAGTCTGTCCGGAGCGTTCCTCAGCTGCATGTGACCTGTGAGGTTCCTGAATAAAATCTCTGAGCATGAAAATTGTCTGAGTTCTCGAATTCAGGAGCTGGAAAAGTAGTGTTGCAAGCGACAGAACAGTGAGCGAGTATTTTGAATCTATTCTCATTGTCCCTCGCTGTCATCGAGGGAACCCACCCCCACTCCACCTCAGAGGAGCCCCAGGCACCACAGAACTACAACACGTCCAGTTCCGCCCGTTCCAGCGATCAGTTCAGATCAAAGTGCCACGATCCGTACAGTTTTCATTTTCACTGGATGATTTTCATAAGTAGATGCCATACCTTCCCTCCTCGTCTATCTTAGTCTGAAAACAACGCTGGAGTCTGTTCAGCAGCACAGCAACATGAAAGCCAGCCCTGGCAGCAGATGGGTAGTGGCTAGGTCGGAGGTGCATTGGCTGAACCCCAAGTGTCTCCAGTAAGCTTCGAAGGTGAGAATTTGACTGCTGAACCAGGTGGTCCCCCTACTTTGAAACTAGAAATTTCAAACTGTTGGACTTCAGGTTTACGGAAAGCTCTCAATGGATGGCAACAATTACCAAAGAAAGACCCAGAATTCTGATTGCCAAAGAAAGACCCGGAAAACCGGACTCTAGTAAGCCCCATTCATTTTAGAAGACTCTGTAGCTGACCCCCTGGATGGAGGCCTGAGGTGCCGAAGGAGAACCTGTAGAGAGTGGTTCTGGCCCCTCACTGGGTTTTAGGGCTATGGCTAGCTCTAGCACTGCTTTTCTGGAACTCTTCAGGGTTCCTCTGATGATGTTTGCCTTCTTCAGACTCACCATCAAGCAGTTGCCATTGAGTCTAATTCGACTCCCATGGAGGGCCCATGTGTGCCAAAGTAAAAGTATGCTTTGTGGGGCTCTCAATAGTCTGATTCCTTCAGAAGAGCATCTGACCTTTCTTACAAGGTCCCTTTGGGTGAGCTTGAACCACAAACCTTTCCATTAGCCATGAGCTGATGGAATGGCTTGCACCACCTAGCCAACTAAAGTATGCTAATTTCTATTCCTGGGCCAGACCTCTTGGGGACAGAATTACACTGTTATTGATCGAGAGCAGAGTGTAAGCTTTTCAAATAAATTTGCATTTCTTTTCAGAAACAAGCTAGACCATTCTCATAAAACACATTAAGACCATTAATGAGGGAATTGGGACAAACCTGAGAACCTTGGCACAGGGAATACATAGGCTATCAGAAATAGGAAAGGATACAAATACAGAGGAGGCACAAATTGACAAGTGGGACATACTGAAGATAAGACACCTGTGCACAT
>NW_022109767.1:10093570-10117963 GCF_000313985.2 Echinops telfairi
CTCAGGAAACCAGACAAGACCAGAAACCCACTTAGAGATAGATGCATTTCAGACTCATCTTAGCTTCCGACTTCTGACACCTCAAAGCTGTGGAAGTGGCAGAGAGGAAACGGAGAACTCTATGAGTCAGTAGGCAAGCATCTTGGCAGACTAATCGATGTTTAAGCCTCTGAGATAGAGAACTCTGTGTCTTTTTGACCTGGAAATGTATTCATGAAACTCTCTTCTGTCTGCACCCCCATTTCAGCTTCTCCTGGTGTCCCCCAGGAACGCTCCCTGTGTCAGAGATTCTTTATAACCTTCTTTTGTTCCCCGAGTTGTTGCTAGGTGCCGTGGGTCAGTTCTGCCAGCCTCACAATTGTCCTTAGGTTTGAGCCCACTGCTGTCCACACTGTGCTCATCCATCTTGCCCAGGGCCGTCCTGTTTATTTGCGGCCCCTCTACTTTACCAAGCATGAGGTCCTTCTCCAGGGACTGGTCTCCTAAGGTCCAAAGTAAGTGCGACAAAGTCTCACTATCCTAGCCTCTAAGGAGTATTCTGGCTGCCCTTCTTCCAAGAGTGTTGGAAATGTGTGGTACAGTAGAACCCCGGACCTTGATGCTAACCTGTTCTAAAGGAGCACCAAGATGTGATGCAGTCAAGTTCCGAATCAATTTTTCCCCTAAGAAATAACTGAAAATGAATTAATCTGTTCTCGACCACCAAGTGTTTAACTTTGCCTTTTTATACAAAACCTTACACAGAAATTTCAAAGTAAATAAGTTCAGAGCTAAATACCCTATATACTCGTGTATAACCCGAGTTTTTCAGCACATTTTTAATGCAGGTTTTTTGGTAAAATTAGGTGTTTGGCTGATATTCGGGTCGGCTTATACTCGAGTATATACATAGTAGTGTAATTTAAATGAGAAACACAACATTAAAAAAGTTTTTAACAACTACCGTATGGCCCCTACCTTGAGATCGGTGAGGATCTGGATCTGTGGACACGGATGTGGAGAGGAGGGATGGAGAGAGAGCCGTTGTTTGGAAGGGGAACCCGTTTCCATAACACCAACTGGTAGCTGCTTTTCAGGAGTTTTTTCCCTTCTTTGCCTTTTTTCACTAGGAGATGGCTGGCTTTCTCTTAAAAAAAATCTGTCTCATGTTGTCTGCTGTCGGCATTTCCTTAACTGTTTTCTAAAAGAGTTTACTAAAGTATCATCCACAATATCGATAACACAGTTAACCAGTTCCTTATCAGGATGACTGTTTTCAAAAACTCTTTTGTAGGACCTATGTTTTTTTAACCTAAAAACAGTACAAAAGGGCAAAAAAACAAAGAAAATTATAGCAAAATGCTTGGAACACAGCTGCAAAAGCTTTAAACAACTTACTAAGGACACCAACTAATGCCGAGTGACTGAACCACAAACGACTTTTGTTTACAAAAATCAAGTGCCATCAGGTTGGATTCCAATGTTTTGTTCGAGCTCCGATGAAAAATGTTCTCTATATGTTGAGTCGAAATCCGATTATGTTGAGTCCAGATGCAGTCAAGTACCAGGGTTCTACTGTACATTCCATATTCTTCACCAGTGCTGCAATTCTAACACACTCGTTCTTCAGTCTTCCTTCTTCCTTGTCCAAGTGTCACCGCCATGTGAGGTGACTGAAAATGCTATGGCCTGTGTCAGGCACACCTTAGCCCTCAAGCATCCTTACTTTTCAACACTTCAAAAAGGTCTTGTGGAACACATTTACCCAATGCCGTGTATTGCTTGATCTCTTGACTGCTGCTTCCATGAACATTGACTGTGGATCCAAGCAAGAAAAAATCCTTGACAACTTCAATCTTTTCTCCATTTTCTCAATGCATCAGATGGATAGAGTTGTGAGGATTTTGGTCTCCTTTACACTGAGTGTAACCGTACTGAAGGCTGTGATCCTTGATCTTCATCAGCAAGGGCTTCAGGTCTTTCTCACGCTCAGCAAGCAGGTTGTGCCATCTGCAAATCGCACGTTATTAATTAGCCTTGCTCCAATTCTGATGCTGCATACTTCTTCATATAATCCAGCTTCTGATGATTTGGTCTGCATGCATATTGAATAAGTATGGTGAGCAGATATAACTTGAAACAGAACTTCCCAGATTCTAAACCATGCTGTAGTCTTGTTGTGTTTGCAAAGTGTCTTTATGCAGGTATGGGTTCCACAGGAGCACAATGAAGTATTCTAGAATTACCATTCTTTTCTCATCCATAGTTTTTTATGATGTTCATTGTCAAATGCCTTGATATCAATAAAACATGAGTGAAAGTCCTTCTGATAGTCTCTGTTTTCAACCAAGTGCCATCTGACATCAGCAATGCTATCCCTTGTTACACGTCCCCTTCTGAATCCTATCTGAACCTCTGGCCGCTCCCTGTCAATGTACTGATATAGCAGTTGATGGATGTTCTTCAGCAAAATTTTACTTGCATGTGGTATAAATAATACTGTTTTATAATTTGAGGATTGTCTTGGATGACTTTCTTTAAAATGTATACAAATGTGGATCTCTTAAGTATGAGTCAGTTGGCCAAATAGCTGTCTTCCACATTCCCTGGCCTCTATGAGTAAGTGCTCCAGTGCTTCATCAGATTGTTGAAACATCTCGATTGCTATTCTATCCATTCCTGGAGCCTTGTTTTGGCTAATGCTTCCAATGCACCTTGAACTTCTTCTGTCAGTAGCATTGGTCCTTGCTCATAAGATACTTCTTGAAATGGTTGAATGTCAGCTAGTTCTTTTTGCTGAAGTGACTCTGTGCATGTTGTCCATCTTCTTTTGATGTTTCTGCATCGTTCACTTTTTGCAGAATCTTTCAATATTGCAACTCAAGGCCTGAATTTTTCTTGCGTTTAAGATGTGTTGGATGTGTGCATCATTTTTGGTTTTCTAACACTACAGTTTTGCACATTTCATATTTGGCTTTATCCTCTTGAGCTTCCCTTTAAAATTTTCTTTTCCGCTCTTTGACTTCACCTTTTCTTCCATTTGCTTGTGTTACTCTAGGGTGAAAAGCAAGTTTCAGAGTTTCTTCTGAAATCCACTTGGATGACAGAAGATAACCCAAAACTTGCTTCCCATTTCTTTTGATAATGTTCATTTCTTTTCTTTTTTAAAGAAATGCCATCGAGATGACTCAGATTCATGATGACCTGGTGTGTGTCAGAGTCGAACCAGACCAAGGAGGGTTTGGAATGGCTACTTTTCCAGAGATGGATTGCCAGCCCTGTCTTTTGAGGCATAGCTACATAGACACCAATATTTCACTTTTCAGCTGAGTGTGTGCCTTTTTACCAGCCAGAAACTCCCTCGGATCACAAAATAAGAACAGAGTTGCTCTCCCAACTCAAACCAAAGAAATCACCAGGTTTCCATGAAAACGCCTTTTCTCCACTTCACCGTCTGAGGTGACCAGGGTCCGCTTTTAGATGAGAGGAAAATGTGCAGGTCAGTGTGGGGAGGAAGCAACCCAAGCCCTTTCTTATTTTGAAATCGTCCTTTAACTGTAGACAAAATGTACAGTGAGTTTAAGAGGACTTAGCCAACATATTGTGATTTACAGAGGGGAAGACGGACATCCAGGATGTTGGAGGAACGTATCTGAGAGCGCGGCCAGGTCGCAGAGCCAGGCTCAGACCATGTTACACGTTGTTTGGTATAAAGCCATGATACAACCATTCAGGACTCATGTTTTCAAAACTATTTATGACCCAGAATGCTGCTCGCTCTGCTGCTCTGCGATATGGCTTTATGAACGGCTCTCTAGGGCTGCAGTCGTAATTCCTCACTGTCCAGTGGTTTTGACTCATGGCAACCCCCGCTGTGCAGAGCAGAAGGGCTCCTGGTCTCCACATGGGTGGAAAAAACGAGAAATAAAGACTTGGCTTGTCATTTTAAAATGATCATGGAAAACCTCAATGCAGGAAACACATGTAATCAAGGAGGGCTCAGAAAACTGCCCAATGACTTTTCACATGCTACATACCCAAACTCAAACAGCCTACATTTTCATTTTTGCTACGTCCTTTGATGGTGGTTGTGGTGGTAATTAAGTGACTGCTAGTGACCCTATATACAACAGACGGAAGCACCAATCGGCCCAGCACCATCCTCATGGCCATCCATTGTTATATCTCCTGTGTCAAGGCATGTCATTTGAGCTTGTGGTAATCCGGCTTTGTGGCAACTTGATTGGGCCGGGATTCTCAGTATTGTGGCAGTTCAGGTCCCTCCATATTGTGATCTATCAATATAATCAATCCTATGGGTTCTGCTGTGAGCGGCGAAGAAGTTGTTTCTCCTTTCTCAGGTCACCACCCTGCTACAATGGAAAAGAGGTTTCCGTGGGGGAGTGGCTTCCTCTTAGTTAAGTAGGCTCTGTGGCTTGTGACTTTTGTCAGCCTGGGCCCGGCATCTCTTGCATCTCTGATTCTTTGGACTTTAGCCAATAACCCACTATGGAAGGATGCTAGAAACTATCAGCACCCTGTCATACTGCCTGCCAACTTGGGATCCATTCTATTCTGCTGACCTTGAATTCATCTGCCTTGGCCTCCACCTGCTATGGCCTTCATGCTTCCTGGTTCATCGGCCCTGGAAGCTACAGAAGCCAGAGACTGCCTCCAGCTTAACATCCAGCCCATGGCCTGGAACCAGACTGGACTTAACCACTTCTATAACTTTCTGAACCCCTTTCTTGATATAAAATTCTTTTTTTTTTTAATGATTATAAGTGTCACTGCTTTTGCTTCTCTAGGGAACCCAGGTGAATGCCAAGGTCTTCTTTTTCTTTGCCCCTTGGTTTTTCCAACCTTGATGTCTTTCTCAAGGACTGGCCTCTCCCGAAACATATTCAAGGCCATGAAATGAAATCTAACCATGTTCTCTTCTAAGGAATATTTTTGCTGTACTTCTTCCAAGATAGATTATTTTTCTGAAAGTCCGTGTCATATTAATAGTTGTGGCCAGCACTATCAATCAAATGCATCAATAAAGTCTTCCTTGGCCTGTCTTATTCACTGTCTGATTTTCATATACAGTGATTAAAAATAGGGTGCCTTAGGTCAAGCACACCTTGGTCTCAAAGTGACATTATCTGATTTTAACCATGAAAAATTACCTTGTTCAGTTTGACTGTGGTCTATGCGCAGGCAGAATAAAGTATTTTGGAATTTCCATTCTTTGAAGTGTTATCCAAAATTTTTTATAATCCACACACATAAATGCCTTTTCATAATCAATAAAATAAAGGTAAATATCTTTCTGATAATCTCTCTTTCAGTCAAGATCCAGCTGGCATCAGCAATGGGCTTCCTTGCTCCATACCTTTTTCTGAATCCTGCTTGTTTTTGTGACGTGACACCAGGTGTTTTGGTGGCTTTTGCAATAACCCCAAGCAATGTTTATTGTTGCTTTCAGCTGCTCAGAATAAAAGTCCGTATACAAATTAAGCAAAACTAGGGAAGCCAGTTTAAACCTTCACAAATCAAGATATCCCCACAGTAATCTAAAATGAAAGTTTGTTTTTGTTGTTTTTGCCAGCTACTCTTAATTCTTCCATAAGAAAAGGAGTTCTAAAAGAAGAAAAAAAGAGAAGAAAGTTTTGTCCTGTGTGTGTGGGGGGTGGGGTGAGGGGGGGGCAGGGATGGAGAGAGAGAGAGAGAGAGAGAGAGAGAGAGAGAAAGAAGTATGCCCCCTAGTGGACTTGATTTATATCTTCATTCAAACTAGGAGTAAGAATAGGAAAAAGTAGAAAGAACAGGCCCAAATCCACTGACATCAAGTCAATTCTGACTCATAGTGTCCTGATAAGACATAGGAGAAATTCCCTTTACGGAAGCAGACAGCCTCGTCTTTCTCCCACAAAGGGGCCAGTGGATTCAAACTGCTGATCTTGCCGTTATCAATTCTATTCATAAGTCACTATGACAGCAAGAAATCTATAATTATATATACAGTAGAGCCCCGGTACTAGACCATATCAGTACTCGACATAATTGGATTTCAATCAAAATGTCGAGAAAATTTTTCATCAGAGCTCAAACAAAACATTGGAATCTGACCCAACGCACGTGATTTTTGTAAACAAAAGCAGTTCATGTTTCTGTCCCTCAGCATTAGTTGGCGTTGTTAGTGCGAGTTGCTTAAGCTTTTTGCGGCTGTTGTTACAAGCGTTATGCTATCATTTTCTTAGTTTTTGTGGCTTTTTGTACTGTTTTTAGATTAAAAAATATGAATCCTAAGAAAGAGTTCTGGGAAACGTATCATCCTGATAAAGGACTGGTTAACCGTGTTATTGATATTGTGGATGATAATTTAGTAAACTGTTTTAGAAAACAGTTAAGGAAATGCCAACAGCAGACCATATTAGAGAGGTGTTTTTGTTTTTTTTTAGAGAGAAAGCCATCCAGGTCCTAGTGAAAAAAGGCAAAGAAGGGGGAAATCTCCTAAAAAGCAGCTACCAGTTGATTTTAGGGAAGGGGGATTCCCCTTCCAAGCAATGACTCTCTCTCCATCCCTCCTCTCCACATCCGTGTCCACTGATCCAGATCCTCATCGATCTCAAGGTATGGGCCATACTGCAGTTGTTAAAAACTTTTTTAATGTTGTGTTTCTTATTTAAATTATGTTATTTAACTCTGAACTTATTTACTTTGAAATTTCTGTGTAATGTTTTGTATTAAAAAAAGGCAAGACTAGGATAAAAACTTAGTGGTCAAGAATGGATTAATCCATTTTCAGTTATTGCTTTTTTTAAAAAATCATTTTATTAGGGGCTCATACAACTCTCATCACAATCCATACATACACCAATTGTGTGAAGCATATTTGTACATTCATTGCCCTCATCATTCTCAGAACATTTGCTCTCCACCTATTCAGTTATTTCTTACGGGAAAAATCGATTCGGAACTTGACTGCATCACGTCTCCTTCTAGAACAGATTAGGGTCAAGGTCCAGGGTTCTACTGTAAGACCAAAGAGTGTGATTTTTTGTTTGGCTGACTAAATGAGCTAATAATATAGATCTCCTAATTGTTTCAGTACCTTGGAATGGAAAACAATACAGATTAAAAAAAATTTTTTTAATGGAATGAACGGGTTCTCTAGATGGAGCCTTGGTGCTGTAGTGGTCAACCACTGGGCTGCGATCTGCATGGCTGTCAGTTCAAAACCACCAGCAGCTCAACAGAAAGACTGGACTTGCCACTCCCTTTAAACAGTTACAGTCCTGGAAACCCACCAGGGAGTTGCTATGAGTCAGCATTGACTAAACAACAGGGAGAGTGGTTTTTTAGAAGCCAGTTTATTACCTAAGAACTGAAATAGGAATTGTCAGTGCCCCTCCCTGCCCCATATTCTGTGGTGAAATTTTGGAATGTGTACCTTTAATGTCAAGAATAAGGTCATGGTTCCTGAGAGAGATTCCAAGGATGTTCAAAGCGGCAGCTTCATGCCCTGAAACTTCCTTTGCCAGAAACAGCACTGCCAGCAGCCATCCTCTTTCCAACTAGGAGGCAACCTCAAAAGTCCACGGCCCAGCCCTATGCAGATGCTTCAATGGCCCAATGACCAGCCCCTAACCATTTCCCATGGGCCTGTATGAGGTGCCGAGCTCAGCCCCTTGCGGGCTCATAGGACCAGCCAATTTTGCCAGTGAGCAATCCTGGGCAGTGCCAACAGCACACTCAGCTGCTAATCCCAAAAGTTAGAGGTTAGAGTTGCCCTGGAGGTGCCTTAGCAGAAAGACCAGGGGATTTAAGTCTGTAAGCTAGCCACTGAAGCCCAGCGCATTCCGATACACACGAGGCTCCTGTGAGCCCTCCAACCGGACACGAGACACTGGTTCACTGATTCTTGCCACCGAAACAGCCACTTTCTATCCCCTTTGAATCTGCAGTCAGTGGTTTACTGCTGCAAGGCTGGGAGCCCCTGTAGGTATTCAGATAAAGGGATATTTTGGAAAGGAGTAAAATTAGGTAGGTGCCTGGAAAGTGTTTAAGGCGTCCTGGGTCATGCAATCAAAGAGACGTGTAGCACACGGGAAGCAAATGATGCCCAGCTAGGTTTCTGGGTCATGGCAGAAATCTCATTGATGGAACGAAAGGAAAGGAAAAAAGTCGGTGAGGGTGTGAGGGTGTGAGGGTGTGTGGGTGTGTGGGTGTGTGTGTGTGTACCCTTATTTCTACACCCAAATGGGCAGGATATCTCATTGATGGAACGAAAGGAAAGGAAAAAAGTCGGTGAGGGTGTGAGAGTGTGAGGGTGTGTGTGTGTGTGTGTGTGTGTGTGTGTGTGTGTGTGTGTGTGTGTATACACCACCTGTGTACTTTGTACCCTTATTTCTACACCCAAATGTCGGTGAGGGTGTGAGGGTGTGAGGGTGTGAGTGTGCGCGTGTGTGTGTGTGGGGTGTGTACCCTTATTTCTACACCCAAATGGGCAGGATAAGAGCACCATGTAAGTGTGTCTCAAGGCCTGGAGGAGAGACAAAGATGATATTGCAGGCGCCCCTACCCCACGTGTGCACCTGCTACGAGCGGCATCTTGCGGGCTTATCTATGTTGGAACTCCTGGTTGCTGGACTCGTCAAGACAAAGCAACCCACTGTCACCAATCCCAGCCAAGTACAACTCATCACAACCCTACTGGTTGGAGTGCAACTTCTCTAGAGGACTTCAGAGTCAGTACTTTTTTAGAGAAGTTAACTGCCTCGCCTTTCTCAAAGGGGCTGGTGGGTTCAAACCACTAGGCTTTCTGTTAGCAGTCTAACGCTTTACCACTTGTGATACTAGGGACCCTTTATTGCCCTAAGAGAACATTCAGCGAGCAATTGGAGCAAGTGTACAGGACAGTCATGTAGAGCAAATGATCTATCTTTGGGTTTCGTTATTGGCCATTGTGTTACCTTGCAACTCCCAGCCCCCTGCCCAGTCAGAGGTGTGCTGGATGCATGTGCAACTAAAGGGGCTGCTGAAGAAAATGTATTTCATTTCTTAAATGCTCACATTTCCAGGGAGCCATGTCCTTTCCACTTCTTGGTTCATTAGAAGCTATATACAGATAGGAATCTCCTTTTCTTCCTCCTCCTCCTTGCTCTCAATTTTTCACCACTATCAGGTCTTCCCATACTGAAAAGTAAAACCTAATTATCTCCCAATAAGAACCTTCCCTTTGCTCAAGCATGAGAAAATGAGCTTCCCACTCTTATAAGAGTCCCTGAAAAGAAAGAAAGACCGTCTCCCTCAGAGAGCAGGATGTATTCCACGTGGTGAACCAGACAATAGGAAAGATAGCTCTGCACTGCTGGAATAGAAATTCAAATATCACCCGTGGAAATAGTCAGCAAACTGTCGCGTGATGAATGTTTAATAGCCAGGCTACGATACAGCTCCCACGAAGCTCCAGTGCTTGGAAGCTTCCGCTGAAAGACGATTGGGGAGTGATTGTGGGGTAGTGGGACTCATTGACGACGGCTGCATTTGATTACACTAGAAGGTATGTCATCATCAACCAAAACGCCAAAACAAAGGAGATGACAGATGCTTTCATTTGAAAAATTACAAATGTACCAAAACAAAACTATGGGGGGGTTTTCTCACTAAGCTACTGGCATCGGTTTCCCCAAATGTCCAAATTCATCTGTGACTGCAGGTTGGACCCAATCAGATATGCTATTTTTTAACCTTATTTCCGCATTGCCAGAACTTTGAGTGTCCCCAAAGAGTAATGCTGAAAATGGACCTTCAGTCTTCAATGGAATGGAGAAATTTACCTCTCTAAGCAACATCTAATGCAGGAATGTTAGCTATATTGCAAGCTCTTTCTAATAGAACGTGGTGCTTTCAGCTATTTGAGAAAATAAAAAGTGATCTCTTAATTTTTGAAAATTACATCCCATTTAACATCGCCCTAGAAAAATGAAGTGTAAATCAATCAACTTAGTTAAAATAACATTTCTGTAACTAGATTAACTCAAGCAATTATCATTTATAAGATTAATTTTACTTGAGGCTCATAATTATTACCTAAGTAATTACTAGCTTTGCCTACAGCTATTGACTCTAAAGTTTACTATTCATTTAGAAAATATTTATTGACTTCTAGGTGCTGGGAACGTGCCGTGGCATTTCTAATCCATATTTTCTGGGGCTACCATTAGAGAAGAGGAGCCAGCCAAGCACCTGATGTGCTTGGATACACACACCATCGAAGGAAGCCTAGTTTGCTAACTTAGCACAACAGCAGTCCAACTGATTGAGAGGAAGTAAGATGGCTTCTTAGAAATGTTGTCTGAGTGCTGTTTTTAAGGAAAGTAGTATAATAAGAGCAACAACCATACTACTCTATATGGGCCACGTTTCTTTGTTTTCGCTGAAGACTCCCAGCAGCTCCATGACTGAGATACAGGCACATACTATGGGGTCAAAGACCAGCTCCTGGTGGTGACCTTATATGCAGCAGCTACTGCTGAGTCTGTTCAGACTTATAATGACCCCATGTGCTACTGGGTAGCGCTTCTCCACAGGGTTTTCTTGACTGCAGTCTTTAAGAAAGCAGATTTACAGAGTAAAGTACTTGTGTTCCTTTCATCAGAAAGCCTATTCCTTTGGGAAATGTTGGCATATTTGTTAGGAGACAAGCCTCCGTGTGTCTTTCCCACACCTTCATGTCTTGCTAGCAGATGCACATACACTTCTTGATTCCAGTTGAGAGTGTCTTTTAAAGTCACTTTGTATAGCAGAGACACTTTGGAGAGCCAGTTGCTTTCCTGGCTTGTACAATGAAAAGAGTGTCTCATCAAAGGCAAAGAGCAGTTGTTCTTACTACCCGTTATAAGAGATGCAGGTTCTTTGAGTTCAGAAATCCTCTCTGTAACACAAAAATCACACTTCTTGCCATCAAGAAGACTCTGAGTCCTAGAGACACTACAGGAGTTGCCCCTGTGGGTTTCCAAGATGATAACTCTTTATAGGAGTAGAAAGCTTCCTCTTTCTCTCCAGGAGCAGCTGGTCATTAAAACTGCTGACCCTGTGGTTAGCGGCCCGGCGCATAACCCCCAGGACTCCTCTCTGCCATTACACAGTTCACTGTTTAGGACACATCAAGCAGGGCACATGACCCAATGCAATGCGGATAAATCTGCTGCACGAGACCTCCTCAGAGCACTGAAAAGCAATGCTGCTACTTTGAAGAATAAGGTGCACCTAACCCAAGGCATGGCATTGTCAATTGCCTCGTATGCATGTGAAAGTTGGGCATTCAATAAGGAGGACCAAGGTACTGGCACAAAAATATGAAAGGACCAGGGGCTGCTAAAAGGACAAACACATCTGCTTGGCCTAAGTGATCCTTAGAGGGTGAGAGGGTGAGATTTCATCTGACATACTTTGGACAAGTCCTCAGAAGAGACCAGTCCCTGGAGAAGGACATTATGCTTGGTAAAGGAGAGAGGCAGCAAAAAGGGCCCTCAAGGAGATGGAAGCACACAGTGCGTGCAACCATGGGCTCACACATAAGAACAATTGTGAGGGTGGTGCAGGACCGTGCAGTGTTTCGGGTTGCTATTGGTCAGAACCGACTCACCGAACAACAATAACAGATCTTAGTGCATCCACTCTACCAGCCAGGATTTGAGGGCAAAGCAAAACTGACCCAAACGTTATGACACTCTGGCTATTATTGTTATTGTAATAAGGTGCCCGGCATATCTCACCGCATATGTCTCATATCTTTGCCAGCCTCCATAAAATGATGGCAAGCTAACACTTGCAAGAAGGGAAAACGATTAGACTTTTTGTAATTCTTGACTATTTTCAATATAGTATTGAAGATGAGGATATGAGAAATGGACCTTGGGGAAAAGGCATGTGCTCCGGAAAAATTAAGGCTGGGTGCATTTATTATAGATAAATATATATAAGTAAACTTTTTTTGTTCTTTACAGTATAAACATCCTGGCGAGATGGACTGACAGACAACTTGAGTGAGTTAGATGGTTGAGTGTGTCCCTCTAGGACAGAATCCATATGAACATTGCATGAATATTTTCAATGCATATTCGGTTTTTCTTTCTTTTTTCAATACTATTAGTACATAACATATACTTGTATCTATACTTGTATGCCGTCAACAATCAGGGCTGAAACCAGTTCACTCCAGTTTGACCTCCTTCTAAGAATGCTCAGCCTCCCACATATTGAATCAGAACCCTCACAGTCACAAAGTCTCTGAGAGTCAATCGCCTGGGAACCACGTTAAACTGGAGATGCTGATTCAATATAGCTGTTCAAAGCCTTGGTCTGCACGGAGCTGTCCCTCAAATCAAGCACCGACAACAGCACCCTCTGTGGCCTCTGCCCCAGGTTCTTCCATCTTGCACAACTGCCATCACGTCTTGTTTTTTTACCTCGCATTTTCATTCCATGGGGAGTGAAGTGTCGAATCCACGGAAATGTTTCATTTGATTGTGGGATATCAGCCCACAAAATCATCAGCCAGTTAGAGAGTCAATTAAAGTTTCTATTACAGCTGTTTGCAATTAGAATGAAAACCCCCCTTTTCCACAGCAGGCATCTCCAACCGCTGGACTTTGCCTCATCACAGACTGGAAATTGACAAAAATCGAGTCAAAATTAAATCAAACCTAAACTGTATAATCCTTCATGAAAAACACAATAAAATATTATTTACAAGAGAGAAAGGAAACAGGGAAATCGAAAGAGGAGGAATAATCAGAGAACAAACAGAAGACAATTACACACAGCTGGAAAACATGTCTTTGATCGATGTCATAGACTAATGCTCTATTTTCTAAAAAGTAGAAGACAGATGAATCCAAGGATCATAGGTGATGAGGTAGACAAAAATGAGAGGGAAAAATTAAGCTCAAGTTAGGCTAATAGGGTAACCAACTCCATTATTGGCTTCTGAGTATTCTGAAGTAGGCTCTGAAAGGGGGAAAATTATATGAGTGTGGTAATACTTTCTTTTAGCTGAATGAATACCAGACTAGCTTCAAGGAGGTGGATATTAAAGATCCAAAATGTGAAACTTTTCCAAGAAGTTATACAGATCCATTTTCCCTGATGTGAACCACCACTCTTCCCTGTGGTACTATATTCCCTCACATCCCTGGGTTCTTCAAATCGCTTCAGCATCTCACAGAACCCATCAATCTTTGAGGAAGCTGTGAAGACCCAAATCTGAAGTCCAGCCATCTGTCTGTAGGATCCTCCTCATCTACAAGGCTATTGAAGTTGGTGAAATCAGGTCACATGATAGACTGCCACTCAAATCCCAAGAATCAGAGGTCAGGTAGAGGCAGAGGTAAGCCCAGTGCATGGTCCAGAGCAAAAGCCAAAAATGTCTCAAGTTAAACCAGGAGTCACAAAAGGGAGGGCAGTGATGCAGACTTGTCTTTCAGCAGACCCCAGGAAACCACATCTTTAGTAAGTGAAGACTCAGAACACATCCCCTCTTACTCCTGACCATTAGGATAGTCGAGGACTCCCTCCAAAATGGTATTATAGTCCCAAGCAAAGAGGTGAGAATTTATGAGACATCACAAAATGGATTGTAGCTAGAATGGACTCTGTTGCAATGAGTTATCTTAGTCAAAAAGGAGGGGTGCTTCCTTAGAGCCCTCAAATGTTTTCCAGTCATTCCATTTTAAAAATAATTTTCATGTGAGAACACCTGAATGCTCAGTGGTACAGTGATGTAGAAATGACCGGTGCACAATGTTTCAGCCATGAATGAGGATCTGACCTGAGAGTCAAACTAATGTTCAAGGCAAATGTTCTTTAGTTAAGTGAGCTGTTGTTTGGTTTTACGAAACACTTTTGTTTTAATGTTTAAGACTGAATGTTTATGACAGGACAATAGTTTCAGATTTGGTCAGGCTCCATGACTTCAGAAGGGCTGAACTCCACGAGAATTTGACATTCTGTTGCACATTTTCTTCCCTTGACTGGGATTCTTCTATAAAGTCCTTCATCCACATGATCAGTAACAATAGCTGGGAGCATCCATTTCTTCTGGTCTCGTGGCAAAGGGTACTTAGACACGCATACAATTTGTTCCTGTATTCCTGACTCTCCTTTATGTGTTGGTCCAGGAGAGTAGAGACCATTTGTATATAGGAAGGCTACTTGGAAGCTTTGATAACCCCAGGAATCACACAACAAACTGGGAGATAGAAGAGAAATATTAACACAGTATTAAGCCAAATAACTAGGGTGTAACATGAAATCGTGAGCCTAAACCTCCAAGCGAAGAAACTAAATCTCATATTTGAATGTACATATAAGCACTTGAGCAGCTCTTCTTTTTATTGCTCTTGTGAACATATCTGTCACACACTATTTGTACAGTTGCTCCTTCTATAGTTTAGCATGACCTTCCCATAACAAATATTCTTGAAAGACTATCTTCATTGCTATGTGAAAGTTCATTACAAGGATATTATAAAATCTGTAAAGTAATTCTTTGACTATTTGAGATAGTTAATGTTTAGTGTGCCAACATGGCCAATGAACACGTGGGATTAATTGAAGGGTGGAGAGATAAATGGCTTCGTGAGCCTCGCCTCTCTTGTCTCTTGCTCTTTGATCATCAGGCAAGGCGCACTTCCTGCAAGACATCCCTGAGAAGAAGCCACATGGACCTACTCCAATGTAGCCCTGATGCTGGAGCAGCCGTGGGGAGACCCCTGCCAGCAGTGCTGAGATGCTTACACATTCACTGACTCGGCTTTCCTCCTGTAGTGGGCATCATTGCGTGTATTTTGTGAGATGGAGGAGGACTTTGTGGATTGGCTAATGTTGGACTTGTGAGCTTGGGCAGCACTGGGTTGAGATGTTTTCTTGATGTGCACTTACCCTTTATATAAATCTCTCCCTTATACATGAGTTTCTGTGGATTTATTTCTCTTGTACCTAGACTAACACACTATTAGACAGCTATCTTTTAAAGATTTTTTTTTTATATTCTAAATGATTTTAAACCAAATGAAACTGGGCAGAATAAAGACAAGCAGAAAAAGAAAATATGTTATTATATTTATATAAAATAGATCAATGTAAACTTGTGATATATTGTGGTAAAAATATCTGCATATAAAAATAAATACATACCCACAATATTTTGCATTTTTAGAAATTAAAAAAGCAAATGAAATGTGTATCTACTGACTTAACAAACATGCCCATGATATATTGATGACTAAAAGAAGCATGTGACAAGATAATACATGCATTAAAATATCATTTCAGCAATAACAACCAACCAATATCCCTTTATTTTATATGCTATTAAATTCATTTAAACAGGAAGAGAGGTGTGGAAGGATATAAACCAGACTACTAAAATTGATTTCTACAAAGAAATGGGAAATTCAGGCAAAGGGAAATAATTAACTTTGTTTATAATTTTTGCTAATGCATTTTATGTAATAAAGGAAGAGAGTATAACTTAAAACTACCTAGTAAAGACACTTAATAACTTTTAGAAAGAACAATTATTTTGTGTACATTGTTCATCCTTTTCTGTTAATAAATTCTTACAGTGTATTTAATAGCGACCCCCTCCAAAAAAAATCCACACATATAAATATATTAAGGGAACAAATGCACAGATAGGTAGACAGAATGCTGCAATCGACATCCATTCCAGCAATGTACAACTATGTCTAATTTTCCATCAGTTTTCTAAAACTGGATAGTAATCTTTTCAAATTATGAAAGTAATTCTGAGCATGTGTGTTTTGATTTTATTTTTTCTCTTTGATTATTTGTAAAAGTGAATTTTCAGAACAGTTGTTATTCTTGTGGGGGTGAAAAGGCCATTCTTTAAAAGCACTAAATTCGTTGGTTTTTTTAAAAACATTTTATTGGGGGCTCATCCAACTCTTATCACAATCCATCATACATCCATTGTGTCAAGCGCATTTGTACATATGTTGCCATCATCATTTTCAAAGCATTTTCTTTCTACTTGAGCCCTTGGTATCAACTCATTTTTCCCCTCCCTAACCCACCCTCTCTCATGAGCTCTTGATAATTTTTTTCATGTCTTACACTGACTGATGACTCCCTTCACCCATGTTTCTGTTGTCTGTCCCACTGGGAAGGGGTTATATGTAGATTATTGTGATTGGTTCCCCCTTTCTCCCCCCCACCCCTTCTCCTTACCCTCCTGGTATTACTACTGTCATTATTGGTACTGAGGGATTTATCTGTTCTGGATCCCGAGTTTGCAGCTCTTATCTGTACCAATGTACATGCTCTGGTCTAGCCAGATTTGTAAGGTAGAATTGGGGTCATGATAGTGAGGGGTGGGGGTGGGAAGCATTAAAGAACTAGAGGAAAGTTGTATGTTTCGTTGGTGCTATCCTGCACCCTGGCTCATCCCTTCCTTGTGACCCTTCTGTAAGGGGATACCCCATTGTCTACAGATGGGCTTTGGGTCTTGTGTTAGTCTGGGTACTTTAGAGAAACAAATCCACAGAAACTCATGTATAAGAGAGTTTTATATAAAGGGTAAGTGCACATCAAGAAAAGATCTCAACCCAGTGCTGCCCAAGCCCACAAGTCCAACATTAACCCGTATGTCCAACACCAATCCACAAAGTCCTCCTCCATCTCACCAAACACACAATGATGCCGACTGCAGGAGGAAAGCCGAGTCAGTAGCATCCTCAGTAGCATCCTAATTTTCATTACTCTAACGAGTCTCATGTAGCAGATTTACCTTGTGCAAAGTGCCCTTAGACTTTGTGTTAGACAGGGTTCATAGAGAAACAAAACCAGGACACTTATGGTTTAGAAAGAGAGATAGAAACAATATAAGAAATAAAACCGCTAATTCGTCCACAGAATAATACAAATGGCTCAGTTCAACTCACTTCCATGAAACAGTTAGTACACTGGCAGTCCTTCAACCCACACGGGCTGCTGGGTGCAAGTCAAGAAGGCAGACAGCTGAGTCTTCCATGGAGCATGCAGGCAGTCAAGCCACAGGCAACAAACAGCAGGACAGGTCACCAACAGCCAGACGACAGGGTCCGACGGCCCCCAGCTCAAGTGATATATGCAACAGCAGGGTGGCGAAGCAGGTCTTGAAGGAACCTCAAACTATAGTGAAACAGCCCATGGGATCGGTGTCGCACAGGTAGTGCAGCCCACAAGTTGAGGCAGAGAACCAGCTAAGGTAGCTGCACACTGGTCTGATCATCACAGAGCAAGAGACAGAAAGGAGAGGCTCATCGAGCCATTTATCTCTTTGCCCTTTAATTAAACTGCAACCTGATTAACCCCACGTGTTTATTGGCCAGGCTGGCACCATAAACCTACCTTTCACAGACCTCTTCGCTGCTGCTTCCATCAGAATTGATTGAGTCTCTAAGCAACCTAGAATCTTTGACAACATCAACCTTTCCTTAATTTATATTAGCTATTGTCCAGTTGTGAAGAATTTTGTCTTCTTTACATTGAGCTGTAATCCATCCCGAATGTTGCAATTATTGGTCTTTATCAATAAGTGCTTCAAGTCTTCTTTGCTTTCAGCAAGCAAGATTGTGTCATGCGCATATCAGCATAACACAGGTTGTTAATAAGCCTTCCTTCAGGCCTGATGTTACATTCCTCTTCATATTACCCAGCTTCTCTGATAATTTTCTGTGCATACAGACTGAACAAGTATGGTGAGAGAATACAACGCTGGTGCACACCTTTCTTGATTTTAAACCAACCACCTATTCCTTGTTCAGCTTGCACACCTGCACCTTGATCCATGTACAAGTTCCTCAGGAGCACAATGAAATGTTCTAAAATTCCCATTCTTTACAAGGCTACTCATAGTTTATGACCCATACTGTCAAATGCCTTTGCATCGTCAAACACAAGTAAACATCTTTCGGATATTCACACACTACACGCACACATTAACCACGTGAATCATTTGCCATAGGCTGTAACTGCATTTCCTGGTTTTCAGCTGACATTTACTTTTGTTCGTGAAGTCTTCCCAGACAATATCTAGGAGGTACTCAATAATGTGTGCTTTGGGGGTGCTGTTCTTCACAGGAGACCCAGTTGAGATCACTCTCAAGACTTAATATTATTAGCACTAATAAGTACTGGGGGGAAAATATTCTTTTCCTTCTGAAGTTCATGAAAAGGGTCCCAAGGCTGTTGATTTCTTAACTCTAATTTTGATTGTAAAAATAAGTTTACCTTATTTTTTGTCACAGAAAGCTGTGTTTTAAATATTTTCACTTTTTATCAAATATCAATGTCTCATAAGGAGATAGAATCCCCTTTTCAGAGTTTCTTTAATATTGTTGCCAATGTCATACAGAAAATGAACTTTAAAACATCTGGTTAAAATTCTGGAATTTATATTGGACAAGAAATTGAAGAAATCAACTTTTAAAATACACTTCCAATTACTTGCTCATAGCAAACACCTTTTTTTGACAACACAAAAGGCAACTATGCACATGAACTTCTCCAGATGGAATACATAGAAATTAAATTGACTATCTGTGGAAAGAGAATATAGAGAAGCCCAATACCAGTAGCTAAAACTAGACCTACGGCTGACTGTGGAAGAGACCATCAATTGCTCACATTTAAGATCAAGTTCAAGCTGAAGAAAATTAAACAGATCCATAAGAGCCAACATCCAACCTTGAGTCTATCAGATTTGACATGTTAAGCATTAGTGACAGAAGAACGGATGAGCTGTGGGAGGACATCAACAGCAACATCCATGGAGAAAGCAAAAGGCATCTAGAAAGACATGAAAGAAAAGATCAGAGTGCATGTCAGAGAGCTTCTGACATTTGCTCCTCACTCCAGAGCAGCTAAACAAAATGGAAGAAATGGTGACGTCAGAGAGCTGAGTAGAAAATTCCGAAGGGCAGCTTGAGATGACAAAGCCAAATATTACAATAAAATATACAAAGACCTGGAGTTAGAAAACTGAAAAAGAGGAACCCACTCAGTGTATCTTAAAATGAAAGACCTGAAGGGAAAACTCGGACCTCGAGTTGCAATATTGAGATATTGTTTAGGAAAAATATTGCATGATGCAGGAAGCATCAAAAGAAGGTGGAAAGAAAACACAGTCCTTACACCAAAAAGAACTAGTGGACATGCCACAATTCCAGGAGGTAGCATATGAGCAAGAACCAACAGTGCTGAAGGAAGAAATTCAAGCTACCTTAAAGCCTTAGCCACAAACAAGGCTCTAGAAATGGAGGGAATACCCATTGAAATGTCTCATTAAGCTGATAAAGCACTGGAAGCATTCACTCGTTGGTCAGGAAAGTTGGAAGACAGCTACTTGGTCAACTGACGAAGAGATCCATATTTGTACCCATTCCCCAAAAAGATGACCCACCAGAATGCTCAAATTATAGAACAATATCCTTGCTATCACATGCAAGTAAAATTTTGTTGAAGATCATCCAGCAACAATTGCATCAGGGGGCTGCATTGACGGTGAGCTGCCAGAGGTTCCTCCGGATTCAGAAGAGGAATAAAAAACAAGGGATGTTATTCCTCATGTAAGACGGATCTTGGCTGATTGAGAAGAATGGCAATTCCGGAACCCTTACCAGTAGATAGCATTACACTGGAATGTAATGTTATATGAATAACAAATGAAGAAAGGGTTGAAATTGTCAAGGATTTTGTGGTGTTTGGATCCACAATCAATTTGCAAGGAAGCAGCAGTCAAGAAATCAAAAGATGTATTGCGTTAGGTAAATCTGTTGCAGAAGACCTCTGTAAACTATTGAAGAACAAAGATGTTATTTTCAGGACTAAACTGCACCTGATCCAAGCCATGGTATTTCCAATGACTTCATATGCACATGACAATTGGACATGGAATAAGGAAAGTCAGAGAATTAATACATTAGATGTGTGGTGCTGGAGAAGAATATTCAAACTACCATGGACTGCTAAAATAACAAACCGATCTGTCTGGGAAGACGGATAGCCGGAGTATTCCTTAGAGGCAAGGAGACTTTGACATGGTGTGCGGGGAAACCGGTCCCTGGAGGAGGACATTATGTTTGTTAAAGTAAAGAGGCAGTGAAAAAGAGGAAGGTCCTCAGGGAGAGGAGTGAACACCGGGTGGCAACAATGCGTAGAAACAACTGTAAGGACGGAGCTGGATTTCATTCTAGTGTGCGTCAGGTCGCTGTGGGTTGGTGTTAACCTGATGGACCCTAACAACCAAAATTAAAATTTTCTTTTATGTCCTTCAATAAGCTTTTGTCTGGGCTGCATTTTTGATAATTCCTTTCTGAAAATGTCTTAAACTGTTCATCTAGAGGGTAAGGGTTTCTTTTCCACTAGACTTCCATTGCAAGTTATGATGAAGTCATTCGTGTGTGTGTGTGTGTGTGTGTGTGTGTGTGTGTGTGCGCACCTGTTTTGTTTTCATATGACTGTCTACGTGAGCTCCCTTATTTTATTATCTTTGGACTTCTCTTACAGGTCTTAGTTATAACTGGGTATTCTGTATTCTCCTTTTCCATAGGTATTTTGATATTTTATGATTTTCTGCCTCCATGCATAACGAGAACTTTCAGAATGATGTAAAACTGATAGCACATATCTGGACCCATCACTGAGTAGCCTGGGATTTTATCATTAAGCATTCTATTGGCTTCCTGTTTATAATAGAATTTTAAATGAAGAGACTTTAAAAATAGGGAATATAAATATATTGACTTTTAGGAAATTCCTCTTCAGAACTTATTGAGATGTTCAATATGTTTTTGCTCTTACCGTTTGATCAATTTATTTGTTCCATATATTATTTAGAAATAATCGATCCTGCATCCGTGAAAGACAACTTGGTTATTAGCAGTTTCGACAGGTATCAGTAGAGGTAAGTCTAACTTCATTTCAACTTGCCTGATAGGGCTTTACCTAGTTTGCTATTAAAACCTATTTGAATATTTGGTTTTAAGGGTCTCTTATATGTGGAGTTTTTTGGAAAGCTCTCTTTTTGAAAATTTTGAAATATTTTAATACTGAATGAAAAATGTACCTCCTGGGCACGTCTGCCCACTGGTGTATTTCTCAGCCTCCGGTAGAAAAGCCCAGGAATACCCGTGTCTCCAGGCAACACAGGATGCCCAAGAATCATAGAAAGCACTCTTCTCTGAAAATAAAAAGGGAAAGGAAAAAAAGAGATTTTATGCTGCATCAACATAAGCATATGATGGGAAAGAATGTCACAGTTCTGTGCCAGGTTTATATTAAACGGCCATTCTCAGAGGAACTTGCCAAGTATCAGGAAGGACAGGCTGAGCGGCACTCCTCATCCACAGTAAAAGAAATGTCTGTCTCTTTTTCAAGACTCCATTCAGCCCCTCTCCAAGTTCTGTCCTTCATAATCTACATTCTCACTTTTTCCAATTGCTCGCTTTCTGACATAATTTCAGTCGTGTCCAGTCTACTGTTCTATTTACTTTCTATTTTGCCAAAATAAAATTCCCAGAGCAGTTACCTTGCTCTGCGTGTACCCAGCTGTCCTTACATGATGTGAACTTATATGCGTGTACCCAGCTGTCCTTACATGATGTGAACTTACATCTGCTTTTATGTTTTCAGTCTACAATTCATTGGGGCTGTTGTTATTTTTTTAACTCATGGATCTCATACTCGATTCATACTGCGTTTGGGTAAAATTAAAAATCTCCGGTATGTATACATACATAAGTATATTTCTCTACATAGATACCTATAAATATATATGTATACCTACTTTCTCATATGACTACTTATTAAATATAAAATTTGATACCTGTCCACATAAAATTTGGCTTCATAAATTTCAAGTCATATTTCCAGCTATTGAAATAACTTTGAATCTTGAACCAAAAACCAAGAGTGCAGATGAGGGTAGAGGACAGTATGCCAAAGAAAAAGTGACTAGCCATTTTTGAGCATCCACTCTAATGATACTCAAGTGACTTCCAATGCATTATTTCTTTAACTCACTGCTATGTATTGTGCTTACAAAACAGGTACATTTCCCAAAGATTAAAAACCATGAATTTTAAGGATTGATTTAATTTCTTCATCTTTAAAATATGGCGAATAGGACATAGAAGCACAGTACCATTTAGTTAGATATCCGCCTGATAGAAGCACAGTACCATTTAGAGATCCGTCCCTCCAGATAGATATTAATCTTTATAAGACTACATATTCAATCAGCTAATAGTCCATAAAATCACCTACCTTGATGACTATCCATCTCTTATTTCTTCATCAGGTCCTCAAGAATGTTATAAAATGTTTGCTTTCATGTTTCATTATATGTTTATTAAGCTCTAATAGAAGTTCCAGTTAATTGAGAAACTGGCTTTTCCATATTGCTTCCCTCTGTGGAAAAACTAAATGATGATGTGACTGTCATATAAACTCTAGGGAAGAACTTGACATTGAAATTGGAGAAGCAAGATGGAAACTGGAAGGACCAGGAGAACTTTTCTCTGATCAGCAAATGTGAAATATTTGGCCAATGGAAAATCATAACTTTTGTCTTAGTGTTTAAAATGATTTACAAAAATAAAAAAGATAGTGCTTAAGTCAAGGATTTCATTGATGTCAAAATGCATATGTAATATAAAGTATTTTTAAATACTTTATATAATACTAATAAGCAGGAATTATTAATTAATTATGTATTAGTTATGTGTGTATTAACTTTAATATACAAAACACTAATAAGAAGTGCTGAGAATAGAGTTGTAACAATAAAATTCTATGATGGGCAAATACTCCTCTCCTAGGAACCAGAAGAAAGAGAAATAAAGTACCAAAGAATAGATAAGTCAAATAGAAAATGAATATCAAAATGGTAGACCTAAATTCAACAATGTTTTTATTATATGTAAATGGACTAAAGAATCCTATTGAAGGACAGAGATTGTCCTATGCAATAAAAAGAAAAGGTCAGAGGTTCTTATCCAACTCTAAATTTCTTGGAAGAAAAGTGTAGTGATCTATTCCTGAAAAATCAACCTTTGGAATTTTATGGAGCACAGTCCATCTGACATACCTGTGTTCACAATGAGTTGGGGTCAACTCAACAGCAACTGGGGGTACATGCCTTTTATAAGCCGCATGTGTTTAAGTATGTGTTATAGTTTAACAGTGAGATTTTTGTAAAAACTACCCCATGCAATCCATAATTACTCAAAGGCAGGTGGTTATATTGTTCTTAGGAAAAGAATGTCTCAAGAAAAGGAGTACTACCAAAATAAATAGGAATGTTTTATCATGACAAATGGCAGCTCATCAGATGGATATATAAATCCAAGGGATAAACGCACCTAACAGAAGAACTTCAAAATTTTGCTGTATACTTCCTCAAAAACCAGCTTTCTGAATCCTAATTTTCTGTGATAAAATATAGAATGCTCGATGTAAGCCTCTCTCTTTCTAACAGATTTTTATTAGTATTAAGTTATTTCTCAATATGAAATATGTCTATAATGTGCTTCATTCTTTTTAATAATACTAACAGTTATTAACAACAGTGATTTCATATTTTCTATTTTTCAAATGCTAGGCCAAGAATTTTACCTACGTTTTCCATGAGGATCATGTATGTTTTTCCTGTTTCGAATACAACGACACTAAATATTATCAAGAAGGTAGAAGATTTCAGATGATCTTCTTACCAAGAGTGGACTGGTTAGGATTTAAAGCAATGCATTTATCCTTAACTACTAACATTTACATTTTAGAGTGAATTATTTTAAGTTAACAAGCATTCTCTAATAACTTCTTATGTAATTCAGCAATTTGATTAGAAGTAGTGAAGAGGGAGGAAAGCATAGTTGATGAATGAGGGGACTTTGTCAGAATGCAGGGCAGAAGGAGAAAATGTTAGTGGAATTACGTAAAGGCTGGATTCTGGAGAATAAGGAGAAATTGGATCATGTTGGTAATACAAATGGAAGTGGGATTCAAAGACAAAATGAAATTAAAAATTGGCCAGCTTCTTCACTTTGTCTTGGATCAGTCTTCTAATGTTTCAAGAAACACCAGTGCTGTCATATTAGCACTAACTTTGGTATTGATTAATAACTGCCCTCATGGTGTGTTGGTCTACATATTGAGCTCCTAACTACAAAGTCAGTGGTTTGAATCCACCAGCCAGTCCATGGTAGAGAAATGAGGCTAACTCCTCCCCTAAAAGTTTAGAATCTGGGAAGCCCAAAGGGGTAATTCTAGTCTGTTTTAGAGAGTTGCTTTGTGTCAATATTAACTCAATGACATCCTCAGGGATGTCTTGCAGGAAGTGAGCCTTTCCAGTTGAAG
>NW_022109767.1:10119223-10120346 GCF_000313985.2 Echinops telfairi
GGGCTCTCACCAATACTCAGCAAGCTTAGCCTCCTCATGCTAGGTCATGAACTTTAGACCAGTCAACCCGCTCTCATCTTCTCCTTTTTTCCCCTGTAAACCAAGTCCACAGGTGTCAGTAGCCAAACTCAACCCATCTCTTTATTGCTGCATTTCTCTCACTTCCACTCAACAAGTAGATCCAGGTGGTCACCTAGCAAGCATTTTAGCCTGAAGTTTTCTTCATGGTTTCAGATTTTTTCCAGCTTCTGACAAAGACCATTGATTACTGAGTACTCCAAAGCACTGGGTACGCCTTATATTTCCAAAGCTTTCTTTACAGGCTTGGCCTAAACCCATCTAAAGATAAAATTTTAATTGCTGAAGCAAGTTGGCGTACAAACTTTCTAGTTTCATACTTCCTATATTTTCCCCAGTAAACAACCCAGTAAACACTGTGGCTTTATCTGACCTGGCTAGACAAAGAAGAAAAACTATGAGGGAGAGGTCAAACCAACATCTACTCTCCATCGTATGATTTGTTTCTCCAGTACCCCACTCCCAAGGTACCATAATGGGTACTTTAGAGAAACAAATCCACAGAAACTCATGTATAAGAGAGAGTTTTATATAAAGTCTAAATGCACATCAAGAAACCATCCCAACCTAGTGCTGCCCAAGCCCACAAGTCCAACACTAACCATTAACCCATATGTCCACCACCAATCCACAAAGTCCACCTCCATCTCACAAAACACTCACAATGATGCCGACTGCAGGAGGAAAGCCAAGTCAATGAATGTGTAATCGGCTCAGCTTTGGCGGGGGTCTCCACACAGCTGCTCCAGCACCCGGGGCTGCGTCGGGATAGGTCCATGTGGCTTCTCCCCAGGGATGTCTTGCAGGAAATGAGCCTTACCAGATAAAGCAAGGAACTGGCTAAGGCAGCTAACTGCACCCTGGTCCGACCATCAGAAAGTAAGAGACCCGAGAACTAGAAAGGCGAGGCTCACTGAGCCATTTATCCCTCTGCCCTTCAATTAACCCCACATGTGTTTATCAGCCAGGTTGGCACAATAAACTAACTACCTCACAGAGTGAAGTGGGTGTATTGAAGTGATGGTATCTCGAGGGGACTGCAATG
>NW_022109767.1:10120446-10140170 GCF_000313985.2 Echinops telfairi
TCCCCCCCGCCCTTCAATTAACCCCACGTGTGTTTATCGGCCAGGTTGACAAAATAAACTAACTACCTCAGTGCCATGTGAAGATAAATCTACCAGCAGCAAAGGAACAGGCTGCATTGCCAGCAGCTGTTAAAAGCTAAGAGGGGAGCAGACAAAAGTGCTTCTTCCAGTCCTCCTGAGGAACTGCTATGGCCAGGTACCCGGATTTGGACTTCCAGCCTCCAAAGCCCCTTCCAGATAGTATGTTTCTGTTCTCTAACCTGAACCTCCAGCCCTGACACTTCATGGTATTTTGTTATGGCAGCCCTAGGGTACTGAGACACCACACTAAAATGAGCACCAAACGTGAGTGAAAATGTTGAAAGTCTAGGTTAGCAAAAGGCAGGGAAACCTAACAGCAAACTAGGAAAGGCAACCAATCGTCAGAAGCTAGGAAAGATAGAGTTGCCAGTTGATGAAATCAGAATGTGAGAAGTGTAGTTTGGTGGACCCCAACCCCACTGCCACTGAATCAATTCTGACTCATTGCGACCCTATATAGAGTTTCTGAGGCTGTAAATATTTATGGGGAGAGACCAACTCATCTTTCTCCCAAGGGTGGGTGGATGGGTTTAAACCTCTGAGCAGCCCAATAGGTAAGCCCGGCCACAGCCACTACTATGGGCTCTGAGAGGGTAGTATTTATTAGGAACAAATCTGTTCATTTTCCAAAGATGCTTACAAGGACCAAACAATGGAATTCTGGATAGAGTATGATATAAAAAGTTAACGTTAGCAGTAAGAAAAAGGGAAACGATTTTTTAAATATGCATTAGGAACAGTTACATTCTTAGGTTTTTCTATTCTTTCCTTAACCATAACGCGGTGTGTTAGGGTTCTCTAGAGAAACAAAACCAGGACACTAATAATTTTGTATATAGTTATATAGATAGATAACATGAGAAATAAACAGTTAACTAATCTATAAAGCAGTACAAATGGCTCAGTGCAACTCACTTCCATGAGACAGCTAGTACACTGGCAGTCCTTCAAGTCTTGAGGGCCACGGGGTAGTCCTCCGTGGAGCAGTTCAGGCTATCCGACCACAGGCAGCAGATAGCAAGCAGGTCACCAACAGTCAGCCAGATGACAGGGTCCGACAGTCCTCAGCTCAAGAGATGTGCCTTCAAGTAGCGTGGCAAAGCAGGTCTTGAAGGAACCTCAAGTTACAGCGACACAGTCGATGGCTAGGCGTTCCAGAGAGAGTGTGGCTTGCAAATGGAGGCACAGAACAAGCAAGGCAGCCGCCCACTCTTCCAATGATCAAAGAGCAAGAGAGAAAGAGGCGTGGCTCACTGAACTATTTATCTCTCCGCCCTTCAACCAATCTCACGTGTGTTCATTGGCCATGTTGGCACAACAACCCTACCTCGCACAGGTGGCTATTCATTCCCAATTTTGTAGGAAAATATGCTGAAAACATTCTCCTTTTAGCATAACCAAAAGCAAGAAGAAAGTCATCGATGGGGGAAATAAGATTAGATCGATTTACTGAAAAAATGAGACCATTCCCTACAGCCTCTCCCAATTCAGCTGCTAGAATTCCTACCATGTGACGAGAACTCCATGAGCATTGTGGTAGGAGGCAAAGTTCCAAGTAATTTCAAAAATATTCTCTCTCCTCATGTTCATGGCCAGATAAGGTCACTTGCTTCTAACAAATAAAATACAGCACAAATAATAGGAAGGTTTGGTGTTTGTGGTAGTTACATAATCTGGTGTCAACTTGCAAAGAACTGGAGCTTAGTCTGTCAATCAGGTGGCAACTCGATGACCTCATTTGGAGGCATGGCAGAGAAAAATAGCTCACTGTTGGCCAGACACACTCTCTCTGCTTGATATTCCTGCTCACAAACTACATGGAGACACAACTGATGAGGCCAGAGCCCTGGAGCTGGAGGAGCCACGCGGAGACCCACGCCAGCACTGAGATGCAGATTAGGCTCACAGGAGACTTATAGATTTGATCTGGACTGGGCTGGGATGTTTTCTTAATGTACAATTTCTCTTTGATATAAAGTTCTCTCCTACACACATATTGGAGTGTCTCCAGACTAACACAGGGTTGAAAAACAACTAAAAATTCCAAATTACTGATACTCTCTGTCTCAATTTCTTAATCCGCTCACTTAGACAAAGCCAAAGTGGAGAGCCTGTTGGAAAGGCCCACAAGGCAAGAAACTGAGAGCAGTCAAGAGCCCGCAACGAACAACAGCGTGCAGACCAAAAACCTGTAAGGCACTGAATCCTGCCAACCACCTTGAAACTGATCTTGGAAGCAAGTCCTTCCCTAGTCGAGTCTTGAGCTGGCCCAAGCCCTAAATGCCTCCCTGATGGGGGTGGTGGTTCGCTGCCGTCAAGTTGATTCTGACTCCCAGCAGCCCTGTGTATAACAGAACAAAGTACTGTGTGAGCCTGCGCCATTCTCCATTATATGTTGGAGCCCATGGGTGCAACCACTGCGTCAATCCATCATTGAAGGGCTTCCTCTTTTTTGCTGACCCTCTATTTCACGAAGCACAATGTCCTTCTCCAGGGTGTAAACCTTCCTGCTAACTGGTCCAATGTACGTGAGATGAACTCTCACTGTTTTCATTACAATGAGCATTCTGGCTGTACATTTTCCAAAACGGATTTGACAGTTCTTGTGACAGTCCATGATATATTCAATAGTCTTCACCAACACCATAATCCGAATGCATCAATTCTTCTTACGTATAATATTATATTCTTTCTTATCTATTGATTGGCCAGCTTTTATATGTATATGAGACTATTGAAAATGCCTTTGCTATCAAACTAAAGTAACTGTCATCAAGTCTGTGTTGACCCATGGTGACACTGTAGGAGAGGGTAGAACTGTTCCTGTGGGTTTCTGAGATGGGAGTAGAGAGCCCCAACTTTCTCTTGAGGAGTGCTGGTGGTTTCAAACTGCTGACCTTGTGGTTAGAAACCTAACTGGTAACCACTAAGCCACCAGGAAACCTTTGTAAAGATTAGGCTCAGCTTAGTCCTCAAAGTGACATATTTGCTTTATAACACTTTCAAGAGGTCTTTTGCTGCAGACTCGTCCAAAATATCATCTGATATCTTTACTGCTTCCATGGGTGTTGCTTGTGTACACAAGCAAAACAAACCCTTTGACCACTTAGGGTCCCTAACTAAAGATCATAAAACAAAGGGCCTACTTCAGCTATGTACAGATTCCTGACCTGTAGAAACTATAAGGTAATGAAATATTTTTATGTCAAGCCACTATGTTTTAGGGTAGTTTTCTATGCATTAATATATAATTAATACACGCTGTTTGGAGCGTCCCTTCATTGGAATATGAAGTTTGAGTGACTCAAGAGAGAGACCAACAGTCCCAGACGTTTGAAGGAGTCTCAACAAAACATGACAGACTGACAGGCATGTGGCCTGTTTCGTGACGTGCACGTTAAAGGTGGACATTGACTAGAGAAGACAGAGTAAGAATCGATGCATTTCAAGCATGGAAAGTGCGGTAGACTGCCAAAAGTACAAACACATCTGTCTTGGAAGAAGTACGGCCAGAGTGCTCCATAGAGACAAGGATGGCAAGACTTAGGCTGACATTCTTTGGACATTTCAGAAGAGACCAGCCCTGGAAAAGGACATCATGCTGGGGAAAGTAGAGGGACAGTGTGATAGTTAGCTTTAGTGTGCCAACGAGGCCAATAGGAACATGTGGGCGGAGTTAATCCGGTTGCAGGTGGATTGAAGAGTGACCAAGATAAATAAAGACGGCTGGCATCCCATCTTTCTCTTCTTCCCTGGTGACCAGACCAGCATGCTAGTGCAGTGCTGCTGGAGGTAGTGCTACACTACCTGTGGGCCCAGCCACATGGATCATGCCATTGGAGCGTGAGGCTCTATGGAGACCTGCTTCACCATCCTGTCACCCTTCCTCACTTGAGTTGGAGATCCCATCAGGACCTGCTTCCCTAAGATCCCATGCTATGGATTGATATTGACCCGCCCTGCTGCCTGCTGCCAGTGGGCAGACTCTGCCACTCTTGCCTGAGAGGAAACTCCACTGTCTGCTTCCTTAACCTTGGACCGGCAGCCCAGGTGAGCTAAAGGACTGCCAGTATATTAACTCTTCCACGAAGGTGGGGGTTGAACTGAGCCCTCTGTGTTGCTGTGTGGAATGATAAGCTGTTATATTCCTTCTTGCTGTATAAATATATATTTATGCCATAAGTGTCCTGGTTTTATTTCTCTAAAGAACCCTATTTAACACAGACAGTGAAAAAAAACAAAAACAGGCCCTCAAGGAGTTGGGTTGACACATGGCTGCAACTTTGGGCGCAGCACAGGAACACGTGTGAGGATGGCGGGGTCTCCTTCTGTTGTGCACAGGCTCACTCTGGGTCAGCAGCAAGTTGATGGTCCCTAACAACCAAATGCCAGGTTACTACTTGAGGACCCTCAAGGGAAGCCCACACACCAAGCCACACAACTTCCAACCTGCTCTTTACTGTGACCTGAGAGCCAAGGATCACCATAATTTGATTGACACCTGCAACATGGAAGGCAGGATAAAACAATCATACAAAAGACAGAAACCTTAAAGAAATAGAAGCAACTCAGAAAACAAGTGTTAGAGAGGGAATTGTGTGCCCCAAAGTAAATACTGGAATTCTAACCCCTAGAAAAGTGGATGTAGTTCTATTGGGAAATAGAGGTCGACTGTGTTACGTTAACGAGGCTGTCTTGGCTCATCTCCTGAGCCTAATCTCGGAGAGACCAGGAGCACAGAGGAGGGCAGGAAGATGGCATCTACAGATTTCTGAGAGAATGAGGACTCCCAGGCTGCAGAAGCTGGCAGACTACAAACATTGCCTCAGACCGAAACATTGCCTTTCCTTGAGCCAGTGCCTTGGATCCAGACTTTGCAGCTTCGCGGTGGTGAGAAAATAAACGTCTGTTCTTTAAAGCCATCCACATACAGTATTTCTGTTCCAGGAAAACAGGAGGAAACTTCAGCTACCAATCATAGAATCTTGTCATCAGAAAGGGGTGCTGCATTTTTCAGAGAAGAATATAATTCTCAAAGAAGGCGAAGGAAAACAGAGTAGAATGGAAGTGGATCAAAAGGAGATGACTAACTTCTGTGTAAAAGCACTCACCTCGGATTGGTTACAACTGTCTGAATTTATAGTAAGATTAATTTACCAGGTTTGATCTCTATAACAGAATGCCTTTTTTTTTAAAGAAATACACACAGAAATAAATGGTTAAGAATGGTTTTTAAAATAAAAAATATTCATTATCTAGTGTTGCTGTAGCTAAAATAACGATTCCTATGTCTATACCTTACTCTCAAATAATTTTTTAACTATTATTATGGTAGACAAGAAAAAGAAAGGCAGAGAGAAAGACAGAAAAGATGGGAAAACATTGGAGGAATCCATTTGTGATGGTCATTATTTATTTATTTATTGGTCAACTTGGTGCACCTATAAGAAGATACGGGTGAATCCAACCTATCAATCAGGTCACAGCCTACTGATGTCTCTGTGGCAGCCTGACCTACTTAGAAGCCACCCTGTGGCAACTGGTCATTCTCTCTCTTATCCCTCCCCTTTCTGTTTGAGTGGAGCCTATGTCTGTCTTGTGGGCTCTTCACCCGAAGTGGTCTGCTGATCCAGTGAACTGTTGGTGTCCCTACTGACCTGGGATCCATGGGCCTCTGCACCCACCGGCCCGTGCTCTCT
This sequence comes from Echinops telfairi, assembly GCF_000313985.2. Lineage (NCBI taxonomy): Eukaryota > Metazoa > Chordata > Mammalia > Afrosoricida > Tenrecidae > Echinops > Echinops telfairi. Next base: position 10,126,227 of record NW_022109767.1, read on the forward strand.
TAAATTCCTGCTTCACCTTCCAACTTCATCAGCCTTACTGAGTGGTCTGGCGGCGCCTACAGCTGACTCATGGACTTGAGTTGAACTGGGCTGGGCTGCTTCCTTGATATAAATTTATTTCTGATGCATATATGACTGTCACTGTCTTTGTTTCTCAGACAACCCGGATTAACACACCCATCTGAGTCAAGGGCAAAGGAATTCTTTGTACTTTCCAGCGTTTTCTGTACACCTAAAAGCATTTCAAGAGAGAGAGAGAAAGAATTGTATACCAAAAAAAAGTCTTAAGGTATTCACAGGAATATATCCTTGAGATTGAGATAAAAATACTGCCTTTTTAGCCGTAGCATTATTAGCAAAGTCCCACCATCGTTATAGAAATCACTTAGGAGCCAAGAGATATTACGGCTGCATTCTCTCAGAGACAGGGGACATTAAAATGACAAACAAGACTCACCACCCTGTAGTGCTTCTAAGAAAATGGACCACAATAGTTGGAGAAAGAATTATTTGGAAAGGGAAGTATTTTTGCTCTCCCTGTCATATCGCATCTGTATCAGACAAGTTGATCTTATTAAAGATAATTGAAATGGGATTTTAAAGCATGCTTTCTTTTTTAAAGGGGCTTCAAGAACCCTGAGTAAATTGAAATGAAGCCCATTTCCCTAGCTACATGTTTGGAGTAATTTGTTTTTAAATTTTTATTGAAGGCATTTCTGAACGAGGTCAGAGTTTGGTGGAGGTTAACATTTTCTAATTTTTTTAAAGAACTTTTCCTCAAGGACAGCCACTTATTACTAAGCTAAATTTGATGGTGGTGGACAAGCAAAGAATAATGGCTAGTAGACTCTATTTAATTGCCTATCAAATCTACCCACTGGAAACTATAACTTTTATATTAAAAAAATAGAGAATCAACATGGAAGCATAGAGTCCCTCTAGTATGTGGGTATTTTTTCTCCAAGGGTTTCTTTATTTAATGTGCAATAACTATGAGGTATGGGGACTGTAATAGAATTCCTGAGTGGTGGAAACAGTGAAGTGCATGAGTAGCAACAAAAAGATTCGTGGTTCAAACCCACCCAGAGGTTCTTTGAAACAAAATCTTAACAATATATTTCTGTAAGATTATAGTCACTGGGATGATCCCTTCAGGACCAGTGGTGTGAGTGGAGATACTGGGAGGGTAGAGGGAGGGTGGGTTGGAAAGGGGGAACTGATGACAAGGATCCACATATAGCCTCCTCCCTGGGGACGGACAACAGAAAAGTGGGTGAAGGGAGACGTCGGACAGTGCAAGATATGACAAAATAATAATTTGTAAATTATCAAGGGTTCATGAGGGAAAGGGGAGCGGGGAGGGAGGGGAAAAATGAGGAGGTGATGCCAGGGGCTTAAGTGGAGAGCAAATGTTTTGAGAATGATGAGGGCTGTGAATGTACAAATGTGCTTTACACAATTGATGTATGTATGGATTGTGATAAGAGTTGTATGAGCCCCTAATAAAATGATTAAAATATTTTTAAAATAATTAAAAAAAGATTATAGTCATTGAAAACACCACTAAATAAATAATTACATAAAATATCACAGATCACAGAATTTGTACCACATGGGGTTGCCATTAGTGTGAATCAAATTGATGGCGACTGGTTTAATTTTTGGGAACTGAAACTACTTAACTAAGTAACGTAGGTAAATCAATCTGCTTTTCTGGATATTCATTTTCCTCATTATTAAAAAGTAAATTATTACACTAACTGTCTACAAATACTTTTTCATCTCTAACAGCACTTTATGTTGCTATATAATAATAATAGCTTCAAAATATTAAAGTCAAAAATAGAGTGAGAAGCATTATTACATATTTCTTATAGAAAATGTTAAGGGATTCCACAAATCCTGGGCATTATATTTTTTCAACAACTGAGATGATCCTTTTTCAATGTGTCTGAGCCAAGATCTGTTACCGGATTAGCTTTTCAATAACACTCTCAGCTACCAACAAGACCTCTGTGTTGGCATTGTTTCCTGTCAAGGTGGCTCTCATCACCACTCCAGGTGAGCCAAATAGGACTTTGCCCAGCCCTGTACTGTGTTAGTAATCACTAGTATACTCATTATTGCAGCCACTAGGGGGGCTCATCTTCCAGCACTACATCAGACAATATTTTTTTTTTAATTAAAAGATCATTTTATAGATCTTTTAATAATCCATACACTAATTGTATCAAGCGTATTTGTACATATGTTGCCATCATTCTTTTCTAGACATTTACTTTCTATTGAGCCCTTGGGATCGGCTCCTTTTTTTTCCTTCCCTCCCCACCCCCTTCCTGAGCACTTGATAAATTATAAATTATTATTATTTTCATATCTTTCACTAACGGCTGTCTCCCCCATGATTCCTTTTGTTCGTCCTCTGGAGGGGTGTGCGTGTGGTTATGTGTCGATCATTTCAATTGGTTCTCCCTTCCTTCACTTCTCTCCCCACCTTCCCCCCACCCTTCTGGTGCTGCTATTCCCATTCCTGTTCTTGGATTCTGTGGGTCGTGAAATGCAGTGAAGGAAGTGGATGGTGCCTAGCTACCAAAAGATTCAGTATCTGGAAGTCTTAAAGACTTGAAGTTAAACAAGCGAGCCTTTAGCAGAAAAGCAACAGGCTCACATGGAAGAAGCACACCAGCCTGTGTGATCATGAGGTGTCATCAGACCTGGTAACAGGTATCAGAAGACCCATAACAGACATATTGTTACGAACGAGGGGGCATCAGAGGAGAGACCCGAAGCCCATCTGTCAACAGTGGGACATCCCCTCACAGAGGGGTCACAGGGAAGGGATGAATCAACCAGAAACAGTTTTGAGAAGCAAGAGTGTAATCACAATGTTAATAGTATTGAAGTAGAGAAAAAATGAACGTTACTTGTCTTGATTACTTTTCCCCAAATAGTCTAATAGTTTGGGATGTAGAAACCAACTGTGCAATACCTAAACCTTAAGCTTTCACTAGTGTCCCTTGATGATCACATAATAACTCTGATCAAATTCTATTTTAATCCCTGCTGTGCTCAACTAGAAAAATGGAAGCAAAACAAAAAGTCACCATTTAAGAGACAGTCTATGAAAGTGTGCATTTTTAGCTCTTCGTTCACACGTGAAACAGAGGACTTCTATCATAAAGGCAGGAATGAGACACAAGTGGTGCTCTAGCTTCATCATTCCCATCCAGATTCATTTTCTTGTGGTTTAAATGACAGAGTGACCTTCAGCACACCTTTTGATTTGCCTGTGCATCCTCTGATAAATTTGAATGCAGAAAATGGGGTAAGCCTGGAACCGCACCTGTAATGATGAATTGAATTATGCCCATCCGAAATAGATGTTGGAATCCTCATCTGTGGAATCCTATACCTGTGCACAGAAGGTAGTCCAGTAACGTCAGTGAGGCCATGTCAGGATTGTATGAGGCCGAGGGTATGTCCTAACAATGATCACCTCTGGGTTTCAAGGAGCAGCATGAACAAGGATGTACCGACCGTGGAAGGTACAAGAAAGGCAATAGATGTCACAGACAAGTTCAAGTTCAACAATATGACATCCATGTTCTCACACAGGAAGCAATTATTGGCCTCTTATTTCCAGGATGAGCGAAGCCAGTGTGGCCCAAGGAAAAGTAGATGATTTTAAAAGCATGGAAATGGTCTTCAAGTTCACAAGCTGAGTGTCATCATAACCATATTTAAGGGGGAGAGGAGTTAGTGCCACCCCTTCTCTTCACGCGATATTACCTGGAATCTCGGGAGAGAGGGAGTGAAGCAAGGGCTCCACACCCAGGAGATGAAAAGAAGGCTGGCCTAGGATCCTGAGGGAAGATGTTCCTCGGAGCAGCCCTTGAACCACTGGAACAAGAGGATGAGGAGGCTGAGAAATGATCTGAAGTGCATGGCCCAAACACCAGAAAACCCCTGTGTCACCAGGGCATTTGAGCTTGCCATGAGGTCCCCCCAGGAATGAACGATCAGTGAGACAAGAGGCGAAATGCTCTGCAGTTAATGAACAAAGGACATGCTCTCAACCATTCTCCAGAAATATAAAATCACGTAAGTTTGAGCAAAGGGTGCTGGACTGGCCGTTGAACAAAACGTTTTGTGCCTGTCTGCTATTGTTAAAGAGACACAGGAGACAGTGTCTAATTCCTGTGCATCTTTAATCTCACCAGGTGCTTCCTTGTGGGATTATAAAGAGACTTTTCCCCAGCTTTGTCTCCCCCAAAGACATGCCAAACCTTAGGGGCTTTTTGCTAGCATTTGGGGGAGACCAGATGCTTTAGAGAGATCCTCCCTGAAGGCAGTCAGTTGCCAGAGTACAGGTAGGCCCCACTCCCTGCTCTTAAGGACAACAGGCTACTTCTCCCTAAAGGCTTGTGACCATGAGCTTGGCTCCTGTGGGTGAGGTTTACACCCTACTGATAATGGTTTCTATGGAGATGCAGACAACAGGTCAAATCTGCTCAGTGACGTCCAAAGTTAGGCTGCCATCCTGAATCTAGGATCCGCCCTTCTTGTTACAAGTGTACCCCCAATCCCTCCTCTTCCTATTGCATGAGTATCCCTAGATTGTCCCCCTCTCATTGCTGTATAACCTACAGTGCAACCCCTTCCTGTGACGTATGTCTTTACCTGTGTATGGCCGGATCAATGCCAGGCTGGCTTCTGGCAGCAAGTGACCTTGAATCTCCCACACACACCTGCGGAGCTGACCAGAGCTGGCTAATGGCCCGCTTTGTTCTTGGCCCGCCACTCTGCACCCTGTACCGGCAGGGCCAGTTTGGCTCAGTGCCCGCCTTGCTCTTGACCCTCCACTGTGCACCCAGCACGGCCCGTTTCGCTCAGTGTCCACTTTGTTCTCGGCCCTCCGCTCTGCACCGGTGTAAAGCCAAATTGCCTCCATGCAGGCTCCGCTACCTCGGCTAGGCCTTGGTTTCATCTTGTTCTGGGCACAGTACTGAGCTGGGAAATCCCGGGGACGGAGGCTAGCCAATCCGGGAACGACACGGCGGGCCAAACCGCCAATGAGAAGACGACCTGGCCAGCGCGGGAACAACACAAAGGACCAGCCTGCCAGCCCACTGCAAACAAGCCAATCAGCGGAAAGTGGGCGGGGTGGGCTCGGGATGTCCTGGCTACGGAAACCCTGCGTATAAGAACGGCCTCGTTCTCTTTGTTCGGGGCTCTTGTCCGAGTCGGTGCGCGTGGTTGAGCGCCTGAGGACTTGAGCCCTGGCGTAAGCTAGTACAAATAAAACCTCCTGTTATGGCAGCCTTGTGTCTGATCTCCTTCCGCTGTTGGGGTAAGCGCTCCTGGTCCCTACACCTGCACCGGCAGGGCCCGTTTGGCTCAGTGCCCGCTTTGTTCTCGCCCACCGCTCTGCACCCAGAACCAGGAAGACACCTTACATTCCAGAAACCCGGACCTACCTGTCCATATATGCAGCAGCCTTGTAGCCTGCAGTGCGACTCCCCCAGCCCGGACGTTGTGGACTGTGGGACTTCGCCCAGACTGGGGTTTTTCTCCCCAGTAAAGCCTGTTTGCTCCAATTCAGCTGATTTGATTTCTGGCGCCTCTCAGTGTGACCTTATAACCTGTAATTAGTGGGCTTGCACTCCCCCGAAAGGTATATAGGCCTGGGTTAGCAATAAAGAGCTCTCTCTCAGGCTCCCCTCTTGGGCTCTCACTGGTGCCCCCTCTCCTCTTCTGTCCTCACTCCCCTGTTCCCTTTCCCCTTGTCCTCCTTCCCCTCCCCCTCTCTCCATGTGGACCACCCAGTGGGGCTGAGGTGAGCATGCTACCATGGAATTTGTCTGACTCCATTACTTCAATCTCTCTTTCATTTCTCATGCTCTCTAGGACTTTACAATAATCTTTATATGTATTAACCGTACAACTGTGCCTAGCAAACCTGTGATTAGTGGTAGGGGGCTGGCCCCTTCCCCCACACTTCCTCAGGAAAAGAAGAACCTTCAACTTCATGACCTGACTCCTAGCTCACGCTGTTGAGGTTGATATAAGGGATACTGCTGACCAATCCCTGCAGAAGGGGCCCATGCTTGGTAAAGCCAAGAGTCAGTGATTAAAAAAAAAGGAAGATCCTCCACAAGGTAAATTGACTCAGTGGTTTCAACAAGGGGATTGAACCGAGCAATATGGAGTATGGTGTAGGGACAGGGCAGTGTTTCCTTCTGTTGCACATAGGGTCATGAGTTGCCACCAAGCAACACAATGACTAGCAACTTTGACTTGAAATTCACTTCAGATAAGCAGACATTGCACTTCAACCGATATAGTTATTTCCTTTGGACAAATAAGATATATTTAGATGACAATGACTGCACAGTCAATCTGGTTCCTAATAAACAAATGCAATCATATCATCTCCTAGCTTTAAAAATAATATGATCAAATAAGATCTGCTTTGTTTCAGAGGAAGCAAATGATTATACATTTTATTTGATTCCTGCCTCTATGGGTGATCAAAGTAATACACATTAGAATCAAGCTCTTGAAAGATTGCTGATCAAAAGTAATTCAGTCTCACAATGCTTTGCTTAAGACATATAGATTTTTTCCTGTGATTTTCCAAACATATTATTGTTAATTATTATTAATTATAGGGCACTTGAAAAGGTATTCAGCAGTATGTTAAACATTGCCCCCCTTATGGGCTTCAAATCTATAAACAATATCTAAATCTAACTTTTTCAACAGTCCTTCTGTTTATTCCCCTCCTTTCTTCCTTTCTCTCACCTCAATACTTTCTTATGAGACAGTGGTAGTGCTGTGATAGAAGTCTCTTGCCCTTCACGCAGGAAACTCAGCCTTAATTCCCTGTCAGTTCACTTAATACATAGCCACTGTCTGTCTGTTAGTGGAGCCTGGTGTGTTGCTATGATGCTGAACACAGCAAGTTTCGGCAGAGCTTCCAGACTAAGATAGGCTAAGAATAGCATCTAAGACAGCGGTTCTCAAACTGTGGGTTGAGCTACCCTTTCACTGGGGTCGCCTAAGACCATTGGAAAACACATTATTTCCAAATCTCTTAGACACCGCTCCTCTATCTTTCTCCAGGCGGGTCCACCCACATGCAAATATGCTGATCTGATGAGAAAGAAGCTATCTCAACCTTTGCATTAATGTTGGCTTTTACGCATACTGTCACAAAATGTAACAATGTAGTTTACTGTTGTTATATTAAGACTGTTACCCATGCTACACCATGTTTCAAGACAAAATTTCATATATTTTTAATTATAAATACATTTTCACAATATATAATTACATATTGTTTTTGTGATTAATCACTATGCTTCAATTATGTTCAATTTGTAACAATGAAAATACATCCTGCATATCAGATATTTACATTATGATTCATAACAGTAGCAAAATTACAATTATGAAGCAGCAACAAAAATAATGTTATGGTTGGGGGTCATCACCACACGAGAAACTATTAAAGGGTCACAGCATTAGGAAGGTTGAGAACCACTGATCTAGGATGTAACTATTAGTCTCTGCCCATTGGCAGAGAGAAGGACGGTGGCAATAGAAAGGTATTTACTATCCAAGCATCAGTACCCACAGTACCACAGGAGGAGAACTAGATGTACCCAAATACCACCGCCAAGTGCTTGGTAAAAGCTCCCATTAGAAGGGCCTGGATAGTGTTGGGGGGTAGGAGGAAACGTAGGTCAAAATCCAAAATCATGGGGGAAACACCAGGTTTACTGATCTGATAAAAAATATTTCCCAAAGTGAGAAATACTGGGGGCCCGGAGACGACCCAACAATCAAAACCAAACACTGCATTGAGTCAGTGCTGACACACGGAGACCCTACAGGACAGAGCAGAGCTGCCCCTGTGAGTTTCCCACACTGTAAATCTGGACAGGAACAGAAAGCCCCTTCTTTCTGCTGCAGAGCCACTGGCCGCTGGTGGTGTCTACGTGGTAAGCTTGTAGACTGCAGCCCAGTGAGTAATCGCTATGCCATCAGAGCTCCTGGAACGATCCCGGGGGTGCTGACAAACCATGCCTACACTTTAATGAATGGAGAAAAGACTGACGTTATCAAGGACTTTTTCTTGCTTGAACCTACAACCAATGCTCGTGGAGGCAGCGGTCAAGAGAACAGCACATTTCCTTGGGTGAATCTGCTGCACCTGACCTCTTTAAAGTGCTGAAAAGCAAAAGGGCTACTTTGATGACTAAGGTGTGTCTGAGCCAAGCTATGGTATTTTCAATGGTGTCATATGCATTCAAAAATTGGACCTTGAATAAGGAAGACAGAAGAATCGTCTATGCATCTGAATTTTAGTGTGGGTAAGGGCTCTTGAGAACACCAGGGACTGCCAAAGTGCCACACACATCTGTCTTGAAAGAAGTACAACCGGAGGGCTCCTTGGAGGCAAGGATGGTGAGACATTGTCTCACACACTTTGGACCTGTTGTTAAGAGAGACCAGTCCCTGGAGAAAGACATTGTCCTTGGTAAAGTAGGGGGGCAGCGAGAAAGAGGAAGACCTTTGACCAGATGGGTTGACACAGTGGGTCCAACAACGGGCTCAGACATCAGGGCAACTGTGAAGATGCTGCAGGACGGGGCAGTGTTTCACACTGTTGTATTAGCTGGAACTGACTTGTTAGCACCGACCAACAACAACCACGATCCTGTTATGGGCTACAGTTCAAAAATGCTTAATTGCCAGAAGGTGGTGAGTAGTTGTGTTTTTTTTTCTAAAAAGGAGCAGTAGGCCAAATACATTTGTGGGAGGCTGTGTGATTGAGACTGGTGGAACCCCCTAGGTTATGGCCATCATCACCCTTCATGTCTGGAAATGCTTTTGCTCTCATGACTCAATATTCTGCCAATAAATCCTACAAAGGGGACCAGAACACTACAGAGGTGCATCCTCCTTACAAAAAGCAGCCATTTGCGATCACAAGAGCAGCACTGACCCAAGGGAAAGGTTCAAAAGGCCGAGGAAAGAATAAGGAACCAAACAGAAAACACAGGGAAGAAGTGGGTAAGCGATATCGCGTTGAGGGACTTGCAATCGATGCCATGAAGCAAGATGTGCATAAATCACTGAATGGAAAATTAATCTGGTCTTCATCTTCACCCAATTCACAACAAAAGTTTTTGTTGTTAGGTGGGAGGGGCTGATGATCTACTTCTAAATTTACCCTGTGAAAACGCTGGGATGGACTGCTGCCCACTGTACTTGGGTCTGTGAGATTGCCATAAAGCTGGGGCGAACTCAACAACTAATGATATGCAGATGTGTGTCTGTTCCTCTAGCTTCCTACACAAGAGGTTCCCGTGTGAGCAGACAGCGTTGCCCTTGCCTCTTTCTGGACTTCCCCGCTCCTCTCTCTCCTTTTCCGTTGCCATCCTCTGCTTCCAATCTCCTCGTGTTCATTCCTCTCTTTGTCAAACAAAACGCTCACTCTCCACATCTATCTTCGTCTCATTGCTTAGCATTTTTGATGAAGCAGGGACAGAAAAGGAAGTTTTCAGAGCATTCAATAGGCAAACAAGAAAATCCATTCCAACGGGAAAGGATGGTATTTCTTATGGGAAAAAAGGCCACTGATGGTCAGGTTGAGGGTGTGGGAAGTTTGCAGAACAATTTCATCTGTGTGCAGACAGAAATATTGCAGAAGTTGGAAAACTCCGAGAACAGAAGTGATATGCCAGCGTAACCGAGGGCAGCCCTGCTACAGAAACAAATAAGCAAATAGGTGTGTTGAGGAGAAAAATATAGTTTCATTAGAAAAGTCTTTCCGAGTAATAGAAAACTAAAGAAATACTATACGGAATCAAGCCAAAGAAAATTAGGAACTATGAAGCTGGAGATAAAGTAGAATTAAAGGTAAGAGCAGCAGAGGCGGGATACAATCTGGAAGGGTCAATTGATAAACTGTGCAGTGAGCACTGAACCAACACCAATCAATACAGCTCAGCATGAACCGAATCACAGCCTAATAACCACATCCCATCCATGTTATGGTGCTATCTATCACACGAACAGCAGGAAGCTGTGGCAATTCAACTTACTGCACACTCCGGTGGACCAGCTTCCAAGCACCGTTTGAAACGGGCAGTGTGGCAATCGTTGCAGTGATAAAAAATGAAGTAGAGGAGAGATGGCTGGCTGAACAGCCTCTGAGCACCTGAAAATAGAAATCGGGGTGATATGAAAGAAGAGGCAGTGGTGGGAGAGAAGCATCAGAGAGAGAGAGAGAGAGAGAGAGGAAGAAATACCTTGGGGAGGAGTTGAAGCATGCTGCTCAGAGCCCCCATCAAATTGGGAAGTCCCACTGGGTGGTGGCCCCATGTTTTATGGAGAAAGGAATCAATAGCAGTAAGAACCAAGTGGTAAGGGAGAGCGAAAGGGAGGAGAGAATTTTATTTCAGTGATGGAATTTTGAAGAAGCAGAGACTTGTGAACTAGCTGAGGATATCGAAAGCCAAGATAAACAGACAATGAAAAGAAATTGTCAACAACGTTGCTGAGCTGATCCTGACTGGTGGCGACCCCATCCTGGTAGAGCTGAGCTCCATCAGGTGTTCTGGGCCATGATCTTGACAGAAGCAGATCACCAGGACTTTCTTCCACGGAGCCACTGGGTGTGTTCAAGAGAGCCGCCAGGAGGTTAATAAACCAAAAATCAAACTCACTGCCCTTGAGTTGATGTCAATTCTTAGTGGCCCTACAGGGCAGGTAAAACAGCCCCCGTGAGTTTCTGATGCTGTGATTCTTTATGAGGGTTGAAAGCCCCATTTTTCTACAGTGCAGCAGCTGGAGGTTTTGAACTGTTGACCTTGCAGTTAGCAGCCCTAGATCACCAAGGCTCCTTTTTAGCATAGTAGTAGAGGGCTAACTGTTTGTGTTACCTAGGGACCTGAATAAGCCATAAGCTACTCAGAAATGAGAGGGCAATTTTATTCAGTCTGTGATTTTGTCTGAGCTTCACATCACTGTGTTTGTTAAAAAATCAGAGCAAAAAAAAAAACAAAACAAAAAACCCATGTTGCTCATGCTCTCCAATCACCATTCAGTGTGTCTTCCATGCATCCTATATGCAAGGCTGTTACCTGGCCACAGAAGTATCTGCCCCCAATCCTCCTGCCCACTCTCTTTGCCTTGCACTCTTCACCTGAGGGCGGGGAGACAAAGGTAGCTGACCAGACCACCGAGGAGTGTATCATGGGTATTCACCAAATCCGCGTTACAGGAGGATCGCCAACGCTCAAGGTGTGACCTCCGATTTCCTTCGCTATTGTCAGTCTCTTTGTTTCCCATTTGCTGCATTTTGACTTCCTCTGTTGATAGAGATGTCAAGTTGAGTGTAAGTTCTGAGCAGAAATGAAGCACAAAGCACCTCAGAGAATTAAATCCACTGCAGCTTTAGAGCCCAATCTCTGAGGAGGGTCCCTTGGTTTCAGCTCTGCCCTCAGGCTTGCTCCTAGAGGGGAACTGGTACAGCTTTAAAACTGCATAATTGAACCATACCAACCTTTTAAAGTATATGTAAACAGTAACATGTGCAAATCCAGGCACCTGGGTAAGAAGGACACTTGTCAAAGGCCAACTCCAATGTCTTCCACTATCCACTGCTTCCTTGAAAAGCAGGGAAGCTTAAGAGATCCAGAAAAGCAAGACGATCCCATTGGATTCTGGCTTGCACAGGTTTCACTGTTGTAAAATACACTCATGATGGCAAAGAGCAACCTCGCACTGGCAGGCATTTTTATCTTAAAGCCTTTCGAATATTGGTCAGGTGCATTAGAAAGAAATGCCGAAGGTTGGCTTTAAAGGAAGTAGCAGGAGTCCTGGTGGCGTGCTGGTAATGCCCTGGGCCAGCAGTTTGAAACCACCAGCTGCTCCAAGGGAGAAAGACAGAGCTTTCTATTCCCATAAAGATGGACCGCCTCAGATATCCATGGAGGCAGTTCCACGCTGTACGACAGGGTCGTTCTGCGTGAGACTCAGCTGGAGAGCAGTGAGATTTTTTGAGTTGACATCGTCAACATGAGAATGTATTAGCACATAGGGATCAACACACAGGCATTCATATGCCTAACATTGAGCATCATCTATTTGGGGTAGGAATATTTGCAAACTAGTCCCCCCTAAGTTGTAAGCACACACACACACACACACCCTGAGGGAGCTTAGATCCTCCCTCCCCTGAATAAGTTGTCAGCCTAGGTAAGAAAATAATATGACTCTTCTCTTCTTCAATTGTAGTGGAAATGGAAAATAAGGAGGAGATAAAACTAAACCACAAATTTGGCAAAATAGAACAACTCTGTAGCAAAAAGCAGCCTACACTTTCACAGCTTCACTTTGACCCTGAATTCAGGATCCAGAGTTTAAACCCAAATACCTAGAGCCATCCTTTTTTTCCCCGAGATCTGGCAGCAACCTCCAAAAATCTATAGCAAATAGATCATTTTCCCTACATATGGCCTTTTCAACACATCATTCATCCTCTTACATCACTTTTTTAATTCATTTTTTCCCCAAATGACAGCCCATGTATTACTTTGAAAAACTAGACAAAATGCTCCATTGGCTTCTCTGCTATTTCATCTGAAGACAGAAATGAGTAATTCTATAATCATGAATCTCTTATAACTGTGGCTTTTTTTCCACATGTACATACTGTTTTCATCCCAATGTGCCACATATATTTGAATGTAACCGGTGCTATAATTGTGCCCAATGATAAGTGAAGAAGATATATACACACACAAAGAGCCGGGAATCCCATGGTGAATGCTTGGAGAGGAGGAGTTGATTGAGAAGGAAAAGGAGGGATACAGCAAGACAACTGTCCCTGGGCAGAGGGCAGCTCATTTTGTGATAAGTGAATCCTTACTTGTGCCTCTAATACAGACTATACCCTTAAAGTAGTACAAAGTGAAGGGTTCACTTGCTAACCAAATTCGACGGTTCAAACCCAGCCAGTCACATGGCAGAAGAAATGCCCAATGATTTGTTCCCACAAGGAAAATGACCTTCTAAGTCCTATGGAACAGTTCTACTCTATCAGACATACACAAAGTCAAAATCAACTTGCTCCTTGAGATGCGTACAAAGTAATCCTTCTTTTAACCGAGACTGCTGATGCTACACCTGTAAATAAAGACACAGGGAACCTGGTTCGTCTGCTTAAGTCTGAAAGCGAGTCAATGAAGAATGGCTATTTGCCTTACTCCAGACAGAAAGCAGAAGTGTGTGAAGATTTCAGTGAGCTAAGAAATGGACTATAAAGATTTGTGGAATGTTGCCAATCTAGTATAGTTTTAAAAACAAGAAGGGAGAATTTGGTAATCTTGGAAGGAATTCCCAAGCATCAAGTTTCGCTGTGAAAGGTCCACTCTGGGGCTGCAGAGTATACAAAACCACACAGTCCTCTATAATAGGAAACCTCTTTGTGTGTAGAAAAGAGTGAGGTTTGGTTTGGGAGAGGGGGAGTTCATGTGCCTAAGCCCCAGAGGGACTCCCTGGAGTGGTGCAATGGCCAAAGTACTGGGCTGCTAACCAAAAGCTCCAGTCCATCCAGAAATAGGGAAAAGACCAAAACCCAAGCATGTAACCCCTATGCCACCAGGGCTCCTCAAGCTTCCCCTCAAAAATCAGCCATTGAGACTCATATGGGGTGGCCCCAGAGTTCAAAAGTCCAGCCCGCTAAAAACGATTCAGCAGGCAGGAGAAGAATATTTGTTCCCCCTGTTTCATCTTTAACAAAGAGCCCTTGTAACACAATTGGGAAGTGATCAGCTGCTAGCCAAGAGATTGGCAGTTCAAACCTACTTGCCGATGGGCAGAAGGCCTGGGTTGCATTGAATGGGAATCAATTCCTCAATACCTAAC
>NW_022109767.1:10141001-10142358 GCF_000313985.2 Echinops telfairi
TCTCATCCACTGCTGGTGGACCTGGAAGTATGTACAGCCACTATGGAAATCGATTTGGAGATATCTAAAACAGATGGATATTGAGCTACCATACGACCCAGCAATCCCCCTACTGGGCATATACCCAGAAGAGGCGAGAAACAAACCACAGGCAGACATCTGTGCTCCAATGTTCATCACGGCACAGTTCACAATTGCAAGGGGTTGGAAATAACCCGAATTTCCATCAACGGACGAATGAATTAAAAAACTGTGGTACATACATACAAAGGAATACTACGCATCACTAAAAAGCAGTGATGAATGCATGAAGCTTATCACTGCATGGGAAGAACTGGAGGAAATTATGCTAAGCTAAGTAAACCAAGCACAAAAGGACAAGTACAACATGAGTCCACTGAGGTAAGCTTTAGAAAAATGCAAAAGGGGCATAGGGGAAAAGCTACTGTATGCAAACATTCCTGGGGTGAGGTCCAGGTAGTATGGCAGGGACCTGACCAAATCCAGGGGCATATATGATATCCAACTAAAAAGGGCAGGGGGAGAAAAAATGAGAGAGAGAGAGAAATGGGTAGTGGGGGAACAGGGCACTAACCCACCCAAGGAGAGGGTATTGTTTATATCTCCACAGGGAAAGAGGGATCAGACTTCCACCTGGTGCTCCAAGACATGAATGCAACATGCTGGCATGAAGTAGGGAACCAGTATAAAAGTATGAGTGCCTGGCCTCAGTCCCAACTACGTGGACAGCTGTCTCTCTCCCCAGACGAATTTCCATCATAGGACAGTACTGAAGCTACAGCTTAGGGAGTGGGACATGTCTGATCAAAGCACATGGGAGCAAATGAAGGGGGAGGAAGAGAGAGTGGAGCACATCCTGGCCCACCAAGCCTTGAGGACGAAATCCCTGCTCAGACCAGCCAATGCAGAGAGGACCATATGGCCGGCCCCATGATGAGACATGACATCCCTAACTGACCCATAGCCCTATGGGGGATGACACTGGAGAAACCTTGTGGGAATTGCACCCAATCTGACCCTACCACACTGAGGCAACACACTAAGAGCATGCAACAGAATATCAAGGGGAGCAGAGCAAGGATGTCCCGAGGGAGTACCAAAAATAGACTTTGGAGCCTAAAGGTCAACAAACACACCTTGAACTATATACAAGATTTTCTTTTTTGTGGGATTGGTTTTTTTTATTGTTGTTGTTTTTTCTTTTGTCACTTTGTTTTGCTCTATCGTGTTTTGAGGGGGCGGGGTTGTGCATATTATTGTCTCTGCAGATCCATCTGGATAAGATAGGCTGGATAAACAATCAGAAGGAGAAAACAACGGGGACCAATGGTTCCGG
>NW_022109767.1:10143775-10146055 GCF_000313985.2 Echinops telfairi
TTTTTTTTTTAAAGTTACACTCTTGGAAACCCACAGGGGCAGTTCTACCCTTTCTCATTGGGTTGATATGAGTTAATATTGACTCCATGGCAGTGGGAAGTGTAGAAAGAGATAGAGAGTTGCCACTAAATCCACTTTGACTCATGGCAACCTTGTATATAGCAGAATAAGACATTGCCCAAACCTGCATCATCTTCAAAGTCACCAACATGTCCAAATTCCCCATGGATGCAATTATTGTGGAAATCCATCAACGGAGGCTCTCCCTTATCTTCCTTGGCCCTCTCCTTCGCCCACCGCGAGGACCTCCTTCAACAATTGAGCTCTCCTAACGACATGTCCACAGTAACTAATTCAAGGTTCTGCTCCGGTCAAGGTGGTCTTCACTGGTTGGTTGGGGGCAGTACAACACCAGACCTTTCTTTCTGGCCTGTCTTAATCTGGAGCTCCACGCAAACCTGCCCATCCTGGATGATATTAGTAAGCTTAGTGGCATAGCTTCCAATGTCTCAGCAACATGCTGGTCATCACAGTAGGACAAAGGAACTGAAATGCTGGCTGCTTTGACTACTACTCTGTTGAGGAAATCGTTAGACTTCTAGTGACCTCACTAATAGGATAATCCTCCCGGTCCTATCGGCAAAGATGGCAACCCAGGGATGGAGTGGGCCTTGATCTTGTTAGCATGTACCTGCTCCCTGTCTTGGGCATAGTGAAACAGTGCATCTCCAAATGTCACAACAATATACTAGAAGCTCATTTTGTGCACTAAGATTGTTCTCACTCCATTGTGTGAACGATAACCAATGACAGGAAGCTCAATTGGTGAGGTTTTCAAGCACTGAAAACAGGCTGGCCCCATGGCCTTTATCTGTTACCTGCAACCTTGGCAAGGGTGGCATGCTCCGCACAGGGCTGATTTACAGTAGAGAGGGGTGGTAATGGAAGGAGAAATATTAAAATAAAGTGCAATCATGTTTCTATTTAAAAGTGGTTACTGCCAACACTATTGCAAAATAATGCTGGCTGGCAACCAGAAAGCTGCACCTGCACAGATTCCAGCTGTAGAGCCCTGGCACTCTCCCTGTGATTGCTCAATAAGTCTCCTATTTAGCACCACTGGCGAAAATTTGGCAAATCTCAGATTCACATATATTTGCTTAGCCTTTGTGTCACAAAAACACCAAGCTCTTATCCTTTGGATGGTCAAGATGATGTTCTTCCTCGATAAACAACTTGGATAATGTTTCCTTTTCTCTCCGATTTGAAATTATACACAGGTTTTTCTATTCAGTCATGTTGAGTTGTTCCTAAATCCAGTCTCACCTCTGGTGATAGCAGGTCCGTATTTCTTACATTTCACAACTCTGGAAGATGGAGTCTGTCAACTTTTAGGATAGCCATTAAAAAGTGAATTTTGGAGATTTGCTTACATAATATCCTGTAGACCTCCCAGGACCCAATATGACAATACTAGTAGAACTGTATCATTTAGTAAACCGATGGTAAGCAGAGGATCTCATTCTAGTTTCTAGATTGGAATAAGCACAAAGAGTATTAGAAGTTTGGGGGCAGGAAGGGTATCAGAGCATCAGACCCAGCACTTAGTAGCTGCTTGCCCATGGACAAGCCATTCTGTGTGCTACTGTTTGCTTCTCTGCACAATGGGAATAGAGGCCCTGCTCAATAGGGACTCCCTGCTCAGTACAGCTCAATAGGATGTTTGAGAGGTGAGGTGGAGCTAATGAAAATGTTCACCAGGGGAATGGTAAACTACACAGCCCATATGTTTGCCCCATACAATAAGTTGCTCAACTAAAACAAGAACTTTGTAAAGCCTGGAAAAGTCATTCTGCACAAAGGATTTCCTTGCACTGGTCAGAACTGAAATGCAGTGTTTTCCCTTCCCAACACACTTTCTGCAACTATTAATGAAGGACAGAATTTTGTCCTCAGAAAAGTACAATCCTCTTGGTAACTTTAGGATGATTGGTTAGACGCATAGGTTCTCAAACTTATCTGACCAATCGTGCCTTTTCAGAAAAAAATACTCAGCAGCCCAGTGGCAATTAAAAACATTGCCAATAATCCAGAATAAGGTATAGGCATCTGCTTTTACAGGCCATCTGGGTCGTTCCATTCCCTCCTATCCCCAAACACAGCGGGTCTTCTTACCCATTTGGGGGAGAAGATGCTGGTGGTGACTGGCAGAGCACAGGGGTTCAGGGAGCACGCGTCAGTTCTCAAGGACTCTCTGAGAAAAGCCCCGATAGCAAACTG
>NW_022109767.1:10146573-10173995 GCF_000313985.2 Echinops telfairi
CAAAGCCCCTCATGCTTTGGGTCGAGTTTTCCTCAGGCCCATCCTCAGTGAACAAAATTGCAGGTGCCAACTCTTTTAAGATAATCAAAAGTACTTTAGCTTGGCACATCTCTGCTCTATCGATTAGAGGGAACAATTCTTCTGCTGTTGATTTTTCTAAAGGTCCAAGATGATGTTTTCTGTTGCCATCCGGTGAACAATATGTGCAATTTACGATGTGAGGAGGGAGTGTGGCAGGAACTTTAGATCCATGCTGGTGCAAGAGATGGAATTAAGTTCCTGTGTTATCGCAAGCTATTCAATTGTTAGATCAACAACAAAACAAAATAAAACACAAAACAAAGGTGATTCATTCCAGGCTACTTCTTTTTACCAAACTAGTCGATCCATGGCTTCCTCTCTGGAGGTGGGAACAAAATGTGTACCAGTAAAGACAGTGCACCAATAAATGTGTACCAAAAAAGACAGTGCCTGGTGGAACGGAATGCATGGAAATAAACCTTCCAACACCCTAACCTAACCCTCTTTTCCCTCCCCGGGATACTTAAATGCTCACAGTTCTGTCAGGACCCGTATTCTCAAAGGAGAAGTCTAGTCTGCCACTATTTTCCTTGCTATTACAGGATAGTTATGTTCTCAGTGCACAATAGTCCGGAGGAGAGACATTGAAAATGAATAAAGGTACCACCTCGTGCCTTGAGAGGTTCCTATCTTAAACTGGATAATGACTACACCCCTAGACACGTTTATTAAATTCCAATGTCTCCATCTTACCCAAGAGTAAAATTATCCTAGATATGTCTACTATAGGAAATTGATCTGAGAATTAAATTTTGTCTTAAAGTTTTCTGAAATTCTAGAATAAAAAGGGTTGAGAAAAATAAAAGTATCTTTTATAATGGATGATAGAAAATTTGCCAATGATTATTGGCGATGGTTATCAGCTATTTATTGCGATTGATATCACTAGATTGTACATATGAAGACGTTGAATTGACAAGTATGTTGCACATATGAGGCGATTTCAGCAAGAATGTGAAGAACGGGAATAAGAGATCATGGAAGTTTTCCATTAACTTTTTGGAGCTCCCTCGTGTTTGTGCACACACACACACACACACACACACACACACACACACACACGAGGTGGCTATTATTTCCAGGAATCCCTGGGCCAAATTAATCAGAAGAATTAATGACTCTACTACCCATTAGGCTGGAGGATCATTGTGTTTAATTCCAATCAGAAGGCTTCAGGAAGCTTGTGGAAAATCATAATCAGAAGATAATGGAAGTTTTTCCATGAATTTCTGAAGCCCCCTTGGAGACCTGGCAGACTGCTAGTGGCAGTCAGTAGTTCAAAGTCACCAGCCACTGAGCAGGAGAGAGAGGAAATCCTCTGCCCCATACAGACTGATAGCATAGGAAACTCTCAGTACGTGTACAATGAGTTGGAATCAACTTGATAGGCATGGGTTTCTTTGGGGGGGATACAAGCACACACACATACACACACACACAAAGGGGCTTCAAAAACTTTGTAGGAAATTGGAATGAAAGCTAATAGATTTTTACAACAACAACTTTTGAATAATAAAGTCATTATTCTCTCTGGACATCCACCACCATCCCCCAAGGTCTTCCGATGATGACTTAAGTTCTGTTCTGTTCCTGTCCTTCTGCAAGTAAGCGGACTCTTTGGAGATGGCCCGCCCAGGTGCCGCAGAGCTCAGGGTATGTGCACCTGCAGATGCCAGAGGACAAATCCCAAAGCAGCATAGAAGTCTTTTGGTCCCGGGGCTCTAGAAAGCCTCTTGCTCTGTGCTGAGGGGTGTAGAGGGGCAGCGCTAGACACTTTCAAACCAGTGATTCAAAAGGAATTTATCAACAGCACACTGGAAAGGCAGTTGATTTGACCTGGGCGTCTGATTAGCCGTTTGGGCCTCAGCTGTGTCAGAATCAGAATGCACTGTCTCAAGAATCACGAGAAAACAGGCTAGAAGGGAACTCAATCTATTGGTGACAATCCGTGCCTTCTCCTTATGTGCTCAGCCTACCCACACATGACCGAGCGCCCAAGGAGTGAAATTCTGGCAGTAAGTATAAAGGTAAACATGGGGTTACGGAATGGAATTCATTTTCAAAGTTTCTTTCCAGTTTATTTTTTTTTTAAAAAGTAGATTGGCACTACCAAATTTAATGACCAGGCTGCCCTGCTGCGTTTGGAGCCCAGAAAGCTATTGTGTCCCTGGTCGATGCGTCCTCCTCCGCTCTAAGGTTTCCTGTAATGCCGCTAATAACCAGCCATCAGCAATAAATGCCTTGTCATCTCCGTGCTGCACACAGCAATCGCTGGAGCAATGCTACTGACAAATGCACGCGCGGAATCACTTCGGGTTTCTTTGTTCCAGTGCACAGCGTGAAGATGGCTTCTGCTTAGCACGTCACCCCCAAATAAGCAAGTGCGACTGCCGTCTCCTCCATCAATCTCCCCTTGTTGTTGTTCTCATTCAGCCCCCTGAGCCATCCGGGCTACCGTCCCCCCTCTCAGAAAGAGAGGTAAGGAGGGTCTGACTTGGAGGCTAAACCTTTGATGGCCCTCTCCCACTCTCCCTTTGCCATCTGTGTATCTGAGAATGAAATGGAAATCCGGACAGCAAGGGACAGGGGCTGGGGGGAGGCAAAATCCCTCTACTTCCCGGGCACTATTTTCCTTAGGAATAATAATAATAATAATAAGCTCATTCGGCTGACATTTTTCTTGTACCTTTTTAATCTTTTTATAGTGGCAAATCATTAACTACCAGCGTGAAGCTCAAACGTAGCTCGAGCCATCTATGAAACAGTGACACATTTGATGATAATGCTTTTGAAGGGCCTGTCACACTCGCTCCCCAAACAAATCTCATTACTGCTCAAACTGCCTGGCGCTCCACCATGCTTCTTTTTCCTGGATTCTCTCTAATTAGCTCGTATTTTTACACTCCCCCGTTCCACAGTTTGAGCATATATATATATATGGCAGTGGATGTCATTTCCATGAACCCCAAGGCCAAGTTAATCAGCAGAATTAATGACTCTATTACCCATTAGGCTGGGGGCCATGGTGTGTCATTCCAAGCACCCTGTTTTACCTTCGCCCATGCCTCTTCATGTGGCTCTGACAAAGGTACACATTTCCCTTTCTCAGAGCCAACCCTGAGATCCAGCCTATTTGTACTGCACCTCACTGTCCCCTCGGGGTGTGAATCAGGAGGACAGGGTGCAGAGTGAACCCCTCTGGCTGTCGTGTCCGTGCTGCGAGTGCGGTGCCAGTAAAGGAGGGCAGACACGAGAAAGGCGCAGGGAAAGCTGGGAAGGAGTCGCAGCAAAGTGTTCCCTGTGGGATTCGCCCTATTCAGTAATTTCCTCAGCATCCAGGACTTCAGGAGCAACACACACACACACACACACACACACACACACACACAAAGGCCTCTGTTCTGTTCAGAGTCATTCGGTAGAAGTACAAGATGTATGGAAATTTCCAGCAGTGGACATGTTGTTTCCTTATTATTTTAGCAAACAAGCATGAGTAGTATTTGGATTCTTTTTGAAATTTTATATACTATGGATGAAGGTGCAAAACACTTCCAATTTCCAAGAGTTGTTTCCTCTTAAATAAAGCTCATAGAATGCTGCTCTTTTATCCTAAAAGTCAACACGCAGACAAAGCCAACAAGACATTTTGTGTATATTCAAAATCCTTTATTTTAGAAGTTAGCTTTTCAGAGGCTCCCAAAAGAGAGGGAAAGATTTTTCCCCAGAAACCTTTTTATTAGAAGTTAATCCAGACATTATACCATTCCACAGCTGAATCATATCAAGCAGTGTTGTACAATTGATGTCAAAATCAGTTTCTGAACATTTTCTTCCTTCTTAAACTCTTGACATTGCTCTTACCCTTCCCACTTCTCCTACAGTACCCCCCAGGAACCCTTATTTTAGTTTTTATCTCTATGAAAAACATAGAAAAATAAAGACTACCAACAATAAGATACAACAGAGATAAACCCTAATATGAAAAAATAAAACCACAGGAAATATTAAAAACCAGATCAAGACCAAAACATATCAGAAGGGATATCAAGTGACAAGGTTTTAACCGTTCGAGTCAGATTTATCTTTTTTTTAATAACTCAGCAGAAATGACCTTTCATTTAAGTTCTAATTTAATTTTTTTAATGATTATAAATAGAAATATTTTTAAAGAAGAATACAGATTATTTGGCAATATTTATAGAGAGAGCACCATTCTGATTAAATAGCCTTTTCCAATTTAAAAAAGAAAAAAAAAAACAGGTTGTCAACGGCAGAGCTCAAACTTTCAAGAAAGGTTAGAGAATAAATGATGTTTCAGTGGTTACAAAGGAGTATTTGCAATGCTTGGAAAATATCACATTTAGCATAGTTATCTTCAGATATTTAGAGTATAAGCCATCTAACTTATTGTTGATGTGTAGATAGAATGCACTGTAAAAACAAACAATGGGGCTTATTCACACAATAAACACTTTGTCTTAAGAGCCCATATAGATCAGTGAGCTTTGGCCCAACCCTGAGACTCAGGGAGTACTAATTCTATGCCTGACGTGCCAACCCTTCAGAAAGATTACGGTAGAGGATCGGGACAATATTTTTTTTTTTATCTGTATACAAGATATAATGACAACAGTATAATGAGAATCGTGTTGCAGGTGAACTAAAAGTAGTTCATAAGAATTCATCACAAAGATTCCTATCACAACAAAGAGAAATCAACTCCCAGGACATCACTCAAAATTGTGCACACACACACACACACACCACTGAGAGTAGTACCTGGGTCTGGTTGGGTCAAGCCTTTGCCATATGTCAACCCTCACTTCCCAACATACCTTTCTTCTCTTGCTTTTGCACAGGTGACACGAGGACCCACACTTTTTGGAGACTTCTGCGATGCCTGCTGGTCAGGTTCCCTCCTGTGTGCATCCTGTCGCATCTCATTGTGACACTGTCTGGACGGGTCTCCCTCTGTCCCCTCAGAGCAATGAGGGCAGACACTGTGCTGGGTTCGCTGTCCCCTCAGAGCCTCGTAGAGTGTCTGACCCATAGTTGAGTACTTATTGAAATCGCACATAGGAAAAAGTGGAATGCATCACAATGAGTCAAAATTAGCTATTATAAACATCCTTCTCCTTACAGCACAATCCACCATGATCTCCAGGTCACCTATAATATGCCTTTAAAGAAATTATAAAAGATATCTCAGATGTATGAAACACATGGAAGTGTTTCTGTGTTAGGAGCAGAAGAGCAAAGTTGGTGGTAAGAATAAATGCTTGGGTCAGACATCTTTTACAACAGTGACTGTCTTTTATGCTCAACTCGGTTAATCACTTAATTGCCAATAATAAAAGCAAATAAAAACATTCAGCATGGTTTTTCTACTGCATGTGTGCACCTGTGTGCATATGAGTGTATGTTTTCAGGAAAGTGAAAAAGACATCATCCATTACTCAATCTCAAGGTATCTAGTTGAAAAGCAAGTGTTATCAACCATGACGCCACATGAGGTTCATTTGGAGAGTTTTAACAAATATAAATAGTTGTTCAGGCCTCACCCCAGAGATTCGAACTTGCTTGGTCTGCATTGGAGCCCACCCCTCACAAATACAATGTGCAGAAAGTGTTAAGAACCACTGGTGCTAAGGCGCCTGGTGGGTCACCCGTTGGGCTGCTGCAAGGGAGAGGGGCACATTGGTCTGTGCTGGTAAAGATTAACAGCCCCATAAATTCAAAGGGGGAAGTTCTACTTAGTCCTACAGAATTGCCATGACAGCAGTGATGGGCGTGGATGGGGCTAGAGGAAGACAATGAACAGGAGTCTTCAGGAAGAAGGACCATGTTTAAATTGGGTTCTCCTGAAGACTTTCAGGTGCTGTGATAAATCAGCAACTTTTTTTCTTTCGTAAGGAATATTTACCCTCCAGTTTTTCTATCACTTGCTTATCAGTGTGTCCAATCCTGTTCGTGTTCCCGTCATACTGGTATTTCAGGTACCAGCATGGTCATTCATAGTGGACTGATTTCAGCCGAGCTTCCAGACTAAACAGACGAGGAAGAAAGGCCTGGTGATCTACTTCTGAAAAGTAGCCAACGAAAGCCCTGTGAATCACAACAGAACGTTGTTACATAGCGTGCTAGAAGATGAGTTCTCTGGGTTGAAAATCACTGAAAATGCACAGTAGCCCAATGATGAACTCAAGCCTCCTTTCCATCTTGAAGATGCCACAGTGCTGAGTAAAGTTGCCTTCTGTTGGGAATATCATGAGGCTAAGCCAACTATTCAGCAACTAACAACAAAAACATGCCTGTGCATATGCTGGCCATAGATGGATGCCACAGTTAATGTTCCAGGCATCAATCATTCTGAGAGGCACTAATGAATCCAGATCTACAACTAAGTCCTACCATGTGGACACAGAGGCATGTACTTTTTGTTTCCAAAATTCCTTGGCATCAGAGTCACCTGAGGAAATTTGTAGTAGTTACATAATCTGGTTTCAACTTGAGACTATTAGAAGTGAAGGGGTGGAGTTTAATCTGTCAATCAGGATGCTGATTGATGACCTCATTTGGACGTGCAATGAAGATAAATAACTCACTGGAAGCCAGATCTACTCACTCCCTGGGAGACATTCCTGTTGAAAAGTCACATGCAGCTATGCTGAGAGCCAGAACCCTGGAGTTGGAGGCGCCACATGGAGACCCACACCAGCACTGAAATGCTTCCACCACCACTGGATCCACAAGACTTTCCACCCACTGGCCTGTGATCTTCCTGCATTTGGTGTCATTGCATGGCTGCATGAGGCTAAAGAGGAATTTATGGACTAGTATTGACATATGGGCTAATATTAGACTTATGGACCTGATCTGGAATTTATGGACTATTATCAACATATTGGGGTAATATCAGACTTATGGAATTGATCTGGACTGGGCTTGGATCTTTGCTTAATGTACAATTGCTCTTTGACATAAAGTTCTCTCTCTTACACACATAGAAGTGTCTGTGAATTTGTTTCTCTTGTCAACCCCAACTAACACAAAATTCCTAGATGGTTGACAATCTTCTTTGTGAACCACCCAATTCACCATCAAATAATTTAGATAAAAAGGAAAGAGAAGAAAGAACAGCCTGGAGCAGAAGCTCAGAAGATACAAGGTCAATCTTACAGAACCAACAAAAAGAGAAAGCTTTTCCTGAGGCCTGGGACCCTGGATCTCGATGTCTAGTCTCCTGAACTGCAATAAATGTCTCATTGCCAAAGAAAACAAGTAAGCCAGTAAACTATTACAAGTCAATGGCTCCTAAAAATCCTCTGCTAAGCAAAGTGAGTTCGGTTTAACAAATAATTACTCTCTTCACAATCCCGGATCTAGTGGAATACTCTTCTATTGTTGCCTTTTAACACCATTGTGTACACACCTGTTTCCTTGTCTCCCTTCTCGACTAGACAAGATGTTCTTCCAAGACAGACCCCAGGGCATGTTTATCTTTGAACCCCCATAACCTGAGCAAGGAGAGGGTGTGTGTGCTAATGAGAGTGAGAGTGAGAAGAAAACTGTTTTGGAACAAAGGGAGTGATGGTGTTATCTAGAAGCCAAGTGTTGTATATTAAAATTGTCTGAAGGTATATATCAAACCTGTGACAAACACCAACCCCATTTAGAAGGAGCCCTGGAGTCTTGGCGTAACAGGTAAGGAATCTGACGCTAACAGAAAGCTTGAAGATTCCAACCCATCCGGCCACTCTGCGAGAGAAAGATCAGGCAATGGACTCCCATAAAGATGACCACCTACACAACCCTGTGGGGCAGTTCCCTGTCACATGGGGTCACTATGAGGAGGAATAGATTCAAGGGTACCTAGCAAAAGAAAGGAGCCCTGGAGGCATAGTGGGTACAAGTTGGGCTGTGATCCGCAAGGGTCAGCAGTTTGAAGCCAAGCCACCAGCTGCTCTGCTCTAGAAAGATGGGGCTTTCTACTCCTGGAAATAAGCTCAGAAACTCACAGGGGCAGTTCTACCCTGTCCTACAGTGTTGCTCTGAGTCCACATCAACCGATGGCAGTGAGCTCAACAACAAAAACAATTTCATTTACAAACATTGATACAAAAGCAATTTACATGAAATACTATAGCAAGTTGAACCTAGCAGTGCACTAAAGTAATACCAAATGAATAATTAAGGAAACATAAATAAGTGGTGGTCATGTTAGAAATGCAACAATGGTTTACTATTAGAAAATAGCAATAGAATTCACCATAAGATCAGCAGATACATACTTACATGATTTTATTATGTCAGCAGATTCTAAGAGACATCTGATAGAAACATACTCCAATAACAATGTAAGAATTTATACTCTTACAAAGCAGCTACAGCATTAATGCTGAGCCTTCTGAATATATCCGAAAAATCAAAAGCTTTCAGATTAATTATAACAAATGATAATCTATTAACTGCTTTTAACTACATTATTTGTCATTCTTCTCATTCACTGCCATTAGGTCAACTCTGACTCATAGCAATCCTGTAAGACAGAACAGAGCTGCCTTTGTGTATTTCTGAGACTGTACCTCTTCACAGAATGAGACTGTATCTCTTTACCTCATCTTTCTCCAGAAGTGCAGCTGGTGGTTTTGAACTGCTGGCCTTGGGGTTATCAGCCCAACACATAACACTATGCCACCAGGCTCATAGCATTCATATGTATATATATAATTTTTAAAGCATAATCATAGGAAAGGAGGGGGAATTTTTTACAGTTATTTTAAAATCGTTTTAATGTTTCTGTACCTGAAGGAAGAGGTCGAACTGAAAATCATCAGAAGTGTAGGAATTCAGTAAATGATCAGTGAGTTAGGCAGTTTATTGTGCCAACCTGGCCAATAAACACATATGGGATTAACTGAAGGGCGGAGGGATAAATGGCTATTTATAGAGTCCCTTGTTCTCCAGTCTCTTGCTTTGCTTTGTGATGGTCGCACCAGGGTGCAGCTGCCTTAGCAGTTCCCTGCTTCAGCTAGCAAGGCTGACTTCCTGCAAGACATTCCCAAGGAGAAGTCGCATGGACCTACCCCGATGCAGCCCTGGGTGCTGGAGCAGCCGTGTGGAGACTCCTGCCAGCGCTGAGGTGCTTACACATTCACTGACTCGGCTTTCCTCTTGCAGTCGGCATCATTGTGTCTGTTTTGTGAGATGGAGGAGGACTTTGTGGATTGGTGTTGGACATATGGGTTAATGGATTCATGTTGGACTTGTGGGATTGGGCAGCACTGGGTTGGGATGTTTTCTTGATGCACAGTTAACCTTTATATAAAGCTCTCTTAGACATGAGTTTCTGTGGATTTGTTTCTCTAAAGCACCCAGACTAATACAATCAGCTACAAACTTTATGTGTAATCCTAAAGCTCACAAGAAGCTCAACAACGTTGGCTGCAGGCTTTTCCTTCCCAAGATTGAGCCTGGAGGAGATACCGAGAAAATATCCAAACAACGGAGAAGGTGGAGAGCAATTAAATTTCAGATGGGAGGCTGCCATATCTGGCTATAGATGAAAAAATAATAACCCTGCTCTCATTTCTCCATGCCAGAGGTGTTCCAAACATGACCCCGATACCGGTAATAGCATCATCACCACCTGAGAACTTATTAGAGAGCTTTTACCCAGTCTCTGATCCACTACATTAGGATCTCTGGTGGTGAAGTCCAGCAGTCTGTGCTCTTAAAAGTCCTCCAGGAACACTTATAGATGGCTGGTGGGTCTGTAAAATGGGGTGACCACTGTGGAACTAGTATGGTGCTCCCTTGAAGTTGGGAACAGCAATAACAACATGTGTTGCTGTCTTAGTTGTTATGGGCTGTCAGATTGATTCCAGCTCATAGCGACCCAGTGCACAACCAAATAAAACACTGCCCGAAATGCCACGCAACCCAGGGCATGCATAGCACATGCACACCCATGTTCGTCATCGCACTGTTCACAAGAGCAGAAAGACGAACCCCACCTTAGTGCTCACCACTGGAGGGATAAATACACACCCTGTGGAACACGCACACACATTGTGTATGTCACAATGGAATACTACACAACAGGAAAAAAGGATGACTCAGTGAAATACCTCACCCCATGGATGAGCCTGCAGGACATTGTACTACGTGAGATTGGTCAGTCATAAAGGACAAATAGTGTGTGAGATGAGAATCATAAAGTCTTGAAGAAAATGTTTTCACACTGTTAGTCTGGGTAGACTAGAGAAACTCATATGTGTATAAGAGAGAGTTTTATAAAAAAGTGTAATTGTACATTAACAAAGCATCCCAACCCAGTCCAGATCAAGTCCACAAGTCTTTTATTAGCCCATATGTCTGATACCAATCTATAAGGTCCTCTTCAGACTCACGAAACACATGCAATAATGCCGAATGCAGGACAGTCACAGGCCAGTGGGTGGAAAGTTTTTGGATCCAGTGGTGTTGTAAGCATCTCGGTGCTGGCAGGGGTCTCTACATGGCTTCTCCAGCTTCAGTGGTCTGGTTGAATCAGGGTAGGTCCATGTGGCTTCTCCAGCTCAGGGCACTGGCATAGATCCATGTGTCTTGTCAGCAGCAATGTCTCAGTGAGCAGAGAGAGAGAGATGGCTCCTGCCTCCAAGGAGGAAAACCAGGAATGCCCATGCCCACACAGAGGCCTTATTGGCTATATCCTGATTGACAGCCTAGACTCCACCCCTGCACTCTTAATCCTCAAATTGACAAATGATTATATAACTACCACACACACTTAAAATAAAAAGGTCCTGCAGGTTATTCTGAAGAATGCTGAGAACGTTCAGAAGCACTCTCCTCCTCACAAAGGCTCTGTGGTGGCAGTGTGGGTAGGGTGTTGGACTGCTGACTGTCAGGTAGGCAGTTGAAGCCCACCAGACATCCCCAAGGAGAAAAGTGAAGCTGTCTGCTCCCAGAAAGATGTAGAGTCTTGGAAACCTTATTAGGGGCACCATGAGTCACAATCAACTCAATGGCAATAGATTTGGTGTTTGGGATCCTCCTTGGAAGGATTTCTGATGGCCCGGTGTTTTAAAGTGCTTAGTTGCTAATGGAAAGGTCACTGGTTCAGACTCACCACAGGAGAAAGATGTGGTAGCCTGATCCATACGGATTTACAACCTTGTTTGACTCTGTGCTGACAGGGCTGATACGAGTCAGAATCAATTCAGTGACAAAGGGTTTGGTTGGGGCATTTTCCTAGTATTTGCTTTTCCTTGGGAGCCCAAGCAAAGCACTGAACTGAGAATTTGTTTCCTATCATCCATTATGTGTGGCTACTGAAAATTGTTTGACATACTAAGAAGATGGGAAAGTGGCTGATCAACTTTTTTTACATTAACAAATTTATCCAAAAGAAATCTATTTTCTCCTTTATCAAACCAGTAGATAATATGATGTTCTAATAAGTACTTCTAATAACTTTAAAAGAAAATTGAAGCAGGTAAGAAGAGAGAGAAATAACACAGATTTGTTTAAAAAGAAAAGGCTATGGCAGGTGGAGGCAGGCATGGTACTACTGGATCATCAGAATCTCAGAAAGAGTGGGAAATAGAAGTGCAGGGGGGATATTTCTGAAGTAACAAGAAAGATGAATTTCCTGGGAATAATTCAGATGGGAAAGGCCCACGGAGTTCTGCTTTGCACATGATGGAGTGCTAGGGACACATTTATCCTCCCAGTGCCCACGTTTACCCTTCTGCCAGCGTAAAGCACGTGCTGCCGCTTATTTTCAGATGTGGGGTAAAAAGACAGTAAAGGTCAGTGATCTCTAAGAGAAGGAGGTGAAATCCAGTGATTTTTAGGATCACTTCACCTCACTGTCTGGAAAGAGCTCCAGGTATGACCAAGGACGGAGAACCCAAACGGATCCCAGCAGTCCCTCGGAGTTGAGCGGATGAAGTTGAAAGTTCAGTGAGAATCTATAGGAAAGAGTGCCAGAGAAGAGAGCGGTGCAAAGAGAGAGAGGCCTGGAGTTCTCCAGGATTTCCGTGATTTCCACACAAGTACCAACCAGAGGGTCGGTGTGAGGATAAGGATAGAGGCGCACGAGAAAGACCCAGGAATTTCACAGCCCCAACAGCTGGAGTAGAGAACTTTTGAAATACATTGGGATACCAGATGAGTACATAGAGTGTCTTTTACTCAGAGTGAATTGCCGGAGTAAAACTAAAAGCCAAAATAAAAACAATGTATAAATTATCAAGGGTTCAGGGGGGAGAGGGAGCAGGGAGGGAGGGGGGAAATGAGGAGCTGGTACTAAGGGCTCAAGTAGAAAGCAGGTGTTTTGAGAATGATGATGGCAACATATGTACAAATGTGCTCAACACAACTGATGTATGCATGGATTGTAATAACAGTTGTATGAGCCCCTAATAAAAGGATTGTTTAATTAATTAAATATAAAATATAAAAAACTGAAAACCAAACTCACTGCCATTGAGTCGATGGTGACTCATAGCAACCCTACAGGCAGGGTAGAACCCTCCTGTGGGCGTTCGGGACTTTTCAGGAACGGAATGTCTGGTCTCTGTCCCCTAGAATTCAAAACTATTAGAATACAAATGAATCAGCCCCTATGTCTGACCCCCAGTTAAAAGTATCAGGCATGCAACGAAGAACAAAGATGTAACACATAATAATGAGGCAAAATGAACCAACCAAAGCAGACCCATAAAGGGCAGTGAGAATAACGTAGGAGAAAAGACAATGAACTTGTAATTACAAACACGCCCCATATGCTCAAAAACATAGAGAAGATGCATGAGTTCTCCAAGGAAACATAAAAATATATAAATGACACAAAACAAACTGCCAATCATGAGAAAACACAATGCTTCCGATGACAAATAGATTGGGTGTGGTAAACAGTAAATCAAGTGCCTGCAGAATAACACATTCATGGACTAGAAGGTATAGCAATAGGGACTATCCAAAAGGAAGCAAAATGGGAAAAATATGGAAACAGCATAATAAAAATGTCAGTGAACAGTGAGACAGTTTTGATTAGCCTAATAGCATTCTAAACGGAGCCTGGAAGGAATTCTTGGGTAGCATAAATTGTTACGCCCTCAGTTACTCATCAAAATGTTGACAGTTCCAATCCATAGAGAGGCAACACAAAAAAGTTCTGAGAACCTTCTAAAAGCACTTCTAAAAGATCGTAGTCATTGAGAACCCAGTGAAGTACAGCTATATTCAGAAACACACCGGGCTGCCATGAGATGTGGTGTCATAGGACAATATAGTCAGGGGGCATGTTCTATCTCCATATGGTGAGTAGTGTCTAGGGTCTTAAAAGTTTGTGAATGGCCATCCAAACCCCAACCGTTGGTCTTCATTCATCTGAAACGAAAGCGAAAGAATGGAACCCAAGAATCAAGGCAGGAACTTGATCCAAGACTAGCAGTCTACATGAACTACTACCTTCTCCACCTTGAGACCAGAATGAGATCGTGCTGGGCTTCCATTACCAAATATTATCATCACAGACACAAATAGATGTATTCTGATAAAAATACAGACAACGTGGAGCAATCTTTCAAGCTCTTAAGGAATTCACTGGACCTCTAGAGGCTAAAGGAGTTCCTGACACTTCAGGTCCTGAGTCACTCATTAAACCATGAATTACAACAATGGTAGTTGCACAATATCGTGTCAAATTGATAAATAAAAATGAGAGGGTGGAGTCTCACCTGTCAATCAGGTCACAGCCTGGTGATCCCTCCTTGTGGGCAAGGACTTCTCATGAAGATTCTGGGACTTCTCTTTCTCCCTGGAGGCAGGACACACTCTCTCTGCTTCCTGTTGACAAACCACATGAAATCACACTGATAGCAGCCAGAGCCCTGAAGCCGTGTCCACTGCCAATGGAGCAACAGGCCTTTCCATCAGCCGGCCTGTGATCTTCCTGCATTTGGCATCATTGCATGTGATGCGTGAGTCAGAAGAGGAATGCATGGGCTAATTAATATCAGACTTATGCACTTGGTCTGGACTGGCTGGGATGTTTTATACATGCATAATTACTTCTTGATACAATGTTCTCTCTTACACGTATATGAGTGTCTCTGGATTTGTTCTCTAGTCAACCCACCCTACACAAGAACTATCTCCTAGATTATCTTTGAGCTATGTAAGAATCTACCCAAAGAGAAAGACTGTCAAACATGATAGCATATACATGTTACACACACACACGTACACAACTTATAAGTCCATAGGTATCTTAAAAGGAAGATGAGAAAAAAGAAAGGAAGGCACGGAGATTAAGTTCACGGAAGTGAACCAATGTGAATAGAAATAAGAAGCGAGCTGACTCAGTGTGAACAGTGTAACCAAAGCCACTGCGCATTGTGTCTAGAAACTACGGAAGGGGAGCAGGGTTTGCAGTGGGTATTTTCACCCCGAATTCAAGTAACTCTAAGAAGAAAAGACATTTGAATGGGAATCCTTCAAGCAAAAGCAACAATGATTCCTGGATTTGAAGGAAGGCATGAAGAACGCCGGTAATATGCAGGCGTCCATAAAAGATATTTTCTTACTTTTAAAAATCAACCTTAAGCTCATTGTTTAAAGTAAAAACCATAAAACATGCATTGTGAGTTCATTACATAGACATAATTAAATCTATGACAAAAATATCGCAGAAGCCAGGAAAAGAGCAATAGAAGCATGCGGCTGTAAGACTCATACACAATATGTGAATTAATATAAGCTAGCAGAGTTCTGTTCTGTTTTCATGTGCAGGTTATAAGCTAGTTCTAAAATGTATATGGAAATACAAATATCTTAGAACAATCTTGAAAAATGAGAACAGAACAAGATCTATTCTAAACTATTGTAATCCAGACAGTGTTGTATAGTTCATATAGATCAGTAAAACATAACACAGTCAACTGATTTTTGGTTAAGTGTTAAGGCCAGGGGATGGAGAAAAGATCTTCTTGACAAGAAATGGTCCTAAAACATTAACTTGATACCTATATACAACACAGGAAAGACAAGAACTTGATTCAGTGCCATGTACAAAATCCACTCAAATTTACACATAAACTACTTGTCCTCTGTATCAGAATGAAACTGGGCTCCATTGTGTTTTTGTTTGTTTGATGGTTTTCCTTTGTTATTGGCATATAATTTACTAATCATCCAATTCAGTAGTTCAATCACATTAACCAGAGCTGTGAAATCATCATCACAATCAAAATTAGAGCATTTTCTTCGCTCCTGTAGCTATGGCTGTTAGCTCCCTATTTCTCCTCAACCTCTCCTGCCATGCCCCTAGGTAATTATTAATCCAGTTACCCTCTCCATAGATTAACCTATCCTAGATTTTACACACAGAAAAATATACAAAACAGAAACAAGAAACAAAAAGTTTTAAATTTAATTTAAAAAGCCAATAACAATGAAACAAATAAAGCAGAGAAGATCCTCAGCAGAAAATAATAAAAAGTGGAACAAATTTGAAGCCCTGGTGGCTTAGTGTTTCCACATTGGGTTGCTAAGTACAAGGTCAGCAGTTCAGAACTATGAACCCGCTCAGTGGGAGAATGAGGAGGCTGTTTACTCCCATAAAGACTTACAGTCTCAGAAACCCACTGGATCAATTTGACCCGGTTCTATTGGGTCACTATGAGTCGGTTTAGATTCAATGACCATGAGTTTAGACTTTCTGCCTTGGGAACAAATTTAAAGCAGATCAAAGA
Organism: Echinops telfairi; assembly: GCF_000313985.2. NCBI lineage: Eukaryota > Metazoa > Chordata > Mammalia > Afrosoricida > Tenrecidae > Echinops > Echinops telfairi. The sequence continues at coordinate 10,162,422 of NW_022109767.1, forward strand.
TAAAGATTCATTTAAAGAAGTCGTTGACCAGGGGCAGCTGTGGTGGCACAGTGGTGATGCCTTTGGCAGCTGACCACAAGGTCGGCAGTTGAAACCACCTCTCCTTCCTCAGGAAAAAGATGAGACTTTCTATTTCCCTAAACAATTGCAGTCTACAAAGGCCGCAGTGTTGCTCTTTCCTCTCCCATAGAACTTGAGTAAACGAGAGGGTGAGCCTTGAAGAGGTTGAATCATGCTGATGTTCTTCAACTCAATCATAAGGAGACAAGTAATGACACTGGAGTAAATCCTTAAACTCTTCACCAAAGAATACTTGCCAATGGTGAACAAAGATATAATAAAATGTTTAATATCATTATTCATCAGAGACAAATTAAAACTACAATGAGATATCATGACATCTACACACGAGAATGGCTGAAACTTAAAAGGTTTGGCCACACAAGAATTAAACTTAATAAATTTTTTCTCCTAAGAACAAATGCATTAAACACTAATTTGGATGAAATGACCACATAAAAATCAACAATTTCCTTATAATAGCAAAAATAAAGTACCATTAGCTAATTTGAATAACAAAAACCACTCTGGGAAATTATCTTTGCAAAGCATATGATAATGAGCTACTAGGCTTCAAATGCAAGAACCCTTAAAAGTTACTTAAAATAAAAAACAAACTAAAAAAGGCATAAACTGGCACATCCCCAGAAGAAAAAGACAATAATCAACAATAACGAGTAGATGTTCATTCTCAGTTATTATTAAAGAAATTAAAAAGCAGCTAGATATATTAATAAATTAGCAAAATTATTTTCAAACTTGCTGAAGGGCATGACAGAAGAAAAATGTAAAGGAATAGATATTCTCTTGGATAAGTATTATATTATAAAGATAGATAAGTTCTTTACTATTATATTATAAAGATAGATATTTTATTTAATCTGTATGCTCCATTTACTTAAAACATTACGAAATGTATTCAAATGCATAATCAAAATTCCAAATGAATAATTTTGGAAACTTAATATATGTTTCAAAGTCTTCCATTGTGGTTTCAATTGTCATTGAGGAAAAAAAGTGGCCATCCATAGAAAAATATTGCCAATTGTTCAGGATTAAGCTGTTTATCTGAAAAGAAAAAGAAAAAATTGGGACAATATCTCATTTATTCAAAGAGTAAAATTAATGCATAAAATTGCCGACTGATATTTTATGGCGCATTCTACAGAATAATCATATGGGAGAGAAATTATCTTCAGCATGTTGTGGAAGCTCAGAAGCAGAAATCGACACACCGATAAGCTGACCACATCTGAAAACGTCGTTCTAAGAGGAAAGTAAAGCATACTAGTGGTAGCAAGCAACCACAGCAGCAAACCCATGTCAAAAAATGCGAATACCTATAAAACCATAAATGAAAAAAAATATGAATACCAAGGGAGAAATAATGTTTGCGAAGCATTGGACACAATAAACTAGAGGAAAAAATATATATTAAAAATGCCATAGGGTAGGAGCAGGAAATTTCCCAAAAGAAAACTCTTTAAAATAATCATAAATCATGAAGAGATGTCCTTTGACAGTTACAATCAAAGAAATGCAGGTAAAAGCTACTACATATCATACAGCTAGCTAGATAGACAAAGATAAAAACTATTGAAGTCAGTATTGATAAAAGGATAGAAAATCAGATACTCACGTGCCCTTTCTAAAGGTCATTTTTGGCAGGGGCCTAGGCAGGAAAGTGGGAGGAGGAAGAGAGTGAAGGGTAGAGGGATGGAGAAGAAGAAAGAAAGCGCTCATGTCCTTAAATGCTATTTAAAATAGTCATGGGATAAGCCAAAAAGGCCCTGCTACCATTCAAAATGGTAATATAGAATTTCTTGTCTTGAATAAATGCTCAAAATATTCAGGAATGACCCTGCCATGAACTGCCGGTGGCATGGCATCCAGCACCGTAGCGACATGCCAGCCACCGTGCGTGGCCTGATAGAGGTATCAGAAGGATGGTGGAGATTTTTTAAAGCCCGTGGGAAAACTCCACTATCTTTCCATTTCATTTCTTTCCAGGCCATTTCCCATGAACTTTGTGTTTTCCAGAGAAAGTATTACACTGTCCTTTCACAATGCACCGACAGAACTTCCTTGGAGCCCAGAATTACACTTTTACAAAAATACGTATCTCAAAGGTATACTTGAAATATCGGTCTGGGTGGAATGAAATCCAAACAAATGGGGCGACAAGACCAAAGAAGTCAAGAGAAAAGCAGATGGGGAGAAGGACGGCGTGGAGGTTCTCTGTTAATAAAGTGGGTCTCTGTTATGACAGCCGAGTGGGGGGAGCAGAGAGAGCGCTGCGTCTGTGGCACAGATGGAATTCCATCCTGTGGAATGGAAAACTTGGAAAAGGGGGCCCTTTTCTTTGGCTGGGCTGACTGTCTTACATCTTTTTCCACAGTTGAGATTCATTTAAGTGCTTTTTAATGATTGGCCTCTTTTTGTAAGGACACACACTTATCTTCTTTATAAAGGCGGGAGGAGGAGTCCAGGGTTCAAATTTCCAAGATCATGCACGAAGCAAATAAGTTCTAGTATTGCATTTCAAGTGCCAAATATTTCAAACTACTTCCTCCAACTCCTGGAATCCAGGAGGTACTCGCGCGCCTCGATCAGTGCTTCCCATGCAGCCATCTCCAGCTTGGGTTTCCGCTCCACCCTCCCTATACATCGCTTTCTTTGTCCTTGGTGTTAGTTGCTGTCCATGTAGCTCCGGTTCAAGGTGACCTTGTGTATCACAGAACCAAACCGGGCCAGGCCTGTGCTACCTTCATGATCATTGGTATATTTGAGTCCCTTGTTGGATCAACAATGTTGCTTCATTGCTGTATGTTGTATCAACTCATCTTTATTACCTTACCAAACACGAGTGATCTTGCCTGAGAGCATATCCAATAAAAGCAAGCTGAAGTTGGCCATCTTTGCTTCGAATGAGGATCCTGGGGATATGTTTTGTAAGGCTGGCTTGTTTATTCCCCGGCCGTTGTGTTAAGTGCCATCAGGTAGGTTCCTTATGCACAGTAGAGGGAAGCACTGCCCGTTCCGATGCCATCCTCCCATTGTTCTCGCGTTTCAGTCCATGGCGGCAGCCACTGGATCAGTCCATCTTGTTGGCCTTTCTCCTTGCAATGCCCCTCCACTTTACTACCCTGTTTCCCCGAAAATAAGGCAGTGGCTTATATTAATTTTTGCTCCCAAAGACGCGCTAGGTCTTATTTTCAGGGGATGTCTTACTTTCGGGGAAACCGGATATGATGGTGTCCTTCTCCAGGGACTGGTCTCTCCTGACAACACGTCCAACGTACGTGAGACGAAGTTTGGTCATCCTTGCCTCTAAGGAGCCTTCTCGTGGTTTTTCTTCCAAGACAGATGAGTTTGTTCTTTGAACCAGTCCACGGTGCTTTCAAGATTCTTTGCCAGAAACAATCTGGAGAAGCGTGGGAGTCCTAGAGGACTTCATTGTGTTTGTGTGGAACTTGTCCATGGATCAAGAAGCATTTGGGCAAACAGAACAAGGAAATACTGCCTGGTTCAAAACCAGGAAAGGGGTGTGTCAGAGCTCTAGCCTCTCATCATACGCCTTCCTCTGGCAGTTCCTGGGAGAGTCCATGTGCTTTACCAGCACCAGACAAATCGCCAGTTCTGCCTCTGCTCTCCTTTTCCGTTGTGCAGCTTTCACTGGTCCACGGGAAGATTGATGAGACCGTGGCCAGGCCCAGGCACACCTTAGTCCTCCAAGTGACATCTTTGCTTTTGAAAACTTTAAATAAGTGTTCTGCAGCAGATCCTCTCAATACAGTACATTGTTCAATTCCTTACCTGTGACATTTATGGACATTAAACATTAGTTCAAATAGAATGCAATCATCGACACCTTCAATTTCTTGTTCATTTGTCTTAATGCTATGGTTTCTCAGCCTTAGCTTAGATTCCATGTCTGACTGAAAGCCTTCCATGACCCCAGCTGGTGTGTAGCCTCTACTGAATATTTTCATAGCATCCTGTACTTGTCCCCACCAAAGCCCTATAAGACTCTACTTCAGTTGCCCATTTTCTTACCTGTCCCCTGTGTGGTGGCCTCCTCCAAAGAGCCACACTTTACTCATCATTGAACCCCCAGTAGATGGCATCATTTCTTACTTAGATTGATTCATCAATTTTCAATAATAGAGGCTCATCAGATGTGGACTACCACCTGGGAAAGGAGGTGACAAAGCTAACATGAAATGGTCCAGTTGACTTGCTTTGTTCAGGGCTCTGAATCCCTTAACTTGTGACTTGGTGTTCCTTTCTCAGTTATTGACCAATATCAGTCACGTACAGAGCAATCTAGTTCCTACCAGTGGCATCCCGCATTCTGCTCCCTCTTCTCGGTCTTCTGTAGTACCTGGGTCTGTCAGGTGGCTGGGCTGTGGAGGCTTGCATATCACCATGTTATGGAAAGCTATGCCAAGAGTTCAAATACCAGCAGGGTCCAACAGGACGGACATGTTTCAGTGGGGCTTAAGTAGAAGGCAGACGAGGAAGAAGGGTCTGATTATCCATGAAAACTCTATGGATTGAACCAGAATTGTACAATAAGTGCTGGAAGATGAATCGCCAGGCTTGGAGGATAACAAAGGCTCACACATATTGGCCGTCATGAGGATGGTACAGGACTGGGTCCCATTTCATTCTGTTGGGCGTGTGGTCACCATGAGTTAAAGCCAACTTGACAAGTAGCAGCAAGAACTAGAAAGGGCCTTAAATATTATTTTGTATCCATTTAACTGCAGGAACGTATACAAAGGCAATCAATCCAGAGAAAAATAACTTGCAACTTGCAGTAGGTCCTAGCCTGTTATTCAGGGCTACTGACAGCTCTCCTTTCTTACCTTGAAGAGACAGGTACAACAGGACAAGGCTGACTTTGTAAATGAACCTTTTGGCCAGAATCCTCATTCCAGGCCTGTAAATCCTATGGAAAGAAGTGAATTCAAAGAGGAACATAATTTTCCCATTATCTTTCAGCTCTGGCTTCCACATGCCACAAATGGAGACCATTTGGTGGGGGCTCCAGGGGTGAGAAGAGATCCGTAACGTGCAGTTCAGCAGTGCTGCTCAGCAGGGCTGTCAGGACTATCTTACTTAACATACTGTCACAGAATTCTCCTTCGGTGTCACATCGGTCGCTACTGTAACACTCCATAAGAAAGAAAGCCATCTGTTGAAAACACACACACACACACACAAGGCAGGGAAACGCAGCTGCTGTCATCACACAAAGATGGAATTAACCAACACTAGGCAATTACTTTCCTTTAAAATTCCACAATTAAAATGTTAGTCTGGCTTTATTTGTATCACACAAGTCACCACAACACAGGGCCTGTTGAAGTAACAACAGAGCTCTCTTGATGAAAACATGGGGGAGGAGGAGTTTGGGTGGGGAGAAGGGGAATTGTTACTCTGTGCCTTTCTTTGATTGCAAATAAGTATTTTAAAATTCCACTGGGCGATGTCCTCACAGGGAGCAGTAATGCATTTCATGTGCCCATGTAGCCTCGGCTAGAATCCACTCCGCATAGAACAAAGGGGGAAAGGCTCACACATCAGGGTTTAGCTGATGGGATGATCATTCTGCCGCATGCCCCAATTTTTCTTGCTCTTTGGTAAATCTCAATGGAGAAAGAAGGGCCCGAGCTCACAAGCAGACAGGTTTCTCATTTGAATGGCGATGACAATCTGCCTCTCATTCCCCTCCATGGAAGGCAGCAGATTGCTGGCTACATAACAGAAGGGTGGACCTATTCAGAGCTTAACTGCTGGGCTAACTCTTTGAAATGTGGTGAGGGATCAACAGTTGCCTTGGCCATCCTCCATTGGGAGGGTGTCAGCAAGCTGGTGTTTCTCTCTCAGATGCATTTTTTTAGCAGAGGAATTGAATTATATCCTGTTTCTTGAAAGCAGAAGAATGGGCAAAATCTGACTTATCTACTTTTTAAATTTTTTATTGATTCATTTATTTTACTTAGCTAGTTTTTAGATTGGCAAAGTTTTCTTACAAGGTAGGGGGAAAACACACACACACAAAACCCCCAGTAACAATAGCAAAGGATTGCATTCCCAGCTTTGTTTCCACTTCTGCCCTGTTGAGGGCTGCCCCCAAGGAGACCACATACCAAGGATGCCCAGAGTATAAAAGTACCTCAGTATTTGTTACCTGTTCCTCCTTGGAAAGGAAACTCCTAGGAAGGAAGTTTCACACACACCTGTTTCTCTAGGTGGCTTTAACAGACTTTTTTTTTTTTCAGACCAATTCCCACCCAGAATACGGTGCTTGATTTGAACAACCTTTCATAGTTGGCTGGTTCATCAGCAGCATGAGCCATAGTCCAGGTCATACTCAGAAGAGTTCTCAAACCAGATGGCAAAGACCCTTAGTTCCACCATAAAATAAGCCCATCCTAAATTCTCCAGTTAAGTTGTATGCCTTTATGGAAAAATCATCTATCAAACGCCATACACGTGGCACTTTGTCAGAAAATAGTTGATAGAATTAGTGAAGTTTGCAAGCCATAAGCAGCTGGTTTGGAAGATGATAAATACCTTCGGGATCAAAACCCAGCCTTGCCTGAATCGGAAAGCCCCACAGGCTAAAACTCAGGGACATCTACAAGGCAGGCTTAAGTTCTGTGGACTAATAGCTAACCACTTTAAAACTGGCATGCTCCATTTGGAATTGGATATGTTGGCCATTCAATTGTGTATGCCCACCATTCAGGTTGAGGTTGCGCATGGGAAGCACAGCTAACACATTTTTTTTTCTCACAAACAGTATCAAACATGTGGGTTCTGTCTAGCCCTGTTGACCAGACTCTTGAAAAAAACAATGCTCAATGATATCTGAAGTATTATTGTGGGCAAAAAGACCTCCCTTTTATCAGACCGAGATCCTTGAACACAAAGACGTCTATTTAGAAAGCAATTGCAATCTGTAAATACAGCTCACAATCAAGCCTCTTGATGTCACAGGAAAGCAATCACTACATGTCTGGTGGACAATTTAATAAGGTACCATGAATACTCTCATTAAGACCACCAGACCAAGGATGCCTTTGGACCACCCATGTCTACATTGTACACCAGCATGACCATATCCAGACAGCTGTCACATCCAAACGATGCTATTTCTGTTCGTAGCATGCTTTATAAAAAGAAGAATGATAATGTTCTGGTCATTACACAAACATTCTAACTGTACTGTAATGTGTAGTTTAGCAGGAGTAACATGCATTAATAATAATCTACTTTGTGTCTCTCTAACCAGAGAGAAATTTAAAAAATTATTAAATTATTCTTTCTTTGATGAGCCAAGCTTACAGGGAAACTCTATAGTGACAGTTTATAGTTGAGTCCCTAAAAAGAAGTCAAAGATTATTTTTCTTAAATGCAATATATACAGAGGGATCTTATGGATCTAGGGGAGGAAGCTATACACAGGATCTGTTCAAACCACCCAATTTCTCATTTAATCCCCTACTTGCCCATTGCTCACTCACTTTTCATTTTTCAAAAACTCCTTGTTTTCCTACTCTCCTTCGGTTCTCTTCTGGGTCCCATAGATTTACTACATAGCCACCCAATATTCAAGTGCTCACAGACAGTTAGCATAATCGTTTCCCTTCACATACGAATACTGCTCAAAATAACACAGGAGGGAGAAGTCTACACAAACCTTTCCCCTTAACCCCAAGCACGTATAGAGGGAAAACCTGTCCGTGTCAATGAAATAATCAGTATGCCCCCTTAGTGTTTAGAATTCTTCAGCTATACCTGATACCCTTTTCTTTTCCAGTCCAACTATTTCATTAACAGCTCTGTGTCCTTTAAAAATAGACAAAGAATAAATGTAAGGTTGAGCGGGGGGGGGGTACGGGAAGACCGGTTTATTTTGACCTCTGTACCCAGATACAATACAAAGTGGTCAATAGGAAACAATTTAGACTCGTCGAAGACTTTATTGTTAGCTGGAACCTCGTCTACTCCTACACACATACATATTCCAGAGGGTTCCCTGGGGGTCAAGAGGTTCCTTTCACCTGCGCCTGCAATACATCATTAGGCCCAGTGGACTAGGATGCACGTTTATGGACCAGGAGTCCACACACCTGGGCAGGTCTCTGAGGCCGTACCAGTTTTCTGCTCTCAAGTCCCTACGAGATTTTGACACGAGTGACCAGCACTCGGAACCCACCCAAGCCAGCTTCAGAAGGAAAGCTCATTCTGTTTCTTTAGGTACTGAGTGTGACCGCTTCTCTGTAGTCAGTGTGCAGATGGCCTCTTGGGCACATTGGAAAACCAACAATGGACTTATAGTTGTCCTACCCCAGCATTTTCACGGTAGGGCATGGAGTTTATTAGGATTATTTTGAGTCAGGTTTTCAAATGTTTCTATCTATAATCAACTGAGCCCACTGATTTTCCATATTGAAGCCGTCTCCTCTCCAATCTTATATGGAGGTGGTTTGGTCATTGGCTTTTATCCTGTGTACATGATTCATTGGGTTTCATGCTGTGTACATAAACAACCTCCTTTGTGTAACGTATTTGTTTTTTATTATTTAGCCACGAAAAGCTGTTACTAATTTCTCACTGCCATCAAGCCAACTCTGCCTCACAGTAACCTTAACAGAAAGAGAACGTCCCTCTGTGGGTTTTCAAGGCTGTAAACTTTACAGGAGAAGAAAGTTTCCTCTTTCTCCTGCCAAGTGGCTGGTAGTTTAGAACTGTCAACCTTTCAGTTAGCAAGCAGCCCTGTGCATAACCCACTACCCCAGCATGGCTCCTAGTTACACATTTCTCCTCAGGTTCCAGAGAAGACCCCAAACAAGGCCCCGACAACTCAGACATGACTCTGCTCAACTACTAGGAAAATGTGCATAAGAGTCTGGGAACTTAGGTAAACTAATAAAATCCCCACCCTGAAAACACAGTTTGAAGATAGAGTGTGGGGCACGGGAGTTTCCCCCGTCTTCAGGTCCCACCAGTGTGTCCTTCACTCTCCGGTATGTGAATGAAGTCACAAGAAGTCTCGCCGTGCGCTTGAGTAAATACTGTCCAATTCTGTCACCGACAACGAGCCATCCCTAAGTACGTCCTAGACATTCCTGCCTAGGGAGTTGGGCAATACGGTGAACCCAAAAGATCACCTGTCGCCCAACGTTCCATCCTGTGGAGTCTTTCCTGGATGAGAGGTGGGTAGACACAGAAAAAGATGATAAGAGGAAAGGAATCAAGAAGAGGCTTCTTTGCACAATCGGTTTCCTCTGTGGCACTGTGGGTTGAGGGTGGGGCTGCTAACCACAAGGTCGGCAATTCAAACTCTCCAGCTCTCTGCAAAAGAAAGCTGAGGTTGTGTTTGCCCCTAATGATGCATAGTCTTGAAACCCCTGTGCAGCCGTTCTACCCTGTCACTACAGGGGCACTATGAGTCAGAATTGACTCGATGGCTGTGTGTTCCTTAGGCATCATGGAACCAAGTGTGTCTCAACATAAATGTATGGGCATCATAGGATTAATGCTCATGGAAAGCACAAAGTTACTGCAAGTTTTGAAATGCAAATTCTTGATTGGACCAACGACATGTGATTAGCATGTTACCTGTCCATGTCATTAATATATATCATACACATTTTTTAAAACTGTCTAGTCACAATCTGAATTTGCAGCATATTTGTTCCCCATTGTGTAAACCAACAAGACAAGTACAATAAACAATTCCATCAAAATACCATCCATTTAACTGAAATGTGGGTGAAGGGAGACAATGGACAATGTAAGATACCAAATAATAATAACAATATATAATTGATCAAGGATTCACGAGGGTGGAAGGGTGGGGTAGGGAGGAGAGAAAAGAGGAGCTTATGACGCAAGTAAAACATGTTTTAGAAATGATGATGGCAATATATGTACAAATATACTTGATACAATTGATGTATGGAATGTTATAAGAGCTGTAAGAAACCCTAATAAAATGATTTTTTTAATAAAGAAACAACAACAAACAAAAAAATACCATTCATGCCATGAGTTGAAATATACTTCAATTCTTGTAATACCTGGGCCAGAATATGTACATCAAAATCTTGACTCATTTCTGTGTACACACAAATCCACTGTAGCATCGTCAACAACAACAAAAATGAGCCTGATTTTCCCTCACTCTTGTCAGACTAGATTTAAATTTCATAAAATTACTGATAGCAGGTTTCAGAAAGAGAAGCCCCCAGCCTCCAACAGAGTTACAGAAGAAAATTAAGACCTAACCACCAGAAACTAAAATAAAAGATTCCCAAGGGTGGGGCTCTTATTAACAAGAGAGAAGGGAAAATATGCAGTGTTTTTCATTTGCAGATCTGTTCTGCCTTGGGGAGAATTAACAGATGAGAATATGTATATGCTCTCAGAGAGACCACTTTCTAGTGAAGAAGACATAATAAAATGGGCGAGCAACTAGACTACTACAATACCTTCAGTGAGTATTGTTTTCCAGAGGAAACAAACTTGGAGGTTAGGTGGTAGGGAGAGACTAAAGATTACGGTGCATCAGTCCCTTAAGGTGGCTGGTGAGGGAGGTTCTCTCTGGGCAAGTGGTGAAGTGGGGTTTGCACTCAGACATGAATGAAATGAAAAGCCGGCCATTAAGAAGACAGGATGTCACTGAACTTGAACGCGGAGTTCCTCCGATCTAGGACCAAGACTCGAAGGCAAGCGCAAGCTTGATTTGGCTGAGAGTCAGAAAATGCTTCCGGGTCACTAGGAAGTGAGTTGAAAGTGAAGGGTCATCTGTGGCGGATCAAGGTGGTGGGCTGGTGTCACATTCTATCAGATCGGAGCCCAAAACAACGACACGAATCCTCTGCCCTCAAGTTGGTGCTGATCCAGAGACAGCGCCTGGAGGACGGCGTCAAACTCCTCCTGGTGCCTCTGCGAGACAACATCTCACAGAAGCCAACAGCCTCCACTTGCCCCCCTGGATGCGGGGTCTGATGAGTCAGAATGGATTCAAAAGCATCGGATTTCCTTTTGAACAGCACTGCCATCTCGAAACAATGCTCTGGCCTGCTCCCCTCTGAACGCGGAGGCAAGGTGTCCTCCCACGAAGGCCGAGGAGACACCACGAGGACAACCTAGGTGGATGCGCGGGAACCATGCGCAGCCTCTCAGGAGACGCAGCCACAGCCCACAGCCTGGGGAACTTATTTGCGAGTGCTGATGCACCAGGGATACCCTAAACAGGCTGTTTTCAGGAGGAGACATTTCTCGTCTACAGAGTTCAAAAGGCCACACAGCCTGTGCGGGGTGCGCTCCCTGAAGAAGGTCCCGCGTCAGCTGTGGCAGGAACCTTGGCCCCTTCTGCTCTTTGGTGTCCTGGGGCTCCTCCGCCTGACACGTACTTGGGTCTTCCCCATGTGTGTTCGTGTGCTCCGGTACCGAGGAGCCCTGGTAAGGTGGTTGCACATGGGCCTGCTG
>NW_022109767.1:10174124-10181463 GCF_000313985.2 Echinops telfairi
AGCACTGCTTCTGAAACGTTTCAAAGCCTCAGAACCCACCGGGCCAGCTCGGCTCTGTCCCCTGGGGTTGTTCGTAAGTCGGAACTGATCCCACGGCGGTAAGCTGGGTTTCTGCTTGTTTCTGTACCGGATCTGAGATAGAAAAGCCTCCCCGGTGATTAAAGACGCACTCTGCACCGATAGGGCCTGCAGAGCATAAAAAAGAAACCGCTATTCCGCATTGGCATTGAGAGCACAGGTGTAGGAGTTAGGTTTCCAGCACGTATTTTGGGGAAGACAACACGCTGCATAATCGGAACTTTCCGGAGCCCTCACTCACCCTCTGATGAAGAACAGAGGCAGTTTCTTGACTATCACTGTGTACGGCTTCCTGTCACTCCACCCCGCTTTCCACGAGCTGGCTACTCTGTTGGCAGTTGCTCTTAGGACAGCTTTCCTACAACTTCCCTTTGGGAAGTTCTCTGAATAAAAGGAAGCCGTTGTTGAGTGGCACACGGTCCAATACCGTTCTTGTTGTTGTTGTTGCTGTTAGGTGTCAGCGAGCTGGTTCTGACCCACAGGGACTCAGAGGGCCCTCATGCACAATAGAAGGAAACACTGCCCAGGCCTGCCCCGTCCGCACCGCTGTGCTATGCCTGAGCCCATTGCGGCAGCCGCTGTGGTGATAGGTCTCCCTGACGGCCTTCTTCTCCTTCGCGTCTCCACTCCTTGACCTCACACGATGTCTTTCTCTAGGAACTAATGCCCTGACAACAGGTCCGAATTACGTAAGACCAAGTCTCCCGTCCCGGACTCCAAGGAGCGCTCTGGTCTTGCTTCTCTCAGGACAGATGGGTTTGTCCCTTTAACAGTCCACAGTACTTCCATATTCTTCCCCAGCACCCCGATTCAAGTGCATCCATTCCTCTTCATCTTCTTATTCGGTGTCCAACTTTCACACCCATCGGAGGCATGGAAAATGCCGTGGCTTGGGTCAAGCGCACTATCATCCTCAAAGTCGCATCTTGGCTTTTCAGCACTCTAAAGAGATCGGCTGCAGTAGATTTACCTAACACAACACATTTTTTGAACTCTTGACTGCTGCTCCCATGAGCAGTGATGGAAGATTCAAGCAAGAAAAAAATCCTTGACAATTTCAACTTTTCTCCATTTATCTTTATATTACTTATTGGTCTAGTTGTGAGGATCTTCTTTACATTAAATTAAAAATACCATTCTGGATCTTCATCAGCAAGTGCCTCAAATCCTCCTCACGTTCACCAGGCGAGGTGTTGTCATCTGCATCGCAGGTTGTTAGTAAGCCTTCCTCCAATCCCGGTGCCACTCTCTTCTGCATGTGCTCCAGCTCCTCTGAGGCTTTCCTCAGCCGAGGAATGGAATAACATGATGAATGGAGACAACCCCGGTTGCACACCTTTCCTGATTTTAACAAAAAGGCAACACACGCAGTTACTGTTCTTCATATCATCATAAACATGATTTATTTTGAAAGGACGGGTATCTGCCCATTTCTAGTACTCTCCCAATTTGTTTTAGCTGAAATCGTGGAAGGTCTGCAACTTTGACAAAAGCAACTTTTGGTCACTGCTATGGATTACCAAGGAGAAAGAAGAAAAGTCTGCTGAGAGTGGTGGATATATTCAGTCCAACAAACACCAGGGCCAGAAACAACACAGCATCACAGTACCACAGTCAAGAATCTTATGGAACATGACTTGCTTCAGCATTAACCTGTCTCACATAATCACAGTTGCTGTCATGCTGGGGAGAAGAACAATTATATATATACCCTATAAGATAGAGCAGACTGAAAATTGGGGGCTATTTACCAAAAGAAATCTTTCCTATCCTTAATTTGGTACCAAAGATTACACTGGTGACAATGAGGGGGGTTGCTATTAAAAAATAATAATAATATGCAATAAGGAAAGAGAGATGGTAGAAGGCAGGGCAACCAAACATTTCCTAAAGTTGGGAGAGGGAATTGAAAAGGGGCAGCTTGCTCTCAGGCAGCCTGGCCTTCTCTCACTTCCCAGAGACAGAGGGAAGTCAATTACGTAGCACAGCACCACCTAATACAATTCGATTCCGGGCTGACCTTCTCTGAGCAAGCTTCCCTGCAGGATGTCTTGACAAGTTGCCCTGCACATCTGCAGAGAAACCGTCCACTACCTGTAGCTCCAGCAAAGCTCATTACAAATCACGCCGAGTGTGGCAAGGGGCTGCAAATTACTTTAAAACTCTCAGGTTTTTTCCCCTGCTCTCACAAAAGATACCATTCAATTATTAAATGATGTTCGCTGCAGAACAGTGGACCATAATATCTGTGAATACATGACAGCTTCATCAAGCTGCCTGTCATCATTCACTGCAAAGAAAACACACATCATGGCCACCCCAAACCAAGTCTTATCTCAAGAGAAAGAAAGAGAGGCAGGGTGAGGGGGAGACCAAGAGGAACAACACGGAGAGAGGGCTGTGGGGAGAGGAAGTGGAAGGGAGGGTGGAAAAGATAAAAGAGAACTTACTTGGTTTAAAAAAAACCTGTTTACTGGGTAAATAAAGACGTTTTAGCAGTAACTAATAAGCCAAGCTTTAATGCATTAATTAGCATCTCCTACAGGGCTGGGTGTGTGTTCACATCAGTTAAAGACTGCCTGATATGACAAGAAAATATCTTACATCAAAAGCATCTCTTGCCGTTGTCTCGTCCTTCCTGGCTGGAGTGAACACAGCAGAGTACACCGGGAAGGTAGAATCGCGCACTACTCTGTCCCCCACTGCTTTGTATGGCCATCACTTTCTGATAATTACAAGAGCATGCACTAGCTGGTAGCAAAACAGAATTCATTGAAAGTCTTACGTAAAATCAGGCAACCAAGGTTGGAGTCAATTTATCTGCTTAAGGTTTCACGATAGTAGGTTCAGCTCACTAAGGAGAGAGTGGATACTCAGAAGTGGACATTACTAAACGTAGAAAGGCCAAACACTCAGCCCAGAACAATCGGACTTGGTGGTCACAAGCGAGTTTTCTAGAAGGTTAGCTGATGTGCCCTCCAGAGCGTGAGAGATAGGCCCTCTGAGCAGTGGTCCGTGATTGACAAAATGAAAATGCTCTCCGGGCATCTGAAGATGTTTGCGCTAATACTGACAGGAAGGAGGAACTGCCTTTCACCCTCCCAGAAGCCCTTGCCAGAAAACACCTGGGAAGCACTGCAGGCAACAGTGTGTGTGTGTGTGTGTGTGTGTGTGTGCATGTGGGTGCATACATTTGTGTGTGTGCCTGCGTGACTGTGTGTGGTATACACATATGTTTCAAGATACAAGCATGTATTTTCTCTCTGTGCTATACATGCGTACAGATGGAGCCACTAGTTATTCTGAGTGCTTCTTTGGAAAATTAACTGTTCAGCCCTCAAGGGGAAACTCCACTCACCACGATGTCACTCAACCAGTTGTGTGCAAGTTGTCAACCTAGAAACGAATTTGCTGTGTAAGCTTGCACCAAATTAGTAAAATATTACAGCTGAACCCGGAACAACATGTGGAATAGGGATGCCACCTCCACCCTTATGCAGGCTACGCTTCACATACAACCTCACTACTCATGGTACATTGTTGACCCAGACTGACTGTCTCATAACACCGATTTCATATATTATATGTATTACATACTGCATCCACAAAAAAGCTACATTGGCAGGAGGAGATCAAGAGGTATTTCAAAACAGTGCATGGTTGCCGCAGCTTCTCGGACAGCTGCAGCCGGGGATCCTGGTGTTCCTTCTCTTCTGCCCTGCTCCCACTGCCGGATTTCTCGCTCTTGACACAGTGACGTCACCGCGGCAGTCGGCCATCTGCAGAAGAGATCAAGCAGTTCACCATGCTCTAAGGAAGTCATGATTTTTCCTCTGCTTCTTGGGAACGTGTCCAGCCTCGCCAGTGGGCTTTGTTGGGGTCCCGTGGTGTTACCCAAGGTTTATGCTATGGCACTTGTGGTGGATGGAAATTTCCCAAGAACGAGGAAAGATCGCTTTTTACTGCTCTATGAAATTTACTGGAGAGAGGCAATGTTCATGCAGAGAAGACTACCATCACATAGCATTCTTTCTTTTTTTTAATTCCATGAGTTGTTGTTGTTGTTAGTGTCATTGGCTTGGTTCCGACCCATAGTGTCCCTGTACAGGACAGAGCGAAACGCTTCCCAGTCTGGTCCCACCCGCACAATTGTGCCTGAGTCCATTGTTGCAGCCACTGTCTCCATCCGCTCCTCAAAGGCCTCCTCTGTTTCACTGCCCCTCCACTGTTCCAAGCTTGATGTCCTCCTTCAAGGACTGCTCTCCTGACAGCATGTCCAAAGCATGGAAAATGAAGGCTCGCCACCCTTGCTTCTATGGAGCCCTCTGGCTGTAGTTCTTCCACGACAGATAGGTTTGTCCTTCCAGCAGTCCATGCGGCTTTCAATAGCTTTCTTCAGCACCACAACGCAGCGATTCTTCTTCGGTCTTCTTGATTCAATGTCCAATTTTCACCTGCATAGGAGGCAACTGAAAATAACATGGTTTAAGTTAGGTACATCTTAGTCCTCAAAGAAACACCTTTGCTTTTCAATAGTCTAAAGCGGTCTTGTGCAGCAGCTGTAACCTAACAGAGTGGGGCATGTGATCTCTTGGCTGCTGCTTCCATGAGCATTGATGGTGGAGCCGAGCAGGGCAAAATGCTTGACAACTTCGACCTTTTTTCCTTTTATCACGATCTAGACCACTGATCCAGTCGTGAGGATTTGGGTCTTCTTCACATTGGGTTTAAGCCATAGTGAAGGCTCTCAGAACATTTCAAGCCCATGTTGTTCAAGGGCCAGCTGTAGCTAAAAGAAGAAAAACAAATAAGCAAACAAACAAAAAGGACCACATCTATTTGAAAACTGTGCTCTTTTAGACAGAAAGAGAATTTTTATTTTTTTAAAAACACCCTGTTTTTTTAATACTTGGACCCAGGAAGAAAGAGAGATTGTAGCATATTTGTGAGTAAATGAGATTCCCCCTCTTCTATTTCCAGCATCAGAATCCATAATAACATGTGTTTCCTACAGCAAAAAGGCTTCCCCCTGGAGAAGGCATGACAGCCCTGAGTATTCAGCATGGTCACAATGAGTCCACCGTGGGCTCCGTGCCTGGTGCTTTTCCATCCATCCTCCCCTGAGAGTTCAAAGAACTTGGGACTCCTTACGCAACAGCTTTTAATAGGTGATAAATACAGAATACATTTGGTTTGGTGGTTGACAAACTTTCTTCTCATATGGCTATTCTCATTTGTTGGTTTTTCATACCCATTTCTTTCCTCGTGACATAGAAAATATTTTGATTTTCTGTATATGATATGCAGGGTAGGTCAATCTACTGAGATAGTAAGTGGATTAATAATTACTTAGAGGCATGGCCGAGGAGGGGGAGCCAACCACCTTGAGGACAAGTAGAAAATGTTTGGAAATTGATTGTGGTGATGCTTGCACAGCTCTTCTTAATATAATTAAATGATTAAATTGTATGATATGTGCCAAGGAAATGGTTTTAAAAAATAAAAAGACTACACTATACGTTAGCATAAGACATAAGTAATTTTAGTTGGGCCTGAAGAAATCAAATTCGTGAAGGCTCTTTTATTTGGTTAACCAAGATATGAAAGCATCCATAAAAATGAAAGAAAACACTATTGATGCTGTTCAGTTGGACTGAAAGAAGAAATCTTTACAGAGATATATGAAGTCACGTATTCATTTTGACTGTAGCCAGGTTGTGCAATTGCTCAGTTTCAATGTTCTCATCTGTAAAATTCCAAAAATGGTAGCATCTAGCATGTGGGCTAGATCTTGCTGAGGGATTCAAATGGTTAACATGGTTGGCCACTAACCAAAAGGTTGGGGTCCACCCAAAAGCAAGTCAGAAGAAAGGTCTGGTGATTTACTTCAGAACCATCAGCCATTGAAAACCCATGGACAATGATTCTAATGGGTGTCAGCCCAACAGTGACAGCAACTGGCTTACTGTGGGAATGAGAAAAGAACAAATTGTTCATAGATTGGGGCTAGAATTAAGTGTGAGCCCAAAATCTATTCATGCAAATATGTGAGAGATATATATATATATATATGATTCATTTAGAGACATCATCATCATTTTATGAGAGAGATCATTATCAATCATCACCCTGGGGCATAAGATAATTCCTTGAGAGTGTCATTAATTTAGCTAATGGTATAGAATTGAAAACAGTGTTGAGAAAAGGACATAATACAAGTGTAGGTCAGCTATGAACTAAATTACATAAGTTGTTGACTTGTACAGATTAAATTCTTAAGTGACTGGACACTGTGTACATAAAAATGGGTGTTTGTTATAGGGAAAACTTTCAATAATATTAATTCACAGCAGTAGAACCATGGCTAACCAGATTAATATATATCATAATAAAGTAAGGAGAACATTAAAATACTAAATAGATGGTGGTCTCAGGGCTCCATTCATTGGGCACCATTCATTCATCAAGCCAACAGATTTGAACCAAAGTCTAACAACCACCAGTTCTATACCCTTGGGATAGCAGTCATCTGCTTCTTCTCATACTAGGGAGTTTCAGCCTCAAGTCCATGGGGTTTCCACACAAGTCCTTCTGATGTGGCCTAAGAAGAATGTGGTGCACCTCGAAAGAACAGTCTAAAGTCCCCCACACCCTGGCTCACCAAGAACTGGATAGAAACTAGATCCAAAGTGTTCAATTAGGGGGGATGAACAACTGAAACGAGGGTGAAGGGAGACAGCAGTCAGTGTGAGATATGGAAATAATAATAACTTATTATTTATCAGGGGGCCACAAGGGTTGGGTAGGGAGCTGCTATCAAGGGCTGATATCAAGGGTTCAAATAGAAAATAAATGTTTAGAAAATGATGATGGCAACATATGTACAAATATGATTGATATAATTGATGTGTGGATTGTTGTTATAAGAGCTGTAAGAGTCCCCAATAAAATGATCTTTAAAAAAAAAAAAGAAAAGAGATAATCTATTCAAAGCAGTCAACATGCTGTCATGCATGATACCCACTCAATATATATCAGCTACTTTTCTATTTATTAAATAATTCTCGTCATTTAATTTAGCTGTTGAGGACACTTTATAGTGGTTTATGGGAGAATGATGTAGCTTTCTATGCCTATTTTTCAGTCTCAGAAATCCATAGGGGAAGTTCTACCCTGTTCCTTTGACTTTGAAGCGACTCAATAGTAATGAGTCTGTTTTGTTTTTAATCATATTATAATAGAATTTTAAAAAATATTTCCA
>NW_022109767.1:10183019-10223419 GCF_000313985.2 Echinops telfairi
CAGTGGTGAGAGTGGCGATGCCTGGAGGGTGGAGGGAATGTGGGGTGGAAAGGGGGAACCGATTACAAGAATCTATGTATAGCCTCCTCCCTGGGGGATGAACAGCAAAGAAGAGGGTGGGGGGAGATGTCGGACAGTGTAACATATGACAAAATAATAATAATTTATGAATTATGAAGGGTTCATGAGGGAGTGGGAGGGGGGAGAGGGGGAAATGAGCAGCTGATATTAAGGGCTCAAGTAGAAAGCAAATGTTTTGAGAATGATGATGGTAACAAATGTGCAAATGTGCTTAACACAATGGATGTATGTATGGATTGTACGAGCCCCCAATAAAATGATAAAAAAAGAGACAAAAACAGATAATTCTCAAAAGAAAACATGATCATCAAGCATATACAAAAATGTTCAAACTCATTAATAACTATAGAAATTAACTCCAAGATAGCATTTCTTACCGATTAGAGTTGAAAAAAAAAAAAAAAGTAGGATGGACAGCCAGAAGAACAAAGGTTTCAAAGAAAGTTCAGCCAGAATGCTCCTTAGAAGCGAGGATGGCGGGACTCCATCTCTCATGGTTTGAACATGCTCTCAGAGTAGACCAGCCCCTGGAAAAGGACGTGGTGACATGGGCAGGGCTATGAAATTGGTTAAGTTGTTGAATGCAAAAAAAGTGTCCTGGTATGTAAATCCCCACCAAATTCACAATAGAACATTTTTAAATGACAAAGGACATGATGTTTGGTGACATTAAGGGTCAGCTAAAGAGAGAGACAGAGAGACCTTCGATGACATAGATTGGAACAGGGCCTGCCACCGTGGGCTGGAATACAAGGACTGTGAGACTAGGGCCGGACAGGACAGTGTGTCCTCATTTCACCCTCTCTCGCTGCCATCCGTCCAGTCCTTGCTGACTCAGAGCGACCCCTGTGGGTTTCTGAGACTGTAACTATTCACAGGAGTAGAAAGCCCGGTCTTTCTCCTGAGGGACTGCTGATGGTTTCAAACTGCCATCCATGTGGATCACAGCCCAGGACATAGCCACTACACTAGCCAAGGCTCCATAGAGGCTCCTGTAAGTCGGAACCAAATGGAAGGTACCTAACAGTAGATACCGCCTCCATATGGACTATGACATAAAGCTAAAGGTGTCCTGAAAGCTCAGCGGTTAGTGCTGGGCTGCTAACCAAAGGGTCGGTGGTTTAATCCAAGGAGAAAGGCCTGGAGATCTGTCCCTATAACGACAGATGTCTAGCAAACCCAGTAAGACGGTCCTACTTCTGCCCACAGGGTTTCTATGAATCTGAACCTGCCCAGCTGCGCTGAACCCTAACAGACGACCCCATCACTTTATCTAGCCTTTTCAAAACTACATTTCTAATTTTTGAGTTGAGTTGAAATTATTCTTTGTGTGCACGCCTGAGGTTTACCCTCCTATAAGGGAAAGAATGTTATTTGCCAGAATTAGGAATGACCTTGCAGGGATAACAAAAGATTGCTTCGATTTGGGGGGAAGTTTACATTGATGGCCAGCCCTGAATCTCTCTGGTGCCCTGATCCTCCTCTCGGCGCGATGAGACGGCGACGTTGGTTGGTTGCTCCCACTCACATCCAAGCAGAGCTATAATAATAGCAAACGGTCCTTGGAAACCACAATCACATTAGGCTGCTGTTCAAATAGCTTTTAGGGTTGTGATAATAGGAGGCATTCCTAATAACTGGTGACTCTGAAAGACCCTGCCCAGAAGGCCTCCCAATGGCAGCACACAATTTAGATTTTAATCTAAAAACAGTGGAAATGATGAGATTCCAGCTGGGGACCTTCTGGTCTGAGGGCCGGCATTCAGCCTCTCCATCCGATGCCCCAAAGCTTCGTGGAGTTGATGAGTGAATGCATGTTCTTTCTCTTTCTTCTTCTCAGCCCTGTGCTTCTCTCCCACCTGCCTCCCAGGATCTCAGGAGTGGCTCTCTGTTTGCCTCTGGAGCTGCTGGCTTACTGATGAAGACACAGTGCCACAGGGCACTGCATATCTGTCCTGCAGATAAGTGGCATGATGATTTCCTCGTTGTGACAGGGTTGGCTTTCTGGACTTCTCCCTTCCGTGTGCTGAGTTGGCTTGGGGACATTCTCATGCACTGTAAGCTCCCAATGAAAGCTGGCAGATGCCTGCCATGGCAGGAGGAGAGTTCTCTAGTTTTCCTACAGACAAGCAATAACCCTGAGTATAATAACTCAGCACAAGTTCAATAGCTGAAGGCAACATTTGTTGGACCCTGTCGGCGTAGAAAAGAACAGCTGGCCATGTCAGTGATCATTGCATGTCATTACTTGGGATGTCCCCTCCCAGTCCTGTGACCAACTTGTATTTCCTGAGTGTGTAGGCAGGAACACACGACAGATGAGAAAGTATCATAACAGGACACCAGAGGCATAACTCTAGATTTCAATGTCTGGCAATGCCAAGGTTGGATTCCAATGAGCAGAGAGGAGAATAAAAAAATTGCACAACAACAACAAAACCTTGCAAGCTGAAATAAACTTGGGAAGAAAAATGGAAGACTCTTCCAATCTCTCTCCCATATCTCTACCTAAATTATGGCTTCAATAGGAAACTTACCCCGCTCCCAACGCATAGCACTGACTCCCAAGAATGGTGATTGGTCTCGCAGAACAGGAGTGTGAATCTATCAAATGGATGAACATGAATATCTGGATGCCTGGAATATGCCAGAATGCAGACTCAGCTGCTTCCGTGGGGCTCTATTAGGAAACCTATTTCAGTCTCCCAATACCCTTGGTAGCAGAGTTAGAAAGTTGTTTTGTTTGGGGTGGGAGGGAGGGTTGGTGTTTTGTTTTGTTTTTTAACCACACACTGGAACAAATTTCTGCAAGGTGGAAATGGGAATAAAAAGCAGTGTTTTGGAATTTTTTTCTTTGCAGATAGTCATCAAATGAGGTGCAATATTTGCTAACAGAGGGTAATTTGAATTATCCACGGATAGTTCAAAAACACAAAGAGTTCATTACCCAGATAACTCTATTTAAAATAGATTTGCTTTTGTTCATCAGTGCTGTGCACATGGCTGGGAAATGGCAAAGTGCCAGAATGAAACAGCTCCTAATTTTCAGAGGAGGCCACCAGCTAATTACACAGACTGCAGGTGTGAAGAGAGAGGCTCAAAGTAATCAATAGCAGTAATTAATCTGCTAGACTGGAGCTAAAGAGCTAACAGCTGGACATCAGAAACGGACACATGCAACAAGATCAGCAATAATGACCTCTTTAAATATTGAATTTCCATGGCAACAATTAGGCAGATAAATAAAGGCTGGAAACCAAGGCTTCAAGGCATGACACGGCATGGAAAACACAACATTCCCCAAATCACCCCTTTTAATGAAACACTGACAATATGCTGGGGCAGGCTGACCACTTTCCAGAGCTGGAAGACACCGGATGTAGTTCCTCCAGCCTCGGTTGTCTTGGCAGCCGATCATTGGCGAGTGGACCTCACCGAAGATGATTGTAGGGGTTGCTTTGGGCATAAGAGCGTGCCTTCCCCTGCAGTTCAGAAGAGCTACGAGCTGTAAGTGGCACCTTCTCCTTTGCATGAAATGTGGTTCTTTTCAAAAAACTGTAAGTTCTCTGAGCAAAATTTCCACCTAAGCAGTTTGAGGCTTATTTCAAGATCAATATGGTGAAAAGGAGACTCAGACGTTGGAAGTTCTTCTCCTTGGTGAAACAAAGGAAGAAAACATTTAGTTGGTGATTTTTGTGCTATGTTTGAGGCCATGGGAAAGAGGAACGCTGTTGCTCTTGAACGTGAGCTAAGTATCTGGAATTACATACACACTGCCCATCTGTCCATTTGTCATGCTGTGTTAGTTTGAAGATGGCTATTGATATTTCAAGGTATGCCACAAGGATTTAGAAGACTAGCAGGCTCACTCAGTGTAGACAAGTTTTAGCAGAGTTTATGTGGTAGTTACATAATCTGTTGTCAACTTGAGACTATTAAGAGTGAAGGGGTTTAGCCTGTCAATCAGGTCGCAGCTTGATGACCTCATTTGGAGGCACGAAGGAGATAAATAGCTCGCTGGAGGCAAGACACAGACACACTCCCTGAGAGACATTCCTGTTGACAAGCCACATGGAACTAGGCTGATGGCAGCCAGAGCCTGGGAGCTGGAGGAGCCACGTGGAGACCCTCATCAGCGATAAAATGTTTCCACCGCCACTGGATCCACAAGACTTTCCACCCACTGGCCTGTGATCTTCCTGCACTTGATGTCCTTGCATGTTTTGCGTGAGTCTGAAGAGGAATTGATAAACTAGTATTGGACATATGGGTTAAGATCAGACTTAAGGACTTGATTTGACCTGGACTGGGATTTTTTTTAATACACTATTGTTCTTTTCTATAAAGCTCTTCCTTGTCCACATATGAGTGTCTCTGCATTTGTTTCTCTAGGCTACCCGGATTAACACAGTGTATGAACTAAGACAAGGAAGAAACGCTTGCTTTTCTCCTTCTGGAAAATTAGTCCACGGAAAGCATGTGGATAACAGCAGGGCTATCCATATCATCCAGCACAGTGCTGAAAGAGGAACCCAAACAGACCAACATGCAGGAAGAGGGAGCAGGACTGTGCAGCATGAAATGCTGCACAAAGTTGCCATGAGGCAGAGCCAATTCCATAGCAATGCCCACCGATAACAGCACACTAAATTACACACTTTATAGTCATTATCTGTTTAAGAACAGCAACAGTATTTTATTCGATGAAGCAAAGAGTCATTGGAAGGTTGAAGATTGACCAGGGCCCCACAGTTGATGAAAAAAAGACCAAACCCAAACCAAACTCACTGCCATTGAGTTCACGCTGACTCTAAGTGATCCCACCTCACCCACCCCCGCCATGGGTTTCCAAGACTGGAACTGTTTACGGGAGTAGAAAGCCCAGTCTGTCACCCTCGGAGCTGCTGGTGAGCATTGAACCGAGTTCTGGGGGTTTTAAATAGTTTGATGAAGCACTCGATTCGGAAGTCTTTAGGAATGAGTTCATTTTCAAACTTAACGGGTATTGATGAGCCATAGTGCCAGTGTCCACCCGTCTCTAGCTAACCAGAAATTCTAGTCTTTTTGATGGGTTTGGTTCCACATTTTTATTCCATTCTATGAAGTACCTTCTAATGTAATCCCTTTTGGGACACTTGGTAGTGGTAACTGGGCACCATTGAGTCCATCTGGTCTCAGGGTAGTAGAGAGATTGATGTGTCTGTGGACCTTTAGTCTGATGTCCCATTGTTAGAATTGCAATCAATGACATGAAACAGAAAGTGTACAAACTGATGAATGGTAAATGTATCTACTATGTAAATCTCCACCCAATTCACAATAAAACGTTTTTAAGGAAGAAAAAGTCTTTGGGGTGAAAAATCCGTTGTCTAAAACACTGCAAATTCTTGTTATGACTTGGAATAATACTTAAATTTTGTTGTTTGTGTTCTATCACTGCTTACAAAAGAAAATTAGTGATGGCTTAGATTACTCAATGGATAGTTACTTTGAGTTTTTCTTTCAGATTTAATCATTTTAGTCTTGGTTCACAGCTTCTATGGCTTTCATTTTAATATAAGCATCCCATAGCGGGGGAAAGCTGATAAACAATGATTACCAATCGTTTTCTAATACAGAATCAATGGCAGAGCTATTCTGGAGCATGGAGTTAACCCCACACATTTCATCTTAATCGCCATAAAAAACAAAGCCATTTTTACTGAGCATCTATTCTATGCCAAGATTCTCATTTAGTTCTCAGGGTAATATTATAGGCTATATCATGTATAGCCTTTTGCACTGGAGAAAAATTAAGCTCACAGACACCCCGGACTATTTCCATGAGTGCTAGCTTGCCTAACCTAGGACTGATGGTCACCCCTCAGGTTCCCCATTTCCAGGCTACATCCCAGGATGGTATCACTTTTGTTAAGGTAGTAACTCCCTAAGCACCAGTGATGGCGTTTTTATACTGATTGAAAACGTGGCATGGCGGCATTTTCTGAGAGCTTCCTAGAGAAGATTTTGTACTCTGCAGTGGAACGTTGAGTTTGGATTCTAGCTCTTGCAGCTGAAAGCTTTCTGTTGTTATTGTTGGGTGGGGCCAAGTTCATTCCCACTCCTAGTGACTCTGTGTGTGACAGAGTAGAAAGGCCCCCATAGTGTTTTCTTGGCTGTGATCTTTAGGGGAACAGATCATCAGGTCTTTCTCTAGAAAAGCCTCTGGGTAGGATCGAACTACTAACCTTAGGGTTAATGGTTGAGAACTTAACCATTGCACCACTATGACTCCTCGAAAGTTCTATCATGGTCGCAACACCCTGAATAGTGTTAAGAAAGTGTTTAAGACTATTAAGACTATTAAGCTGTGAGCACAGATCTGACATACAGCCAAAGCTTCTTACATGTAAAATTGTCATTGCCGTTTTTCTAATCTCTCCTCTTACCTCCGTAATCCTTATTCCAACCCTTTCTTTTTATTTTGACCACCACTAGCTTAGGTAAGCTCCATTACACCTAAACCATGCCTGTTTCACCTCCTTGCTCCTACCATATCCAGCAAAGAACTTACACAGACCAGCAAAACGTGCTGATGCTTGTTGTCATATAAGTGTACTAATGAATGAAGGACATCAGTCTTTATGTAATCACATGATAATTTTGTGCAGATGACCTGACACCCACCTGTCTCTTGTCCAATTCAAGTCTGACTTATCATGACCCTATAGGGCAGGGTAGATCTGCCCTTATAAAGGGTTCTGGTGGCAATCCATTGCTAACTGAAAGTTTGTTGCTGCAACCCCACTGGCCGCTCTGCAGAAGATCTATGTGGTGCTCTGCTTCTCTGAAGATACGCAGGATTGTGCCAAAGCTGAAATGCTGAGTACCCAGTTTGCAGATGCTACTGAAAGCCAACAATTCATTTAGAGACCCCCAACATGGACTATGTCTATGGAATTGCCTAGATCCATTGGCCAGGTATATGAATGATCTTGCCCCAAGACAAAGTGTTTCAGAATACAGGTTACTATAGATATAATTAGGATAAAACTTAACGTCTTACCACTTATTTTTCCTTTTAATTCATTTTCAACTTGCTCTAGCTTTTATTCCATCCTGCTATTTGGGGGGCTTCTGTGTTTTGTTCTGTGACAGCGGCTTGAAGGGAGGAGGCAGGGCTGTGGTTGTTTATTCATTTTGTTTTGTTTTTAATGGAATGATTTTTTTGTTATATAACACTCAAGGTAGGTACACCTATAGAGACAGAAAATACATTGCTTCTTGGGGTTACAACAGGGGAGGTTGTGGGGAAATAGGGACTTAGCAATAATGGATACACAAATGAAGAAAATATTCTAAAATTGATTGGAGTGACAAATGTACAACTCTCTTTAATAGAGTTAAATAGTGAATGGTAGGATACACATATTACAAGCCAATAAAACTGTTGAAAGATATTTAAAATTAAAGTCTTACAGCCTTGTGAATTCCACGAAGCCATCTTGCTCTCTCCATTAGGGTTCTTGTGCATCAAGTCCATGTGACTGTAAAGAGTTTAATCTTTGCAGAAGCAGATGGCCACAATGTTCGCCTGCAGAGGAGCTGAAGGGTTCGTACCACCAAAGTCTCCGTTAGAAGCCAAGCGCTTAACCATTGCAGCACCAGGGATCCTTGCGTCCCACCATCAAAGTTGTAAACATTAGGCAACTGTGGGTGGACTAGCAGGCCATTGTGGAATAATATGCCATTCCAAAATCCCTCAGGAAAAAACAGACGTGAAACAGGATCTAATAAAGCTAGGGACATAGAGTACATACACCTCTTGTAACGTATGGACAAATGTATAAGCACCATCTCCCTCGACGTACGCTGAACCACTGCATGTTCAGCGTAGGCATACTTACATTAACTCCTTGCTCACACCATCACTTTTTCTTTCATACTTCTCAAACTAAATGTAAGGTGTATAAAGTATTAGTGACCAATTTAGGGAAAGGAATTACAGTCTCACTCACTCAGAACTCGCTGCCATTGTGGTGATGCTGATTCGTAGCAATCCTATAAGGCAAGACAGATCTGCCCTGTGAGTTTCCAAGACTGTAATTCTTCAACAGAGTAGAAGGTCCCATTTTTCCCCCAAGGAGAAGCTGGTGGTTTCAAACTGCTGACCTTGCAGTTCATAGCCCCAAAGTAACCTCTACACCACCCGTGCTCCTCACACAGTGAAAATAAATGAAATCGAAAATTTAACAATACAGTCAATATGCCTCTTTAAGTATTAATCTTTACCCAAGATAATAAAGGCTCTATTTTCCCACATAGATTAAGATGTGCCATCTTGTGACTCTTTCTGGGATGATGTGGTTAAAAAAGAGGGGACAAGAGAGCCAGTTTCATTTCTTCAGTTATGTCCATCTTGACAGTACAAATTGGGTGGTAGAGTGGAGGAATTTCTACAACTAAGGCACCTGCGCTTGTCTCGTCTTAAAATCACGCTAGCTTCATATCGACTCGAGAAATAATAGGCTAGTTCTTTCTAAATCACAAACCTCACTACTGTATTCTAATCGAGTCATCCCCAGTTCATCATGGAACATACACATTGCTGAAATTTGATCTTTACATGATTGTTGGTAAAAGAAAAGCAAATCAATCACGTTTGGAAGGAGAGTGCTGATTACCAAAGTCCTCGTGTCTCCTCCATACAGGATGGCAGATTTCGACTCTACTGCCAATAGCGGAGAGCTTGGGAAACATTCCAGCCCTTCTGTCCTCTCTTGCTCCACCATATGGGGAGAGAAGCAATGTAATTGACACATGAATCAAAGGAGAGAGATGCAAAAAGAAACTTAAGAAGCGCTTGAAGGCAAATAATGCCCTTGTGATCATTCCTCGTGGAGAACTGTAGACCGTCATAGTAGCAACCGCCATTTGAATCCAATGGGACTCAAGACCTTGTGTTTCACAGGAGCTGACAAAGACGATGTGTTGTCAGACATCAGAAATGTTTCCCGTTTCTGGAGAGATTTTCAAATCTCAGAAAAGTAAGATTAGGTTTGGTTATCATGCTACCTGCGCATGGAAATGAGCTATTGCAGGGAGTACCAACCTGACTGCACATTAGCCAATGGGCTGGCAAACGATAGCAATGAGCTTAACACAGCCCCTCTGCTCACTTGCGTACACATGCCCGTGGCTGGCTGTTGGGCCACAGTGGCAGCGTTGAGTGCCAGGCATCTTAGCACTCGCAAAGCCGACCAAGCTTACCACCTGACCCTTTATAGAAGAAGTTTGCTTCTCTGAGCCAGAATGGGGGTTTCACAAAAATGCATGGGCCTGGGAGTCCTTGGACACACTGGCTCAGTCTCCAGGATGGGGACTAAGCAGCTCTATTTTCTCTGTTTGCTTTTCTAGATGATTCTGACACATCTAGCCCCTTCACCAGCATCTGAGGGCCACTGAACTGAAAATTCAGAAATTGTAGCTGCATTGAATGGCCCTAAGTGTTAGTAGCTATATTAATCATTGAGGGGAATGGTAGCCCGGTGATAGAATTACTTGCCTCCCATGCAATACACCTGGGTTCAATTCCCAGCCAATACCCCTCACACACCTGCCTGTTTGTCATGGGAGGTTTGTGTGTTGAACAGGTTTCTGCAAAACTTCCAGACTAAAGCAGACTAGGCAGAAAGGACTGAGGATCTACGTCTGAAAATCAGCTGGGAGAACC
Source organism: Echinops telfairi (assembly GCF_000313985.2). Lineage (NCBI taxonomy): Eukaryota > Metazoa > Chordata > Mammalia > Afrosoricida > Tenrecidae > Echinops > Echinops telfairi. The sequence continues at coordinate 10,192,813 of NW_022109767.1, forward strand.
CTATGGATCACAACAGTTGATGCTGACTGACTGACAGTCGCAGAGAACAGCATGCTAATCAATGGCACTGGGCATCGAATGAATGCCTGGTGCACACCCAACACTTAACAACAACAGCATGTAGACTGAATCCGACAGAAGCCAAGCTTGGTTGTGAAAGTTCTTTGTGAATGATGAACCCTCTTGGAAATGAAGTGAGCTCCATTTGGGTGGTTGTACAACAGCATTGCACAGGGGAGGTATTTAGCAACCCCCTCCTATTGATCCACGCCGTCAGGGAGGAGAATTCCTCAGTCTTCGGAGCCTGTCATCTCTCTTTAACTTGGCATCCCTAGACCTCTGACCTATTGACGCTTCACGACTCTTCAGTCAGCTCTGTTTTGTTTTGTACCGCACTTTCAGAGTATCGATTTCACTCTCCGGCTATCTTTCTGGGGATCTGGTGTCTCGCCGTCCATTGTAATATCAGTGTGTGTTCCATTCTGAAACCACCCTGGTGGTGTTTCAGGTGTTTTTCTTTAACTCCTTCCATGTGACTATAGAAAACATTCGCACCATTGTGGTCTTCTGAGCCAAATCACACCCAACCTAAGTACTGTGCCAACAAACAAGCCATGTCTCAATATCACAATGCTTTTTATTTACTATGTGGGATCAAATTGTTAATAGCAACTCTAAAAGTTCAAGGGCTCATGAGGGAGAGGGGAGCGGGGAGAGAGGGGAAAAAAAGAGGAGCTGATGCCAGGGGCTTAAGTGGAGAGCAAATGTTTTGAGAATGATGAGGGCAATGAACATATAAATATGCTTCACACAATTGATGTATGTATGGGTTGTGATAAGAGTTGTATGAGCCCCTAATAAAACTATTAAAAATAGATAAATAAAATAAATAAATAATTTTTTTAAATGTTAGCTAGGAAGCGTAGGAGGAAATGAGCTTGTCACCCAGGTAGGCAACAAGCTGCTCACCCAAGGAAGGACAAATGAGAGAAGAAGGTAAGAAGTGCTTCACCGTTTGAGGACTGTGTCCAGTGTCACTGTATTGCACACATTGGCTTATGTGTCCCTGCATATATTTTCAATAAAACAATGATAAAAATGAGGTGACATGAAAGATGTTTTGATATAAAACAAACAAAAAATGAAATGTTCTGGGGAGGAGTGGGGGGGTGCCAACTAAAATTTCCTCTAGAGAGATAGTTTATTAGAACAAAATAAGACCACGAAAAACACAGGTCATCCGGATGAAGGAGCCCATCAGCCTGAGGCCCTAGTGGTGTCCAAAGTGAGGCATGCTCAGCCACAAGCCTGAATCACAAAACATGGAAAATAGAGGAAATCAGTCACAAAATCATGGTTGGTGGAACATCAATTCAGGACAGTCAGAAGTGGGAGGATGGAATCAGGAAACGGAACCATGATTGGGAGAGCGCACTATTACAGATTAGAAGAGATGACAAGATTTCATTCCGGACCCTCCAACCACCTCATCTGGGTATGACTCATGCCCTAGGGTTCAAGTCCATCAAAGGCACTTTCCAGAAAGTCCATGAGTGTAAAACTGCACTCCCGGGGCTGCCAAGGGGTGTAGCCCAAGCACACTTTGCTTGAGGGGAAATTGTTGGACGCTGTGGTCTGATGGTCAGAAAGAGTTCCATAGACAATCCGTTTATATGGAGATTCAAAGCGGACTTAGCGCTCTGTGTCAACCCCAGCCTTTCTGAAGGCCGGTGCAGAAGTTAAGCGCGAATGCCCTTTGGATGTTCTATAAGGAAGAAACAAAAGGTCGTTTTCCTCCATGACGTAGGCTCATCTTATTACGATTCTGACACCCTCTATGGCTTCTCTTGTACGAAAGACCACTTCAAGTCTCCAAAAATATTCTCACTCATTTTCGGGTTCGCGGTTCCCTGTCTCCTCAGGCACAAAGATGTCGTGGGAAGAATGTAAGGTGTGAGGTCCACAGCTGGGGTCCCTGACCTAGCTCTTCACTAATGAACGATGTCATCTTTAGCAGCTACCGACTGCTCCCGAACTCATTCTCCTCATCCGTAACATGTAGGTAGTGACTCTTCCTTTGAGATGTTGTAAAGATTAAAGATAAGAATTTAAGATACACAACATGGTGCTACCTATAAACAGGCAATAGAAATGAGCAATTACTGTTCATATTAGTACCTTACTCAAATGACTGCATTAATTTCTCTCAGTCTTCCTAGCTCAAGCAGGGCTGAAGTAACCACTGATTGAACCACCCAAGCCCAATTGGCACCCTACGTCTCCGTGCTTATGTGCAGCGGACCCCGATTTCAGTCTATTACCAGCACCGCTCTATGAGCGACTTTTCTAAAATATAGCTGTTACTGTAGTCCTCCCATGCAAAAAGGTCCCTAACACTTTGTCCAACATGTTCCGTAGCTTGCAGAGCCATGAGAATGACCGTTTGGGCTGTCTCTTGCTGCAATAACTAATCACTGCACACTTAGTTGCTTCGAACACAAATTTGTGATTTCATAGGACTGGAGGTCAGAAGTCCAGCAGCGCTATGCTCAATCTAGATGTTCTATAGCAGTGGTTCTCAGCCTTCCTCATGCCCCAACCCTTTCACACAGTGCCTCATGTCATGGTGACCCCCAACCATCACATGGTTTTCATTGCTACTTCATCACTGTCATTTTGCTACTGTGATGAATTGCACTACCCAGGGATCAGAGCAACATCAAGAGCCTTATACCTAAGGTATGAGGCATATTTGTTACTGTGCTTGTATTTCCTTCTTTGCATATAATAAAATACCTATTGCATAAGTTACCTCTTGCTGAATAACAAATTCCCACTAGCTGATGTGCTTAAAGCAACACACATGTATTATCTCACAGTTTCTCGGGGTCTGGAGTCTAGACACAGGTTAGTCAAATCCTCAGCGTTGAGCCCAAAAAGACTACACCCAAGGTGTCAGCTGGGGCCGTGCCTCTTCTAGAGCCTCAGCTGGGAGGAAATCTGCTTACAGATCTCTCAGATTGCTGGCTGAATTCATTTCCTTGCAGTTCCAGGGCTGAGGACCCTCCTCTTGCTGGTCGTCCCGTAGAAGCCACCTTTAGCTCCAGATGCTGCCCCAGCTTCTTGCCCGGTGATGCTCGGGACGTGGCCCCTAACTTCCTCAAGCTAGCAGGGGTCAGTCTCTAGAGCATAGGTTCCAAAACTTCTTTGACCTAGCACTCCCTTTTCAGAAAAAAAATTACTCAGAGCCCCGCCCCCTGGCAATTAAAACCTTTTTTACAATAACCCATATTTTGCTTTTCCAGTACTCCCTTGGATCCTTTCAATGCCCCCTACAATGGCATTGTAGCACACCCCTCTGCCCACAGGGCGCGGCATCACTTACTTGGGGATACATGGCTCTAGAGCAGCGGTTCTCAACCTGTGGGTCGCAACCCCTTTGGGGGTCGAATGATCCTTTCCCAGGGGTCGCCCGATTCATAACAGTAGCAAAATGACAGTTATGAAGTAGCAATGAAAATAATTTTATGGTTGGGGGTCACCACCACATGAGGCAGTGTTTGAAAGGGTCGCAGCTTTAGGAAGGCTGAGAGCCACTGCTCCTGAGCGAGGCAGACAGTGAAACTGAATCTTATGTAGAACGTAGGAGACTGTCAGCAGAGTTGTATCGAGAAGGCAACACCGTCACAGAGGTAACAGCGGGCATCTCTGCCATATTCTAGCGATTAGAAGAAGCAACTCCGAGCTTCTCCTTACACTCAAGGGGAGAGAATTATCTCAGACTCCAAATTCACTGCCATCAAGTCACTTCTGGCTCATGGTGACCCTAGAGGACAGGCAGAACTGCCCCTGTGGGCTTCTAAGACTGTCACTCTTCACAGGAGTAAAGAGAAATTCCTCCCGGAGAAATATACAAGCATACAAATATTGTAAGACATCTCTGGGCGGGGCAAACGTTTATGTACCAAAGCATACAACTCTGCCACATCCCTTTCTCGACTTGAAGCCACAGTGTCACTTTGTTCGAATAACTGCTTCTTTGCCTATGTCAAGGTTCTGCATACGCATAATTCAGTGTTCCAGAATCCCCAGGCTTTGCACAGTCAATGAAACACAAGTAAACATCTTTTGATCCAGATCTGGATTAGGTCCTGATGAATCAGTTTGGGGAAAGAAAAAAGAAGATCCATCTATCTGACATCGTTCCATGTCCTGCTTTGAATCCAGCGTGAATTTCTCAAAGCCCCCTGCTAATGGACTGCCCTGACTCTGACTTATCTTAATCAAAATTCTACTTGCATGTAATATTAATGACATTCAAAAATTTCTGCATTGCGTTGGGTCACCTGTCTTTGGAATGAGCAAAAGTACAGATCTCTTCCAGCTGGTTGGCCAGGATGCTGTCTTCCAAATGTCTTGCCATAGACAAATGAGTACTTCCAGGGTTGCATCCGTTTTCTGAAATGTTTCGGTGGCTTTTTTTTTTTTTTTTCAAATTCCTGGAGCCTTATTTTATACTGTCTTCAGTGTCACGTGAACTTCATCCTTGAAAACCATTGGTGCCTAACCGTGTTTCCTCTTGAAATGGTTGCTTGTTTGGCCACTTCATTTGGTAGAGTAACTGTATTCCCTCCATCTTCTTTTGATGCTTCCTATATCGTTGACGATTTTGCCCATAGAATCCTTCAAAATTGCGACCTGGAGCTTGAATATTTTCCTAAATTATTTTAGCGAGGTGTGATTGTTAGAGTTTATGTCAACTAGACAAGGTAGGGGTGGAGCCTGACCTATCAATGGGGTCACAGTGTGAGGACACCTCCGTGGGGATGGCCTTGGGTATGAGACCATTCTCTTTGGTCCTTTGCCTTCTGCTGAAGTAGAATCTTGTATCTGGTTCCTTGATTCCTCCTGTATCTTCTGCCAACCAAGCCCAGAAGCTGTCAGCGGACGACCACCAGTGGATTCATTCGGGGCGACTGCAGAGTCCTATCACCTCTGCAGCCAACAGTCTGTGACCCCCACGGTCTCTGCTTCGTCATCCTGCTTCCTGTTTACCAGCCTCCATGAGTCAGGAGAAGCCGGCCTTGAAGAGAACTGGACTTACCTACTGAGGTAGTTAGTTTATTGTGCCAACCTGGCCGATAAACACATGTGGGGTTAATTGAAGGACAAATGAGAAATGGCTCTGCGAGCCTCGCCTTTCTTGTCTCTTGCTCTTTGATCATTGGACCACTGTGCAGCTGCATTGCTTGTTCTTTGCCTCAATTTGCAAGCTACACTACCTGTGGGACACCTAACCCATGGACTGTGTCACTGTAATTTGAGGTTCCTTCAAGACCTGCTTCGCCACACCACTGGAGTTTACATCTCTTGAGCTGAGGACTGTCAGACCCTGTCATCTGCCTGACTGTTGGTGACCTGCCCTGCTGCTTGCAGCCTGTGCCCAGATAGCCTGATTTGTTCTACAGAGAACTACCTGGTGGCCCTCAAGACTTGAAGGCCTGCCTGTGTCTCTCAGCTGTCTCACGGGAGTGAGTTGCACTGAGCCATTTGTACTGCTTTATAATTTAATTAACTATCTGTATAAATATATATATAATTATTGACATTCTGGTTGTATTTCTCTAGGGAACCCTGTCTAACACACCTAGTTAGAGAACTGCGTAAGACATTGCTGGATATAAATCTCATCTTTCTCTAGAAGACACATACAAGCATCACTGGTGTTGCTTCTCTGGAGAACCCAACCTAACACATGAGGAATATTCTTCCCTTTTGATTTCCTAACTCTGGGTCTTTGTAAATTTCATTAACAAGTTGGACTTTGTCTTCTCAAGCTGCATTTTTGAAATTTTCTGTTCAGCTCTTTTACTTCAACTGTTACTTCCATTTTCTTTATGTTCAAAGACAAATTCGAGTCACGTCTTTATCTACTTTGGTTTTTCTTTCTTCCCTGTGCTTTTAATGAGACGGTCTCTAAATTCAGGAGGAGACACTCGAGCTTGTATTCTGAAGTGCTTTAATTTTCTTCCACTTTAATCTAACCTGATCTGATCTAATCTAAACCTGGATATTAGCAAGTGATCACCCCTTCCACAACCGAGCCCTATCCTTGCTTTTGCAGATGAGACTGAGCTTGTCCGTCATCTCTTCCCACAGATACAGACAATTTTATTCCTATGTATTCTGTCTGATGAGGTCCACGTTTAATCATCATTTATGTGGTTGAAAAAAGAGTATTTGCAATGAAGAAGCTGTGAGAGTCCCAACATTCTGTCATGTGATCCTCAGCTTCATTTCTATCACCAAAGGTGTGTTTCCCAGTTACTGCTCCTTCCTCTGTTTCCAACTTTCACATTCCGATGATCCATAATAATTCATGCATCTTGATTGCATGCTTGAACAATTTAAAATTTAATTTCTTTGGCACTGGTTTCCGTGGTTGGCCCAGGAGTTTGACTAATCATTGTACAACTGGTCTTCCCTGTAGGCGTATAAGTATTATCCTATCACAGACAGCCCTGTACTTCAAGATACACCTTGAAATGTTCTTTTTAACAATGAATGTAATTCCACTCGTTTTGAATTTGTCATTCCCAGAATAATGAACTATGATTGACCAGGTCAAAATGGCTGACCACCATCTAGTATGGCTCACTGATGCCTAGGGTTGTGGTTTTTATTTGCTCTCTTTCACATTGATGACTTCTGATTTTCTTAGATTCATCCCTCAGACATCCTATGCTACAACGACGAATGGCTGTTGCAGCTGTTCTCATTTGAGTCATATCCCATCAGCAAACAAAGGTCCCCAAAGCTCTGCCTGATACATGTCATGCAGATGAGCCTAATTTAAGGAGGTAGCTCTTCCCTTGTCATATTTCAAGTGCCTTCCAATCTTAGAGGCTCATTTTCTGATGTTATATCAGACAATATTCCACTGCTCTTCATGAGCTTTACAGTGGCTAATTTTTCAGAAGTGAACCATCTGTTCTTCTACCTTTTGTGCTCAGCATACAGACCTGGTAAGTTTTGTGAAAAGACATAAGTGTGATGTATACCTTTCCTGATTTTTTTAAAATCATCTTATTGGGAGCTCGTACAACTCTTATCACAATCCATACACACATCCACTGTGTCAAGCACATTTGTACATTTGTTGCCATCATCATTCTCAGAACATTTGATTTCTACTTGAGCCCTTGGTGTCAGCTCCTCATTTTTCCCCTCCCTTCCCCCACCTCCTCTCTCATGAACCCTTGACAGATGATCCCTTCAGGACCAGTGCTAAGAGTGGCGACACCAGGAGGGTGGATAGAGGAGTAGAAAGGGGGGAACCGATACAAGGATCTACATATAACCTCCTCCCTAGGGGATGAACAACAGAAAAGTGGGTGAAAGGAGACGTCAGACAGTGTAAGACATGACAAAATAATCCTTTATAGATTATCAAGGGTTCACCTTTCCTGACTTTAACACACATAGTACCCCCTCATTTCTCTTCTAAAGACTGCATCTTGGTCTACATATGAGGTCCAAAGGAGCACAAGTAAATGTATGCAAAGTTATTCAGAAGTTATGATTTACACAGTTGAATGCCTTTGAGCAATATGCTATACCTTTTCATAGTCAATAGTTGAATGCCTTTGCATAAAACACAGATAAACATGTTTCTGGTAGTATCTGCTTTCAGTAAAGATCCATCTGATATCAACAATGCTATCCCTAGTTCCTTACCCTCCTCTGAGTCCACCTTGAAATACTATCAGTTCTCTATTGATGTACTACTGCAACCATTTTTTTAAATTACCTTCAGCAAAATTTTATTTGCATGTGATATTAATGTTGCTTGATGATTGCTGCATTCTGTTGAATCAGCTTTCTTTGGAATGGTTAGGAGACTTAAAATAAAAAAATAAACATTAAAAATAAGATGATTTTTAAGTGAAAAACAGGGAGAGGGCTTATGCAACATAAAAAGTATAATCAATGCCACTGAATTGTACATGAAGAAATTGTTGAATTTGTTGATGCTTTCTTGAACCACGTATTTTTCACACTACAATTTAAAAAAAAAAAAAAAGGAAAGAAACAGCATTATCATGAACTCTTGGAATCTAAAGCCAGATAGGGTGAAGTAGAGGTCACATAGTAGAGAAGACGTAGTAATTAAGCCAGCAGAGAGAATCAGAATTGGTCACAATGTAGAGTTAGCCTACATTGACCCAATATCCCTCTCTCAACAGGGCTTTAAAAAATTAGTACCAGATGCTATTCAAAGACAACATCAATGGAAGATCAATATGCCGAGGGGGATGATTAATAAGACTCTACCATAAATTAACAAGGAGGTTTTGAAAGGGAGCCACAGGCAGATAAAAAACAATAAAATATAGATCCAGGAATAGGTTTTGGAATCACACTAAATCCTAGCTCCAACTTAAGAACAATTAGTTCTTACATCATGGCCCTGCTCGATACCTTCAGAAAGGGAACACAGACGATATGTGTACTAAAGCAAAATGTGGTGAAGAAATTAGATGGTATCCAGCTATCAGATAAAATAGCATCTGGGGTCTCAAAGGTTTATCTCCAAACAAGCAGCAGTCTAAGTGAGATGTCAACCAAGTCCACATGGAAGAAGCACACCAACAACAATCACAGAAGGATTGTAGATCACATAATCTGGAGTCAGAGGAGGGGACTGTATCAGAGCCTAAATTGTGAGACTCTGGTTTCCAGAAGACTGAAGTGGGTGCCCAAGATCCACTTGTGGGCTGGGATCTACATAGGAAACAAGCCTCTGGTGATTTCTGTCTATCCAAAATACAGGGTGGGAGGAGAGTGGTCACTAAACAGAGAGCATTGGAGAGATGACGATAGAAGATCAAAAGGATAAACCGGATTTGAAAGGTCAAAACCTTGTCAGTGGGTCACCTCTGATGCATGTTAGACCTGCTCTTGTTTGCCACATTTTCTGTATTTGTCTGTCAATGTTTTTCGTTTGTTCCTATTAGGGTTTATCTCAGATGTGTTGTCATTGGGGGGTCACTCTTGACATCGTGTTATGTTTTTCCTTTTTTTTCAGTATATGCAACTCAAGATTCATGAACCTGTAGGGACAGCAAGTAGAATGCGGGTTTCTGAGGGTGGGAGAGGGGGAATGTTCAAAGAGAGCCGATGTCGAGGAGTCCAGGAAGGAAAAGAACGTTTGGAAATTGATTGTGGTAGCAATTGTACAATAGTGCTTGATGTGATTGAAATATGGAATGATAGATGTATTAACTCCCAATTTAAAAAGCTGTTTAAGCTCTTGAACTGTATGATATGTAAATGATATGTCCCTAAAACTGTGAAAATTTAAACATATCATAGAGGTCAGTTTCAAAAGACGAACCGGTCACAAGTGAAGTACTGTTTACAAAGGAACGAGGCTGAAGTTTTAGATCATTCGTGCTAAGATGAGGTTAGGGAAATAAGAGTTGGTAGAACAAGTAGGAGGATGCCAGATCTAATGAGGTAACAAAAAACAGGACTAGCAACTAACAAATTAAGGTAAATGGAAGTCAAAATTGGCTGAGAATTAAACATCAATCTTCCAAAGCAAGAACTATGTACAAAACCGAATCCATCAGCCTCGAGTCTGTTCTGACTCTGAAATAGATACGACAGTATAAAAGGCTGTGCCATGTAGTTCACATAAAAAGTCAAAGGCGTTGCTTACTAACACTGGGAATGGCATTTCAATGTGTCCCTGAATAAATACATTCTCATGAAGTACTCTCGTTTTTGAGCATACAATTTGCTAGGGGGCAAAAAAATCAGTCTCAAGATAATTGTACTCCAACAGAAGGGGCCAGGGAAAAACCCCAGGCGCTAACTACAAAAACAGTGAAAACTGTAAACGAGCGAAACTTTGTTCTTGAGAGCGCTCATACTGGAAATGACAGCTTCACTCAGCCTTTTGTTCCCCAACAGTTCTGTTTGATGTCGCCACCAATCAGTGGCAGCGACAGCATTTCTGCTGAGGCGCACTTTCCCCCAGGAACCTCACAGCGTCTGAAGGAACTTTTGGAGTGCCCTTCACTCCTGGCTGGGCACAAGGGGACCTGGTTTCCCAAGTGTCTTAAGTCCAGGCAATGGCTGCATCAATCATGTGGCTCAGAACAGTGATGAGAAAAACAAACCTCCAAAGGGTTCTAGGGAAACAGCAGCGCTAGAGGGAATTGCCATTTTCTCTTTGGAGCGTTTGGAGTGGACGCTTCACAATGAATTTAACAATGAAATGTGAATCCCTGGTACTCTATTTTCCACACCAGCAAAGCAGTCACTAAAGGGAAAACCTCATCCACAGACGAAGAAAATGGAAGGGAGAGAGGACAATGGACATGTGTTCCATCGTGACAAAAATAGAAATTATTTACATGATTATTTTTGAGTGTGTACTTGAGCTATTCCATTCAAATCTCTTGCTTATTCCCTTTGTTTTTCTTTCCCTTGCAACCCCTGGTAAAAATTACTCGTGTTTTTCATAGCGTTCACACAATGTTCTTCTGAAAAGTGGGTCTGGGAGAGTCAATGTGGTTCATGGTCTGGAGAGCTCCGCTGGACGGAAGGGAAACTATTTCAAAGTCCTTATCATCAAAGACACCCAAGTGGGGTGGGGTGATGGTATTGGGGGGGTAGTGGATTTTTGAAACCGTTAGGTCAACTGCTAATTAGCTCTACAGGGCAACTAAATGCACTCCTGCCAGGACATCGGTGGGTCAGTGGAATGGCCTTCCATACAGGAGAGCCAGGCCCAGTTGCTGGCCAATCCCCTAGTGGTGAAGTGAAATTACTTAGTATGGCTCCTCTATGCACTGTCTGTTTGCCTCCCACTCAGTGGGATGTGCAAACAGGGTGGATGGGACTCATAAGAAAGAAAGTGAGACATTTCAGAAGCCAGAAAAGAAAAGCCCATGACCACCCAGAATGAAGAGCCAAGATTGTGGAGCATGTCAGAGACCCTGAAGAGAGAAGTGGAAGCCGTAGCAGCAGCCGGAAGATAGAGCGGAGCACTTCCCAGCAGGCAGAATGAGGAAACTTGAGTGCCTTTGGGTAGGGGGCAGACTTTAGAGCGGGTGTCCTGGGGGGAGTTATCAGCACGAAAGGAGCTTCGTGAACTTGTCCAAGCAGGGCAGAGGCTAATGGGGCAAGTAATGGAGAGGTGGAGAACTGCGGACAGATGTGTGTGCCAGCAGGACTGAGAGGGTGTACAGAATCCTTAATTAAGAACTCTACCCGTGATGTGTTGTTTTCTTCCCAATAGGCTGTTGATTTTTTTACTTCCCTAATAACCCCTATAATTGTGATGACTGTTTATGGATTCTGTGTGGCCATTGCAATAGATTATCAAAGGAAGGAGAGAAGTAGATGCCAGAGGAGGGGCAGTTGGTGTCAGAAGAGGGTAAGGAAGGTTGGAAGGTGGAGGCAAGTCTGACCTCTGCTTTGTAGGAATGATTAGCCTTGGGCTGGTGTGAAATTGAATTCACCTTCCCCTGGTGTCACCAGAGGAGGTGAGATGAGGCATCGGCGTTGCTATCGTGTTGAGTGAGTTTCAGGAACACTGCCAGAATAAGATGAGTAGCAAGAAAGGCCTGGTGATCCACTTCCAGAAATCAGCCAATGAAACTTTACAGTCACCACTATCTATCTGCAGCCAACGAGATGGTACAAGATTGGGAGGCTGTTCAGTTCCACTGTGCATGGGATTACAGTGAATGTAGAAGGTCCCTCATCAATAGCTAACAACAGCAACTCATTTGTACTTCTCTATACCCAATCATGTATGGGATGTCATATTCCAGAATAAAAATGAGCCCAACCAAAGGTAGCAGCCATTTCACACAGAAGTATCTATGTGAAAAGCAAGCCCATTCAGAGAAGGGAGATGTCTACATCAGTAGATGAAGAAAGAAAATGTTTCCCACTGGGAAATGGCCTCTCTACCTGAGAGAACACTAGGAAACCATAGACAACCAATAGTAAAATAAGTCTGGTTCGAAAGGAGCAGAACCCTTTAGGAAAAGTGGTCTAGAATATCTACCAACCAAGGTTCAAAGATCTGCATTTAGTCTTTGTAAAAGTTCACTTTTTCTAGACTGAACTCAACATTTCTGTTCACCTTGAAGTGTAGCACTCTGCAGTTGCCACCACCAACTGTTATGAAAAGGATCCTGTTAGAAGGCCCTGGATGGAGTGGGGGGAAAATGTGGAATAGAACTCTAAATTGAGAAAGAGGCCAGGCTTACTGAAAATAAGCTAAACTTCCAGTTAAACACTAGACAGCTCTATACCAAACCCCCCACTCAGTACTATCAATACCAACAAATAATGACTCTGGACAGGGTCAAACTGCCCCTGTGGGAGTCCAAGATGGTAACTCTTTACGGGAGAAGAAGCCCCGTCTTTTCCCCTCTGAGCAGTTGGTGATTTCAAACTAATGACCTTTAGGGTAATGACACAAAGTATAACCACTATACCAGCAGGGCTCCTAGACAGGTCTATAAGAGGAACAATAATACTAGAGGCCACACACCTGAGACTAGTCAAGGATTCAAGACCAACAATGACAGCATTACCTGAAGATGAAGGAAAGATGGAGGGATGGAAGCAGGAAGCACAGGGAGGAAATGGGATCATTCATGTTACATTAAGGAGACTGCAAGAAATGAGAAAAAACAAAATGTGCGCATTATTGCACGTAAACCTGATGCTCTCAATAGAGAGGTCTGTGGGGTGGGCCCCAATCCCAACTAGGTGACACCCCCTCTTCCAACCCCCCCTAAAATTCACTTCAGAGGACAGCACTGAAGCTACAGCTCAGGGAGAGGGGCACGTCTGACCAGAGCACACAGGAGCAAACAAAGAGGGAAGGAGAGAGAGTGGAACACATCCTGACCCACCAAGCCCCGAGGATAATATTCCTGCTCAGAGCAGCCAATGCACAGAGAGGACCATAGGGCCAGCCCCACACTGACCCATGGCGCTATGAGGGAAAACACTGGAGGCACAGAGCAGGAATTGTGCCCGATCTGACCCCAGGACACCAAGGCGAAACACAAAGGAGTGCAACAGAGCAGCAAAGGGAGCAAAGCAATCAAGTGCCCAGGGAATAGCAAGCATAGGTCAGCAAACAGACCTGGAACTGTTTATAGGCTTTCCTTTTTTTTTTTTTTTTGGTCATTGGTTTGTGGTTGTTGTTTGGCTTTTTAGTTTTCTTTCCGTTGTTTTGTTTTGCTCTGCTTTGTTTTGGTGTTTATTATTGTCTCTGTATGTCTACCTAGATAAGATAGGCGGGATAAACAATCCAGAGGAGAAAACAATGAAACCAATGGCCCCTCAGGGACACGCGAGAGAGGGAACAGGGGGAAAGGAAGTGGGTGTTAATCTCAGGGACAAGGAAACAACACGTGATCTAAAATTGATGTGAGGATGGCGTGGGATGCCTAGTAGGGCTTGTTCAAGGGGAATGTAACCAAGAGGAATTACTGAAACCCAAATAAAGGCCAAGCATGATAGTGAGACAAGAGGAAAGTAAAAGGAAATAGGGGAAAGAACCAGGAGGCAAAAGACATTTATAGAGGTCTAAATACAAACATGTACATATGTAAATATATTTATATATAACAATAGGGAAATCAATCTGTGAACACATATTTATAGGTTTAGTATTAAGGTAATAGACAGACATTGGGCCTCTACTCAAGTACTCCCTCAAAGCAAGAACACTTTGTTCTTATAACGTAGCATTCAGCAATGCCAACACGATCGCTGAAGACAAAGCAGGTGCATAAGCAAATGTAGTGAAGAAAGCTGATGGTGCCCTACTATCAAAAGATATGGCATCTGGGGTCTTAAAGGCTTAAAGATAAATAAGTGGTTATCTAGCTGAGAAGCAACAAAATCCACATGGAGGAAGCACACCAGCCTGTGTGATCATTAGGTGTCAATGGGATCAGGTATCAGTCTTCAAAGACCCAGAACAAAAAATCATATCATTGTGAAGGAGGGGGACTGCTAAGTGGAGACACAAAGCCCATCTGTAGACAATTGGACATCCCCGTACAGAAGGGTCACAAGGAAGAGAAGAGCCAGTCAGGGTGCAGTATAGCACCAAGGAAACATACAACTTTCCTCTAGTTCTTTAATGCTCCCTCCCCCGCACTATCATGACCTCAATTCTACCTTACAAATTGAATTAGACCAGAATATGCACACTGCTACAGATAAGAGCCAGCAACACAAGGAATCCGGGATAGATAAACCCCTCAGGGCCTACAATGAGAATAGAGATACCAGGAGGATAAGGGGAAGGTGGGGGTTGAAAGGGGGAGTAAATCACAAGGATCAACATATAACAGCCTCCCAAGGGGACAACAGAAAAGTGGGTGAGGGGTAACAGAGAATGATGTAAGATATGAAAATAATAATCTATAACCTTCCAAGGGTTCATGAAGGAGAGAGGGCGGGGAGGGAGGGGGGAAATGGGGAGCTGACATCAAGAGCCCGAGTAAAAAGAAGATGCCTTAAAAATGATGATGGCAACATATGTACAAATGTGCTAGACATAATGGATGAATATATGGATTGTGATAAGAGATGTAAGAGCCCCCAATAAAAGTATTTAATTTTTAAAAATCATATCAATGTGAATGAGGGGGAGTGCAGAGAGGCAACCCAAAATGCATCTGTAGACAGTTGGACATCCCCTTCCAGATGGGTCACAAGGAAAAACAAGCCAGTCAGGATATCACTGATGAAACATACAACTTTCCTCTAGTTCTTTAATGCTTCCTTCCCCACAGTGGGCATCTGCTGACCTAGTTACAGTGAAAGGCAGAGAAGTTGGCTCAGAAGATGATGGAGATCGTTTTTGGAGATTCCCAAAGGGGTACTCTGGATTGATTTTCTCAAAAGACACTGGACAGCCAAAGGGGCTTATTGTAAAGAACTTTAAAGAAAAATTAAAAGGCTAGAAAAAGACCTGGAAATGTGAGCTTAGAAAATTGTGTTTTCCATCGCAAAAATGCACTTCCTCGTGTTTGAAGGGTACAAGGAATGTCCAACAAGGATTTCACTGGGAAGCCTTACTCAGCCACCCCATAGCCTTGATCTTAAACCTTCAGGCTTCTTTTGATTTCCAGGCTCAGAGAACATTCAAAAGGGACCATGGTTTGAGTGTCTTGAGGATACTAACACTGCCATTCTGACCTGATGCAAATCAAAGACCAGTGTTCTCCGAGGATGGGCTGGTGAGATGGAAAAACCATCTTGAGAAGGGCATTGACCTAAACAGGGACTGTGTCAGGAAACGATTGCTGGGCGTTTAGAGACTTTTATTCAATCCTGGTTTCTATGGTTTTCTGACTACCCTCATACATATGCACATGCATGCATGCAAACATACATCTCCCTGGTCCTTTTTCTCTAGAGAACCCTAAGATCACCATCCACCTCTTTCTTCTCCTTCTTCTTCCTCCCTGTATTAGTCTGGGTACTTTGGAGAAACAAATCCACAGCAACTCATGTATAAGAGAGAGTTTTATGTAAAGAAAATGTGCATCACGAAAACATCCCAACCCAATGCTGCCCAAGCCCACAAGTCCAACATTAACCCATTAACCCAACACCAGTCCACAAAGTCCTCCACCTCACAAAACAAGAGGCAATGATGCCGACTGCAGGAGGAAAGCTGAGTCAGTGAACGAATAAGCATCTCAGCACTAGCAGAGGTCTCCACACAGCTGCTCCAGCACCCAGGGCTGCATCGGGATAGGTCCATGTAGCTTCTCCTCGGGAATGTCTTGTATGAAGTCAATCTTGCAAGCTGAAGCAGGGAACCTGGTGCGACCATCACAAAGCAAGAGACCCGACCGAGAACTAGAAAGGCGAGGCTCATCACCCATTTTATCCCTCTGCCTTTCAATTAGCCCCACATGTGATTATCGGCCAGGTTGGCACAATTAACTAACTCACTCCCCCAACATCAAACCAACTGTGACTCTCAATTCTGCTGCCACCACATCCTTACCACTCCCACTGACGTCCTCCCAGTTTAAGTGCTGATGACCACATTCAGTTTCCTAATGATCCTGTTCCCCCAAATGGCCCTGTTCGCATCCACCCGACAGCCCTCACCTGCTCACAAACCTCCAACTCCCTTACTTAAATGTATCACGCAAAAACGCCTCCTATCAGACTGTGGAGCCCCAGCCATGTCAGTGCCAATCTTTCTACGGTTTCCTCTCCTTATTGCCCCCAAAGAAACCAGTTCTCAAGTCTTTTCCCAGTTACTGCCACTTCACCACTTCTCAGCGTTCTCTCTGCTTCTCAGAACCGTGCCATCTTCCAAGACCAACAGCAGAGGCTTGGTTTATTCATTGCATCTATCCTCATCTCCCACCACTTGGATCCTGAGAGTTGAAGTATTTCTCTTTGAACCTTTCCAGTGGCTTAAATGAGCTGTTAGAGTATTTGCATATGTCCTTTCCCCCCACCCTCACCAATTCATTTAAATTGAAGCAGTCAGGAGAATAATTGCCGTGAGATGCCTTCAAGTTTGCCCCCAATTCGGAAACCTCTTGCACAATAAAGGGAAGCATCGCCTCGTCAAGCTCCATCACTCTGACTGGTTCAGAACACTTCGTTATGGGTCTGATGGTTTTTAGAAATATATCATCAGACCCGTCTACCTTGTTTGTCTTCCTCTGGAAGCTCCACGGAAACCATCCCAAATCTTGGCCACACGCAAGTCTCCGGATGGGCCGGTGGCAAGTAGACATGATGTCTTGTTTATCTTTGAACCTCATTTCAAACCAGTGAAGGTTTCTCTGAGTCAATGGAATCTGCTTTTCCCTTGCAGAAAGGAAGTTTAAATACCATTTCCCCGAAAATAAGACATCCCCCCAAAATAAGACCTACTTACAGTTTTGCCTCTTGCTGAAATATAAGGCACCCCCGAAAATAAGGCTCCCCAAAGCTACCATAACTCTGGACTCTGGACCATAGTGGAGGGCGCCGCCACGCAGCTCACTGTTGGCCGCAGTGCAACCAGAGCAGACAGGAAATGCGAGGTCTCTTTTACTACAACAATAAACAATACATGTGTACCATATTCTTCTTCATGGAAAAATAAGACATCCCCTGACAATAAGGCCTAGCGCATCTTTGGGAGCAAAAATTAATATAAGACACTGTCTTATTTTCGGGGAAACAGGGTAACTGATAGGATGAAGCTTTGTGGGTGCCCCAGTGGACATTTAGATTCAAGATGATTTGGAAATATAATCATCCTCCTGTCTTACAAGATCAAGTACTACCCCACTGAGGACGAAAGTAAAATGAGTTGCTTCTTTCATAAACCTTGAAATGGGCTGAAATGAGGTCGCCTCCCAGGGCCGCTTTCCCTAAGATACTGGAAGATCATGGTGGCAAATGGTTTCCTCACCGATGAAGAGTAAGTCTATTTTTAGCTATATAAGCCATAAAAATTGCACCCATTATACTCCCCCTTCTGCTGGGGGTTTAGGCTCACGTGGACCACCAAGCTGGGCTGAGGTGAGCAATGCTACCATGTAATGTTCTGACTGTATTATTGTATTATCTCTCATGCTCTCGATGACTTTAATATAATGCTTATGTATCTCAACCGTACAATTGTGCATTACTGAACCCAGAAGTAATATTACTGAACCAGTGAGTTCAAGTACCGGGTGGGGCTGGCACCCCACTCCCCCGTGCCATTTTTAATTTAAAACTACACCGGGATATCTGAATTGTGGCAGGAAGGCAAAGTAGAACTGCTCCACCGCCCCCAGGGTTGCCCGGACTCTTTGGGAATTGGGGCCTCAGATCACCAATTTTTCCTTCCACCACGTCACTGTGAGTTCAAAACACCGACCTCTCGGTTAGCAGCCACGCACTGAACCATTGTGCCATGGGGATTCATTGGCTATTTGAATATTTCCAAGCAAATGTGTCTTTTCTATTGATGCATGATTCCTTCTCCATCCCCCACAGGAAAAAAATAGAGCCACCAGGAAAATACATTGGCGTTTCCATGAAAACCTTACAAGACGCGGTCTTAAAATTGGAACCGTTCACACTCCTGTGGATCCTCATCTTTGCAGACAAAGGGACTGGAAGCCTGGGGAAATTAGTGAGCCTCTTCCTCAGGACCCAATTGCCCCTCAGCAATCTCATTTCCCATCACACTTTATTTAACTTTTCTTTACTTATATCACATAAATTAACTCGGCAGCCATGCAGAATAATTTTGCTTCATTTGGATCTAAATTAATGAGCATGATCATAAAGCCATGTGTACAATTTCAATGAAGATACATTGTAATTATTCTATTGTCAGGGTTAGCATTTCAGCCGTGTATTAAATGTATTTTGAATGCGTAATAGATGATCTTTTGTGGTCTTCTGCTATAACTCCCTACTGAAAAATGTCCTCCCGTTAAGCAATAGTAAAGTGAATTATTAAACATAAAGGAAGAAAAGGGGGTGGGGCAAAAAATCAGGGGGGGGTGTGGATAAAAGAAGTGACAATGGGAAAAGTCTGCTCCCAGGAACTCATTTCCCGTATACATTTTGTCTCCAAATCGCTTCATTAAATAATGCATTAAGTAGTGCAACAAGAGATCTCTTTCCTTTTTTTCTTCAGCGGTTGGGTAAGAGGTTTTGCAGATAGGACGTGCTGGGCATCGGAGCACATGTGAGGCATGAAGAAGAGAAATCACAATGGGGCCCAGGCATTTATGTCTGCAGTCAGTCATGAGTTACGCTCCTAAGTATCAGCTTGAGCCCATGAGTGATTTCTGCCCAGGCCGTGCAGTTCACGGAGTGCTGCTCTGGGAACATCACACCCTCAGGGCTGGCAATTAGATGTCTTTAGGATTCATCCAAAACAAGACAACAATTTAGAAGCAGACACATTCTCTTTCAAGAACGTTTACTCATAAAAAGTGCCCCCCTTCCTTATCCTACCCTCAAGTCTTTCTAACTGCCCCCCTCTTTCCTCTTCTCTATGAAAGGTATAAAACAGTGCTTCCACCTGCTAGCACTCACCGAGCAATAACTTTAATTTGGGGCACTTATTTACAGGCTGAATAGGCCCATCCACACCTGCTTTCCCCTCAATTACCTGGCTATCGAAAGGCTGCAGCTTGTCGGCTACCAGCTTCCTGAACTAAGAGAAAGATCACTTCGTTATTTATAGAGGAGGATACATACACAGTGTTCCTTTTATAAAAACTAGAGGAAAAATGCTCACACACAAGCAGGATGCTTAAAGAATTGTTATTGGTTGCTATCAATTCTGAGTCATGAGGGCAGGAGCAGTGGCCCAGTCAGCAAGGTAAGCATAGGCCTACGGATGCTTACGTACTAATCCGTAGTGAACCATTCCACCACATCTTTCTCTGTGTACTTATCTACGCTGAAAGGCCCATGCTTACTTTACTTACTGGGTACCTTGTTCCAAAAGACTCACTGCCATCAACTCCTAGCCATAGGGTTTCTGAGAGTATAAACCTTATGAGAACAGACAGGCTCATTTTCCCCCTTGTGGGGCTGGTGGATTTGAAACCACCACTTTTGGGTTAGCAGTCCAATGCTTAGCCTACTGGGCCACCAGGGCTCTTCAGTTCCCTGTCGGGATTACACATTTTGAAAGCAGCTTTGATTCTGTAAGAGGGTGCTATGGGGTTGGGAGAAAGACAGACACCAGCCAGACCTAGAAGCTGAATCTCTGATGTACTAAGGGGGAAAAATGTAAAGTTGTTTACTACAGATTAGTCGGTAAACATAAGTAAGCTAGCACTTACTTTGCTTATGAAGTAATCTGACCCTGGCACCTGGTATCTGTGTTAGTCTGGGTACTTTAGAGAAACGAATCCACAGAAACTCATGTATAAGAGAGAGTTTTATATAAAGATTAAGTGCACATCAAGAAAACATCCCAACCCAGTGCTGCCCAAGACCACAAGTCCAACATTAACCCATATGTCCAACACCAATCCACAAAGTCCTCCTCCATCTCACAAAACACACGCAATGATGCCGACTGCAGGAGGAAAGCCAAGTTAGTGAATGTGTAAGCACCTCAGCGCTGGCAGGGGTCTCCACAGGGCTGCTCCAGCACCCAGGGCTGCATCGGGGTAGGTCCATGTGGCTTCTCCTTGGGGATGTCTTCCAGGAAGTGAGCCTTGCCAGATGAAGCACAGAACTGGCTAAGGCAGCTGTACCCTGGTCCGCCCATCAGAAAGCAAGAGACCCGAGAACTAGAAAGGCGAGGCTCACTGAGCCATTTATCCCTCCGCTGTTCAATTAACCCCACATGTGTTTATCGGCCAGCTTGGCACAATAAACTAACTAACTCAGTATCCTTTCCTGTGTAAAGTACAACTGAGCTCCATAGGGTTTTCAATGCCCTAACTTTTCAGAAGACCAGTAAGTGTACTGATAGGGGTCTTAAAAGGTCATGAACAGCCACATCACCTGCAAATATTCATCTCTCCCCATCCAAAGGAAGAAAGAATAATAAAAATTGAAAGACAACTTGAAAACAAGTAGCCCACTGAATGAATAGGCCACACAAACATTGGTCTCCTCTCCCCATGGCTACCACAACAACTTCTCTGGGATGGATCACATTAGTAGGTCCTGGATAAAGTAGAAGGAACTGTCGGATTAAAAACAAAATCAAAAAAGAGACCAGGCTTACTGGTCAGATAGAGACTAATAGAACACTCAGGATTATAGACTTCAGTGTCTCTTCGGGTCTGGAATGGAATTCACCCCATGTTAGAATAATCAACCCTTTAAGATCAAAGGGGCAGCATTTACCCAAGGACAGAGGGTTAGGAAGGAAGCACAAGCAGCTTAGCGTTCTTCTAAAAAGGTTGGTCGTTCCCAGAGGCACTTTGAAAGGCATGCTGAGCAATCTGCTTCTGAGAGGTCAAAGCCCTGAACACCCAATGGAGCCATTGAACTCTGACACCCATGGGTTTGCCAGGGAGAACCGCTCTAGAGCAACTAACCGCAACCACACTGTCCTCATGTATAAAGTGCAGGAATGGACCAAGTGGTCTCTAGGGCAGTAGGCTAGTTGCTGAGTTACTGAACAAAAGACTAGCTGTTTGAATCCACTAGTCACTCCATGGGGCAAAGACGTGGCAGTTGCTTCCATGAAGATTTATGGCTTTGGAAACCCTAAAGGGCAGTTCTACCCTGACGACAGGGGTGTTTTTGTTTTAAAGGAGCTCTTGTGCCCCAGTAATTCAGTGCATGGATATGTTAAAGAGCTGACTATGTGTTTTGTGTTACGTTGAGTTCTCTAAGAAGTAAAAGCAGCGACACTTGTCTGTGTGTGTAGAGAGAGAAAAGTCCTATCAAGAAATGGCTCACACCGTTCTAAAACCGGTTAAGTCCACGGGCCAGAGGTTAAGTTGGAGGCTTTTCCTGACTCACAAAGCTTCAGGGGCTGATGAACCAGGAAACAGGAAGGTGGGGCAGAAGACTGCAGCCTGGGGAATGAAACGTGGGAAGAATCCAACGTTGGTATTCTACCGATGACTCCTGAGACAGGAAGGCAATACGGCAGGAGGTCGATGACTCAGGTGCAGGATCCAGGGAGCAGAAATGACAAGCTTTCCCAGAGATTCTGCTTAAAAAGGAACAGACCACACCTCTGAGGGTTTGGGGTTTTTATTTTTTTAATTACATCAAGACTGAGACCTAATCAAGGGGACTGCACGCCACCACATAACTTGTGTAATCAACTCCAACATTGATTACATCGAGTTAGAGTCTTGTCATGGAGTTGATTACATTGCATTAGATTGCATCATGAGAGATTGTTGCCAAACTTCTGACAACCCTGGCACAGTCAAGTTGACACAAAACCTAACTATAACACATCTTTATAAATTTCCATAGCCAAGAGTGGAAACGTTTCCCTTATTTTCATAAAACCAAACCAAACTCACTGCTATCACATTGATGCAGGCTCGTAGAGACCCAACAGGACAGGTAGAACTCCCCTGGTGAATTTCGGAGACTGTAACTTCTTATGGAAGTAGAAAGCCCTGCCTTTCTCCCTTGGAGCAGCTGGTAGTTTCAAACTGATGACCTTGCCGTTAGCAGCCTAATGTGTACCCACTATCCCACCCAGGCTCCTAGACCCATGGAATGTCCCCGGATTCATGAGTTCAACTGAAATGTAAAGGACGCTGGGTTATTGGCTGGAATCATTCAATACTATCCAAAGTGAAACCCCTGACAAGAACCCTTAATCACTTTTCCCTAGTGGCTCAATTTTCAAGCAAACCATAGACAGGTCTATAAGAGGGGTGGGAGGGGCAGTAATACTAGGGAGATACCCCACCGAATAATCAGTAATTTGAGGTAAAAAGAATAGTATTTACCCAAAGACAAAGTGTAGAAAGTTTAGGAAAGAAGAATCACACACACACACACACACACACACACACACACACACACGGGAAGAAGTAGACTAAGTGCTGCTACGATGCAGGGATTACAATCAATGAGACAAAACCAAATGTGTATGAAATAATGAAAGAAAAATTGATCTTCTCTGTTAACTTTCAACTCATCAAAATTAAGATGCTATAAGTTCAGGAGTCTACTGTATATCCTTCTTGCAACTCACCTAGACCCTATAGAAACAAGTTGCTCCTCCAGCATCTGATTTCATTTGTGTTAACGTGATTCATGAGGCAGCAACTAACACACAATCTGGAGCCACGAGGGGATTGCCTCTCAGTCAGTCAACCCTCTCTCTTGCTTGCCTCCCTATCTTTTCGTGCCTACCCCTGCCCTTTTCAGAGTCCGTGGGTGGTGCACACAGTTAAGCACTTGGCTGCCAAATGAAGATTAGTGGTTTGAGTCCATCCAGATGTGTATAAGAAAAATGGCCCAGTGATCTACTGCCTCAACCATTGAAGCCCCTAGGGAGCACAGCTCCTCTGATACACAGCGGTGGCCATGAGTCAGAATCATTGGACAGCAAGTTCCTGCCTTCTTCACTCAACTCTTCAACATGTTAAAATTAGGTGACTGTTCGCTGAATCATCTCATAGCAAGCCTATAGGGCAGGGTAGAACTGTCCCTGTGCGTTCCTGAGACTATAAATCTTTAATGGGTGTACGAAGCTTCATCTCTCTCCCACAGACCATGGCGAGTGGTTGCAAACGTCTGACCTTGTGCTTAGCAGCCCCGTGCTGGACACACTAGATTACCATGGCTGTGATTCAGAATTGACTTGATGGTAGTGAGTTTTTGGGGTGGGCATTCACTTAATAACTCTTGTGTTTAGTTTTCCAAACCACATAAATTCCTAAGAGATAGACCTCTGCCTTCAGGTGTGAAAGCAAAACAATCAAGCAGAAATCAAAGAAAACCAGCCGCAATTCTTGCAGTTCCTGTAGCTCCTCCCCAAATCCAATTAAAAGACGGAAAGTATAGCAGAAAGAACTCTTTACCGGTCATGTTCACACCAAGCACAGCACACAGAACAAGCCCCAGAAATACGTAGCCAGTCAATCAATCCCATCGAGAAGATAAAGTCCACATCAGCCTCTCTTCACTTTCTTATTAACCGATATGTGTTTGGGGTTTTTTCTTCCACCTTAGCATGGCTAAG
Source organism: Echinops telfairi (assembly GCF_000313985.2). Taxonomy (NCBI): domain Eukaryota; kingdom Metazoa; phylum Chordata; class Mammalia; order Afrosoricida; family Tenrecidae; genus Echinops; species Echinops telfairi. The sequence continues at coordinate 10,216,532 of NW_022109767.1, forward strand.
CAAAGAAGAGATGCTTATTTAGCGAAACGAATTAACTTCTCTTCTACAAATTGATTTCTATTGTACTGATAGTTTCTGTAAGACCAATTATGCTCTGAGATATCAATAAAGCCCTGAGAAAGAAACAAATGAAGAGAAAGATTTATCTCGCTTCTCCTTAGGGGGCTGTCAGTCTCCATTTGGCTTAGACCAACCTCCAATTAGCATCTTCTGGTTTCTGCGTGGCCTCTCTGTGACAGCAAGCTAAGAAAGGGCACCGGTCCACGGCACACAAGCTGGGAATGATCTGCCAAGAGATCCCATGCCTATGTCACTGGGAACTCACAACTCCAGGGCAGGCACAGATTTGAAATCCCCACCGTTGCCTGGCTGGATTGCTATGCTAGGAGATGCAGTCCTACTTTAGCTCCTTGAAAAACATCTCCATGCCGGAAGTATGTTTCCATACTGATCCCTTATATCAGCAAAGTATCACTCATAAGCTGTGTCGGCAAGGGACCAGTCTACGTTTTAGAGCATTCCCCCTTTGACATTCTTAATTGCAAGGTAAACTGCAGGTTTTGAAGGATAGCACCCTCATTGAGGGCCCTTGCTGTAGGCCACCTGTACCTGTGCTTGGTGGCCATTATAGATTGAATAATGTCTTCTCAAAAAATATGTGTTGACAATGGATGGATGGATGGATGGATGGATGGATGGATGGATGGATGGATGCATGGATGGATGCATGGATGGATGGATGATGGTAAGAATTGTATGAGCCCCCATTAAAATTATTTTTAAAAAGAAATGGTCAAAAAATAATTGCTGTATTGCACTGGGCAATTCTACCAGACCAAACCTCTTTATAGTGTTGAAAAACCAAGATATCATTTTGAAGACTAGGGTGCACCTGACCTAAACCATAGTATCTTCCATTCCTTCATATACACCTGCAAGTTGGACAACGCATAAAGAAGACAGAAGAACTAGTACATTTGAATTATGAAGTGCTGAAGAAGATTAAGCATCCTGTGGACTCCAGACGAAAAAGCGCAAATCTAGCTTAAAGAAGTACGATCAAGATTGTAGTAATGATTGTACAACTCTTCTTGATATGATTGAACTGTTGAATTGTATGATATGTGGACGAAGTGCAAATAAAAGGGTTAAATCAAAAATAGATGTGTGTGTTGAAGTCCTAGTCCCCGCACAGGGGAAGGTGACCTTGTTTGGGGAAATAGGGGTGTATGTACATGTGTGTGCATGTGTGTTGTTTGCAGATGGTATCCGTTAAGCTAAAGAAGTCATATCAGAGTAAGAAAGATTCTAAAGCCTTCCTTTTGAGTGAAATTCTATAAAAAGAAGGACAAACCTGGACACAGAGGAGGAAGGTCATCATGTGAAGATACATCTACAGGCCAAGAAGTGCTCAGGGTTGCTGAAAACCTGGAGGAGCCAGGAAGGATCTTCCCCCTAGAGCAGACAGAGAGTATGGTCTTGACAAACCATTCAAAAAACAGTTCTAAATAAATGCCAGGAGAAGTGATTTAGTAAAAATTAACTCCAGATAGCAAAATCTAAAAATGTTGGCATCAATGGTGTTTTCTTTAAATGTGGATTTATTATCATTCAGCATCAAGTACTTTAAGTATTTCCAGGAGCAGCATAAGAGAAACCTTGAAGGTTTCTTTCTACACCTTGAGATATATAGATATAGATATGATGAAGGATATATCCCCTTCAAATAGTATGGATTTATATATATATAATATGAGGGATATATATGTAATAATGACACATATAATACCCTTCGTCTTATATCTAACATATATAATATCTTCATATTATATGTCCTTCGTATTTATAGAATATATAATATAATATATAATATCTTTCATAGTATATATATCCTTCATATTTTAATTAGGCAGACTATATATTAATTGGGCATATTATATATATCCTTCATATTTTAATTAGGCAGACTCATTTCAAAACCCATTTGAGGCTAGGAAAAGCTAAAGTGTGGACAGAAGGCCCAGCTCAACTGGGTTGGAAATAAACCCCCATCAAAGGTCGCCAGGCTCCTCTTTGAATTCAGCACTCTCAACTCACCTGGCAAATATGCCAAGATATCAGGAGTCTAAGAATGGGCTTACGAGACTATTAAGTAGCCCCTAAATAATTCATTCCCTTTGACCCTGCAAAGCTGGTACTCAAACATACTTCACACTAATATTTGAGTCACCTATTTGGTCCCGATCCAAGACATGGCCCTGAGCTGCAGCCCTAAATGAATTCCCCTACACTTCTCATTGCTTCTGGGGAATTGGTCTAATTATAGCGACTACTTTGGAGAGAGCAATAGTTTGAAACCATTGCCTAAGGAATACAAAAGTTGTTTTATTTCATAATTAGACATTTCTGTCCCAGGGGCATTTTATACCCATGCTTTGAAATAACAGTCCTTATTTTATTACAATTTTCTATTTTTTGCACATGAAAATATTTAGAACACGTTTTTAGCTGAGTTTTATTAGTCATAACACCAGGAAGCGCCTGGTGTTATGGATGATCGAATTATCGTTGAGAGTTTCCCTTTAGTGTTATTTCTTCCTTAGAGTCTACAGTCTCTCCGTGTGTGGTACTAGCGTGGAAATGCCAGGGAATGATGATTCTGTTTGGGAGAGTGCCTTGTACACAGGGATGAAGTCAACCCCACCCATGACCCATGTCTAAGGTGACCAGATTTTAACATTGGTAAAGCGGGACACCATTGACCAGGAGGGGGAGGGGGAGTTCTTGATTAAAAATTTGGTATATATGGAGCAACAAAAATTTTCATAGAACGCAAAAATAGTATTGTAATTTTTTTTTAATTTCAACGTAAGTACAATTTACAAATATAATACATTAAAAAATCATGTATAGTATTTTATTCTTTGGCATATTTCTAATTTCAGTGAATATTTTTAGTAGATTGCTGTCGTTTAAAAGGTCATGAAATTTTTCACAAGAATTTGTTAAATTATATTTCACACATAAAATGGCTTTCAAAGTCTCAACACAATTGTGAATTTTCTGATGTCCACACTTTATTTACCATAGGAAAAACACGTTCAGTCGCAGCATTAGTTCCTGGTAAGCACAGCACATATTCCACAATTTTTAGTGTATTATTGTATGGAACATGGTTTGTTTCAAAATGATGAAATATTTCTAACCATTTGTTCTCTATTGTGATTTTTGCTGATGCCCAAGATTTAACCTTTTCCTTATCAATATACTTTTTTAATAATGATACCTCATTAAAAAGATCATTTTCAGAAATATTACTATATGGGAAATTTTGAGTAGTCATTCCAGTACTGTCTGCTAAATTCAAGAAAATTTATGTATTTATGAAATAAATAAATAAATTGCTGACCTAAATTATCTGAATAGCTGATTTGTTGACATAACTTGTTTAACTAGCACTAGCACACAGTACGATGTGTATCGTCTGAGAGACAGTTACAAAATGTTTTCATCGTTGCCAATGCCAAAAAATGCCATTGTTCATTAAGTTCAAACAATGGTGATCGAAGTCTAACAACTGATCAACAATGCGAACTTTGAAAGCAGTTCTCGATAATCAGTTCTCAACAATTATTTGTTATTATTAACGTTTAACATTATAAAAGTAAAAAAATAATATAAAACTCATATCCTGGCGAAATAGCCACATGGCAGCCGAAAACCGTATATTCCCTTCCTGTTCTCCATTCCCTAGCTTGTCATGCATTCTTTCCAAAAATCAGGACTTTTTTAAAACGCTGTGGGACGCGGGACAAATTGTTAAAAATCGGGACTGTCCCGCCAAAAGTGGGATGTCTGGTCACCTTACGTAGCCTTCTATTCCTTTGTCCCTAATTATATACAGAATTCTCAAGGCCACATGTTAAGTTATTTATGTCTTTGACTACACCGTGTTAAGAAGAAATAGAGGCACGGAATCAATGCAGCAGGCACAGAAGTGACCATTCAAAAACGATTGACATTAAATAATACCCTTATCAGAGAATTATGCTAAATTTCGCCCTGTGGGAATTATAGCCACAAGCCTGTGTATCCACTACACTGGGAATGAGAACATTAAAGCCAGACACAATACTTTTGGGCATAAATGTTATTTCTTAGATCCTATGTAGCATCGTGGATTAAACCCAAGGCCACCAGTCGCTCCACAGGAGAGAAGTGAGGCTGTTATAGTCTCAGAAACCCGATCAAGCAGTTCGACTCAGTACTACAGGGTCGCTACGAGTCCAAATTGGTCGGATGGCAGTGGTCGTGGTGGCTTGTTGTCAGCTGCTGTCAAGTCTGTTCTGACTTGTAACAACTTCATCTACAAGGGAGCAGACCACTGGCCAGTCCTGTGCCATCCTCACAAGTGTTCTGCTTGAATCCTTTGCTGCAGCTCCTGTGCCCATCGTTCACCCTTGACTTTACCAAGCATGAGGCCCTTGTCCAGGGAGACTAGTCTCTCCTGGTGGACTTGGTGGTTTGTCTGCATGGTTGTTTCTTGGGTTGGGCATGTGTAGAGTTAGGGTGAGGGAAGTAAAGGGCAAGTGGTGTGTGTGAAAAGAGGAGGGTGCTAAGGTAATGCAGAGGGGCTTTCCTTAGAGTTGTGTCAGAACCCATGACGCCCAAGACAAAAGTCAGGTTGAAGGACAGGAGCAACTGAATTCCCACAGAGCTGGCTGGTGAACCAGTGACAAAACGACTGAGCTCAAAACAAAGGAGCACAGCACAGGACAAGTCGGAGTCCAGGAATGTCTGTGGAGAGAGAGGAACTTCCTTTTTATTCCTTAAAGGCTCCATCTAAGAGCTCTATATCCCCCCCACAAAAGACAACGTGAATTCCTAACTCCCTCACAGGAGCCCCAGAAGTCAGTGGTCCCAAGCCAACAGCAATACTTAGGAAGAAAGAGGTGGCAGTTGCCTTCCAGCAGGATGACCGCCTGAGAAGCCCTGCAGGACAGTTCTCCTCTGTTCTATAGGGCTCTGGGTCAGAATCGATTTGAAGGCAGGGGGTTGGTTTTGGTAACTCCCTTCGTATCTGTGATATCTCCCAGGTGATCTTTGTGTAAACAGTCTTTGAAGATGTTGTCAGCTGACATGAGGTCCTACTGTAGGGAGCAGAGGCTGAGATGCTGATCCACTATGGGTTGTGTCCTCATAAAAGAAGAGAAGAGACACAGAGTCACAGGCAGGAGAAAGTCCATGTGACCATGGAGTCACATTGCAGTGACAAGCCAAGGAATACTGAGGCCACCTGCAACTGAGAGAGATAAGGAAATGCCTCAGGCACTTCCGACAGAACAAGTCCCCATAGACGTGCTGCATTCAGACTTCTAGCCTCCTGAAACGGGGGACTTTTAAAAAGAAATTTATACCATCTACTTTGGGCTAGTTTGTTGCAACACTCAATGGAGTACACTGAGGAACAATGTCTGAAATTGATCATTCAGACATTAAAGAAAATCAGCTCATTCCAGTTTATCTCCTGGAAATTGAGGGCTATGAGATTATTGACTGGTTTTTAAATAAAAAGAATGAAAGATGAACTTCAACTAAGCCCACATGGAAGAAGTATACCAAAATCCATGATCCAAGGAGTGTAAATTATATAATCCAAAGAAGGAAATAGTATCAGGCCTTAATTTGTGTCATTCTGGTGTGCAGAAAGCTGTGAATGACGATGGAAGCCCAAAATACATTTGCAGGATCTACACAGGGACTAAGTCTCTAGTTCAGTAGTTCTCAACCTTCCTATTGCCACAACTCTTTAATACAGTTCCTCATGGGGTGGTGACCCCCAACCCTAAAATTATTTTCGTTGCTACTTCATCACTGTAATTTTGCTACTACCATGAATTGGGCAACCCCTGCGAAAGGGTCGTTTGACCCCCAAAAGGGTTGCGACACACAGGTTGAGATAGACCACTGCTCTAGGGATTCCCCTCTCACCATAAATGAGGGATGAGAATAACCTGATTAACAAACAGTATTGTGGAGACAACTGTAGATGATTAAAATGATAAATCTGGCTTGAATGGTTAAAACCTTGTCATGTGATCTCCCTTTTGATACCCTTTGGGCTTGTGTGAGACACTAACAAATGCTGGGGGAAATATGACGAGGACTCCATTTCCTAACTTCTAACCGAGGGAATCTGGAAAGCTAGTATTCCACCGTAGGAAAGCCACCATTTCTGTAAGTTAGAGATAAAGTCAAAGTAAATTATCCTGCCTTAAATATCATTCCCACAAATTCTCCCCTAACAGCTCTGCTGCCTTAAAGTGACCACCTGGTTGATTCTATCTCCCTGTAGAAGTAGACATTCTTTGGTCACCCATCTGCCCCATGCCTTCCCCCAATGCAAGTATTAGGCTTCCTTGCCTGTGAGCTCAGGGACGTTACTGTGGTTACCACCCACCTTGTGACGAATGTAACTACTGAAGAGGCATGTCTTATGGCTACCTATAAATATCCCAAGACAGTGAAGACTCTCTGCGCAGACCTGGCTGCTGGGATCATGGCTGTCCCGGAGGTGAGCATGCTACCATAAAATGTATCTGACTCCTTTATTTTACTCTCTCTTCTATCTCTCCTATCTTCGATGACTTTACTATGATCTTTATATATTATAACCATACAATTGTGCTTACAGACCCCTTGGTTTTTAGAGGCTGGCTTACTCTGACTGGCTTGATCTAGTTTTTAGCACTTTCTGTGTTTTTTCTCATATGCAGGTTTATCTCTTTCATATTTTGCCATTGCAGAAAGCCTTCTTGACTCTCTGTTATGTATTTTTCTATGGTTTTCAGTATATGAACCCTAAGATGGGTGAATCTTTAGAGACAA
>NW_022109767.1:10223527-10231052 GCF_000313985.2 Echinops telfairi
TCAAGGAGGGGGGAGGAAGGGGACCTGATATCAAGAAGGGATATCAAGGAATACGAGAAAGAAGATGTTTTGAGATTGAATGTGACAGTAATTGTACAACACAGCTTGATATGATTGAGCTATGGAATGGTGTGATGTCTAGATTAGGTCTTAATAAAATTATTTGAAACAGGAAAAAAGAGATGAACTTCAAATGGGAGATTTTTTTGAGCTAGGGTCTGTATTTCTAGCATCTTCTCTTCTTCAGTTCAACCCAATCCTTTGTGCTGCTTCTGTTGTACAACCAGGCCCACAGTCGCCACTCTGTTCCCCACCACCACATGCCACTGATCTCTAATTAGGAATTTAGCCAATGCCAGTATTAACATAACAGAAAGTATAGTTCCAATGGAGTTCTAAAATTGCTTGTAATTCAGAGTTCTGGATAAATCAGTACCTCTGAACATAGTCATCAACATTAAATGCCCTATATGTAACTCCTTTGAGTGACTCAGATTTGTCTTCCAAGTCTAATTTGACTGTGGGTCAGTTTCTATCACAAATAGTGGTATATAGTAATCTCAGAGTGAGATGGTTGTATTCTCATAACCCTTTCCATGGCCTATAAATGTTTTTCCTGTGGATTTATTAAAAGAAATATAACATGAGCATCATTGACCATGGGAAATCAGATCATCTAAAATTGAAAGGTTGCTAGATGTGGACAAAGGTTGTTATTTCCCCCTAATGTACGTATGCACTAAACAAAAATTACCTGTCCATGCCACAATAACAGGGTTGGAAAAAATCAGGCACACTAATTAGACACCTATGGGAAAATCTATAACAGAGCATGCTCAGACCCAAGTCACCTAGGCCCAGTTGGGAGGCCCACCTGGGTGCACAGACTAGGCACCAGCAACATGACATCACACAGGTGTGCCTAAACTCAGCCAATGAGATTGACCAATACCCTCAACCACGCCTCCCCATCCAGTGAGGAGATGAGTGGATAAAAGGTTGAATAAAGACTAATGGACCACACAAACATCAGGCTCCATGACCCTGAGATCAGAGCTAGATGGTGCCCAGGTACCACTATCAAGTGCTCCCCAAAGTACCATGTTAGAAGGTCCTGGATAGAGTGGGGAAAATGTGGAACAGAACTCAAAAATCACAAGAGAGTATAGGCTTCCTAGTCATAGAGAGACAGGAGAGATACCCCCCACACACCCCACCCCTGACTATGGCCTTTCGTCACCTTTCAGGTCTAGAAGTGAAGTTACCCTGTTAGAATAATCACACATTCAGATCAAAGGGGCAATATTTAGCCAACGAAACCATCCAGAACCTTAGGAAAGAAGGAACGGAAACAGGAAAAAAACCAATATACATAATAAAACAATTTTTAAAAGAGAATTCTGTCCAAAAAAGAAAGCAAAAATTATGGGATAAAAAGAAAGCCAGAATTTGGTTGTCATTGCTGGTTGCTTTTGTTTGGGTTTGTTTTTTTTGGTATGATTGTCTTGACATGAAATCCACGATAGATACCCACAGAGATGGCAAATGGATTAATACTTCCTTGAGGTTCTGTCAGGAGAGGATGTCAGCAATGAGGAGCTAATAACAATGGGTACAAGAATGAAGAAAATGTTCTTAAAGCGATGTGATGATGATTGCGCGACTCTTTTCCATGTGTTTAAAGCAATGAATTATAGGGTGTGTGAATTACATGCCAGTGAAATGGTGAAAACAGGGAGAGAACAGAGGGAAAGAAGGGTGGAAGGGGAAGAGAGGGGCGGAGGGCATGAGGAGAAAGGGAAAATGGAAAGGGAAGAAAGAGAACGAGGAAGAATCCCAGGCTGAAGGCTGCTTCCAAAAAAATGTGTATTTTCACACCAGGTTCAAACTGTCCAATGGAATACATGATTTCTGCTTAGTGGTGCAAATTCCCCAACTGATTATCTCTCATGGGGTGGTAGAAATGGGACCAGTAATCTTCTGTTAATCTTCAAACATGCATAGTTAACACATGTAAGAACCACTGTGTTGTCTACCAGGCTGAACGGGATTAAAACAACAGTACTTTAAAAGCGAAATCCAAATCGTTTTGTAATTTTATGTATGGCTCTCCCCAAATGTCAAGTGATGGAGCATATTCCAAGATTAGAAAGAGCTCCTCAGGCTATAAAGAAGTAGGCTGATCTCTGGTTTAGTGCCTCTGTACTACCTCCTGGCTTGTGCAATAGTGCCTAGGGTCCTAGAGGTTTGCAAGCAGTCATCCAAGGCACGACTGCTTGGACTTCATTCCCCAGAGGAAGAAGGAGAATCAATAACGAGAAGGATGGGGACTCTGGGGCTACATGCCTCTGTGAGCAACTGCCTCCTTTGCTACAAGACCAGACAAACTGGGAAGTGCCTGATTATTACAGCACGTTTTTATCAATCATTCTATAGAAGAATCGTGATGAAAAGAGGGAAAATTCAGAACAGAATTTCAAATCCTTATGGTCTGTCGACTTTCTGGAAACATCAAAGCTGGATAGACCCTCAAAACTACTGCCAAGACAGTCTTTAAACCTCACACCAAAAATACCCTCTGATAGTTTAAGTCTGCCCTGAACATTAGGCTCCTCTGAGAACCGCCTATATGCATCATATTGACAAGAGCAACTTGAAAGACCAGGTAAGAATTTTATGGGCCTGTGAGTTTATGTTCCTGAGGGAGGAGCAGAGAATGGATGCACAATTCAAACTATGTGTTCAATGTCACTGACCTGTCTGTCATCCATATAGAAACGGCCAAATATAGATTTGTCTGCATATATTCTCAGCAGCAACAACAAAAAAGAATAGGTCATATTGAACAATATTCTTAATCAGAAAAATGAAGCCATCTAGGTGAGATGACAGCTAAGTCCACATGGAAGAAGCACAGCATCATCGGTCACTGAAGGATTATAAATCATCCAAAATCGAAGGAGCAATTAGTATCAGAGCCTAAATTGTGGGAATCCAGTTTGTGGAAGGCGATGGAAGAAAAAAGAATGTTTGGAAACTGATTGTGGTAGCAACTGTCCAATTCTGCTTGGTGTGATTGAATGATATCATATATGTGTTCATTCCCAATAAATAATAAATTTAAAAAAATAGAATGTAGTAGAAGAGATCTTATGTGACTTCTGAGCTGTTGTTAACTTCCATTCAGTTGCTTCTAAATCACAGTATAGTCATGTATAACATAATGAAATACTGCCCTGTCCTGTGCCATCCTCCTGACTAGTGGTGTGGTCGAAGCCAATGGTTCGGGTTTTGTGTCATTTGATCTCACTCAAGACTTTCCCTGTTTGCGCTGACTCTCTACCATTCACCATGTTCTCTAGTGACAACTGGTTTTCCCAGTTGACAAATCAAACTAATTCAACCGAAGTCTTGCTTTTCTCCCTTCTCAGGATACTTCTACCTATAGTTGAAAACAGGCTTGTTTGCTCTTCTGGAAATAAGTGGTCTATTTTAACATAAGAAAAATGAAATCAGATCTTCTTACTTCAAAACTTATATTTGAGATATCTATTTATCTGAATTAGAGGAAGACTTATTAACAGAAGGTGTAAGGATCTCATCCTATTAGATCCACAATCAATGCCCGTGGAAGCAGCAGTCAAGAAATCCAATGACACATGGCATTGGGTAAACCCGCTACACAAGATTTCTTTCAAGTATTGAACAGGAAGGGTATTACTTTGAGGACTACGGTTTACCTGACCCAAGCCATGGTATTTTCAATGGCCTCGTGTGCATGTGAAAGTTGAGCATTGAATAAGGAAGACTGCAAAACAATTGATGCACTTGAATTATGGGGCTGTCAAAGAATGCAGAGTCCAGTGGACTGCCGAAAGAGCCAACAAAGGTGTCTCGGAAGAAGTACAGTCAAAACGCTCCTTAGCGGCAAAGATGATGAAATTTCTTCTTGTATACTTTAGACATTTTCGCCAGGAGAGCGTAGTCGCTGGAGAAGTACGTGATGCTTGGTGAAGTGAAGGAGCAGTAGAAAAGAGGAAGATCTTTGACAAGATGTATTGGCATGGTGGCTACATCAGCAGGCCCAAACATAAAATCAATTGGGGGATCGCTCAGGACTGGAGTCCCTGTGAGTCAGAATTGAATCAACTGCGCCTAACAACAACATTTATTTTTAAAATGCAAGAGAGTAGCCTAAAAACTCTACTCAAAAAAATTCAGTCTGTCTTTATTTTTACTATTTGCTTTTTTTTGCCATAGACTATAAAAATCAATCTCTAATCTTAAAAGAGAATTTTTAAAAAGATATACCATGTATGATATGAAGAAATATATCCAGGATTATCATAAACTGAATTGAAAACTATATTGACCTACATAAAGCACTTTTGTAAGTGGCCATTTTTTGAGACATGAAAACGATGATAAATTACATGTGAAAGTACAGTCATTCCTCAGGACGTTAGATTAATTCTGTTTCCTTTTAACTCTTGCTAGTGACTTGCATTGGAGTTGCTATGAACCACCTCCAGACTTAAATCCCAACATATGGATTCTTAACCTTCATGAGCAAGAAGAGAAATGGTTGAAGCAGGATGAAGTCTCACTCTAGCCAGCCCAAGCGCTTTCCAATTTGCACCCTCTTGGCCTTGCCATTGCCTTTGCCTAGGCACTGGCCAGCAATAATACATATACCTGTATAAATGCCCACCCACCACACATTGACAGTGTGACCTTGGCAATATTTCAAATGCAGGAGGCAAGAGGATTTTCTGTACTGTATTCAACAACACAGAGTCTCCGTCAATTTCATAGACAACAAGAGGATATGCTAAAATCCACACACTGACACAGGACCCCCATTCACCTGCTAATAAAAAAACAAATAGCAGGAATCCTTCAGTGTTTCCACACTTCCCGATCCAGTCCCTCTTCAAAGAACAGATGGCTTTTCGTTCTCCCATCGGAATCCTTCTTGAGTTGGCTGATCCTCTTTTGCACACATCTGTCTTGCTCTGAAACAGCCTCAGGATGCTGGTCCCTAAGAGAGTTGGGGCTTTGCCTCTGCAAAGGCTACACTCATTTAAAATCTGATGTCATTATTCATTGATTCCTCCAGAATATTGTTTTTCTTTCATCAGCAGGCTAGGCAAACCATAAGCTGTGTACAGCATATTGACTGCTGCCTCTACTTAACAACGGAAACGCTGCTTGATACCAAGCTGGCGCTTTGAGCATGTGCTCTCCTGAGTTTTCCTTCCACCGTGATGAGTATTCCGCTCAATCTGGCAAGAAGATCATGTGAAGTCTGGGTGGCTGGCCCAGGCAGTTCCTCATTTGACCGTCCCGGGAAGCACTTCATAGGCTTTGTAGAACCCACGAGTGTGCCAGGCTAAGATCCCTCCCAGCAGAAGCAGCCGCCTGGAAATAGACACAGGTGCTCCTTGGTGAGGCCAACAGTTAAAAGCACAACTGCCAGTCAAAAGGTGAATGGTTCGATCCACCCAGAGTCCTGGGGGGGAAAGGACCAGCTTTCTACTTCAATAGGCAGCACATGGGGTCACCAGCAGTCAGAATCGACTCGGCAGCTCCTTATTTAATAATATTTTGCTTGTTTTTAATTTTAATAAATCATTTTATTGCGGGCTCTTATGGCTCTTCTACCAATCTATACAGCAATTGTCAATCAAGCCCAGTTTTCCACACATCAGCATCTGATGTCACATCACATCATGCTAAATGGAAGGCACCTCCACATCGATTTCAACAATCTATTGTGGGATGAAGGCTGATGGCTACTTCTTTGCACCCCAACCACCCGCTTGCTTTCATGAGCACTTTCCTCCTTGGCGGCTCCCCCTACCCATCCCCTCAAAGACTGAGCATTTGGTATCCTGACATAAATCCCTGGTCCCGTCTTGAATGCTGTAACTAAAGCCTTTAAGACCACAAGAACACCCACCCCAGTTCTTCCCCACTCCCCGAACTCTCCAGACACGGGAGGATGCCTGAGTACATATTGCTCTAGCCATCATTCACACACCATTCTATATAAAAGGAAAATACATGACACGACGTCTCCCCCCCACCCATTCACATCCCCTGGTAGATCGCAGATCGTGTGGCTTGCCAAAACATACCTACATGATTCATGAAAGAACAAAGCCTGTGACCCTTCCCACGGTGAGCAGCCAATCCCAACACGGGAGCCACACCAAGGGAGTAGTCTGTGGACAGAGAAGGAGTGGCAATTCAAAAGAGAAATGTTTCTGACCGCAGCAGTGATACAGGTTGTGCGAAACTGCACTTGTTCACATAAACAAAACTCTTAAAGCAGTCTGGGAAGGGAAAGGCAACCAATTGCCAAATCAATGAACAACTAGCGGTAAATTTTTGCCTACACTAGACAGTCAAAGGCTAATTTAAGCAAGCAGGAACAGAGGTCATTGGCTGGATTACAAGAGAATTCTATCTGAAGGATTTTTTACATAATACAGTGTGTCCTGAATTATATAAAACATATATGAATTATATGTTTTACATACATAATCTTTAAAGATGTAGATATGTGTGTGTGTATATAAACTTCAAAGAAGCATCCATGTGTGATCAATATTTTGACAGGCTCTATTAAATAATCAGTCTTGCTTAAAAACAATAGCCAAGTCTCATTAGCCATTGCCTTTTCCCTTAGAAACACACAGAACTCTTGGAATTCAATGAAAACCCTTGTTACCCGTATTCCTGAAAGTCTTTCTTCCCATTACATTGTGTTTCCTGGCTTAACAAAAGGTCTCCAGCCTACACGCCTGTCATTATTTTTAAAATAATAATAATTGGACGTTAAGGACCCCGCAGTACAACGATTGAACATTTCTTCTTTCTCCCTTTCCCTCAACTCATGGGCTAGCAAAGGGCACGATAGTCCCAGGGAAACGGGGGGCTTTGAATTGCACCAGAAGACGCATTTACAAACCTCAACTAGCTCGTTGCAGCCATCGCTTTGTTTGGCCACCTGAGCATTCTCTTCACTCAGGCCTGTTCATAGCAGCTCGCAAAGGACCGCTCAGCAGCCAGGGATAATAGCTGATCCCCTAATCTGGCGCTCACACTGAGAAAGATTAATTACCCTATTAAAATCTGAGACTTTACTAAGAAAATCTTTGTATAAACCTTTTAACTCACAACAAATGCAGCCTCCTCGGTGCCTGCGGCTTGTTACACAATCAAGGTACCCCCACATGCCCCCCCTTCCCCACCTGCCTTGCCCTGCATTGTTCTGGGCTTCTTGAGCAAGATCCAGATGCCCAGACAGCCCGGTGCACACACATCTGCACACCCGTCCCAAGCAGCAGAGGGGGTATGCTGCTTCCTGATACAACGGCATCAACTGGGAATGTGGTGTGAACAGATAAAGTACAAACTCCTCCCATCTAGAAATTGGCTGCTCCGGAGATTAAGCAGCAGGGGCCAGAAATTAAAAAGCCACTCACTGAATCAAAGGCTACTGCTGTGTCAGAAGCCA
>NW_022109767.1:10231881-10236528 GCF_000313985.2 Echinops telfairi
GTTGTCGATCGTTTTCACAACTGTTTCCTTTCGCTATTTCTCCCGCTATCATTTCTCAGCTCCAGTTTCACCCCAGCTCCAGAGAACCTTGAAAGTACGTTCTTAAAATCCACCGAGAGCCCGAAAGGTGAGGCAAAAACAAGTCTGGCTTTGCAGGAAAGCCCCCAACTGCCCCAGCATTTCTAACCAAAGGGGTCTTTACATTTCCAAGTGACCATCAGGAAAGCTGGGGTTCAGAGACTTGCCGATGAAAGGTTGAGTGACCCATGGTATAAATGACACAGGTACAAGGGCTTCCTTGGTATTCAATGAAGTTGCTTCTCAACACACTAAAACCAGCAAATGGGAACTTTTACCTCTGTTTTTAGGATGAGGTACATATTCGATCACAGCTGACAAGACATGAGCCTTTCCAGCCATCTTCACATGTCCTATTCAGCGCTATGAATTGTGGTCCTCCTTTTGCTCAGCCGTCATCCTGATCCTGTCCGAACTGTCACACCACCTTCATCAGAAGCTCAGTGCGCCGTTAGCAATGAGCCCTCCCTTCAACCTTCTTCTGGATTCCACTAATAAACGTTGACTCCACATCCTTGCTTATCCTAGATATTGCTTATGGAATCAGACAGTTTGTCCATCCGTGCCCGTCCATTGTTGAGTAACAAAGTCCTTCCACTCATTGCTCTCATAAGGAGACATCAAGAACTTTTTAACTTGGGTGTTTGATCCTTCATGAATGTAGATATAGAAAGATTTGAGATGCCTCACAAAACACTTTTTTCCTGGTTCAGTGGAGAGCTGAAATTATTATTCTTATTGAAAGTAAGCAAATTGCATCTCTTTTTTCATATACGAATTTTGCTCAATACTGGGAGAAAATTTCCAGGTGGGCCCAATAAATTGTGGTTTTTCTCTGGGCCTACTTTCCTTAATTTCTCCAGACTGGCTGCCGGCTGGTCTCAGTTAGCATGTGTCTACTAAGAAATGAAGGGAATGGGAATGTATGCTCCAGGCTTTCTAACTTTCAGAACAAACATGAAACGCACAGCGAAGCAGGGCAGCCAGAACGAGGCGAACACAATACCAACTCCTTCAATGTGGGCTCTGTTCTCTAACGCAACCCACATCAAAGCTGTTCTGCAATATACAAGTACGTCTTCATTTCAAACCTTTAAAGGGGGCATCCTGTCACCAAGGCTTCTTGGCAATGCGGTGGTCAAAAATGTTTGATCTTTAAAAAGAAAAGAAAAGAATTTGGCTTTCTAATATGTGTAGAGACCAAAGTTTCTTAGTGGTTACCACAAGGAAGTGGAGAGACAAATAAAAGAAGCCACACGGCTTAGGAGACAAACAATAGTAATGGTTGAACAAGATGATAAGCTGAACTAGGGTCACTGAATTGTAAATGTGAAGAATATTGACAAGACAAACTATTTATTAAATATGTATGTAGCCAAGTGAAAAATTCTACATTGAAACAACTATTGAAAACAACAATGCCAGACAACCTTTGCCATGAAGTCAATTGCAACTCATAGCCCCAGAGAACAGAGTAGAACTACTCCTGAGAGTGACCAAGGCTGTAAATCTTTCTGGGAGCAGTCTGTCTTATCTTTCTCTAAGGAGCAGCTGGTGGGGTTGAACCACAGATCTTCTGGTTAGCAGCCCAATGCTTACCCTATTACACAACAGAGTCCTGGAAGCCTCTATAGACGGCATAAGTTGAAGCCAAAAGCATGAATGGGTTTTGACCTCTCCCCTTCGTAGATCTGTCTTCAACTCACAGGTGAGAAATCAACATTGGTCTTGGGAAGATTTCGAGTTTAACTGCCTTAGATTCGATCACTAGTATTCCCAGACACCTTCAGTATAACAGGATGGATGGGTGTGGAGGGATCCCTGCCTCCTGCCTCTGTGAAACTATGTGCATTCTGTTTCAAAAGTTGGCTTCTACGACAGCAGGCAGAAGGAATGTTGTTGAGCCTTCAGGCTTTCTCCTAACTGCGCTGCTGTTTGTTTGTTTGTTTGTTTGTTTGCTTGTTTGCTTGTTTGCTTGTTTTCACCTCCCTAGACTTTCCTTTTGGTGTTGGCAAAGAATACCGAATGCACTGTGGACTGCCAGAAGAATGAACAAATTTGTCTCAGAAGTAAAGCCAGAATGCTCCACGCAAGACTTCATCTCATGTACTTTGGACATGTTGTCAAGAAAGATCAGTCCCAGAAAAAGAACATTCTGTGCAATAAAGTAGAGGGTCAGTGAAAGCGATGAACCCTTAGAAAGATGGACTGATCTGTGACCATGGACTTAAACACAACCACCATCATGAAGATGGCACGGTGTCTGTTGTGCCTAAGGTCACTGGGAGTTGAAATCAACAGTCCCTAACAACAAGAATACTCCTTGTAAATATGAGAACCATTGTAATTAATCAGGGAACGTTTTTAGTGGGACTTTGAAGAATACTCTATGATCCTTTGTCCCTGGATCCTGTGTCTATGATCCTATGTCCCTGGATCCTTTGAATTTCTGGAAAGTCCCCAATAACAGCTATATTAAATATCTAAAAGTCAACTCTGTTTAGAGGTTTAGATCATACTTCAGAAGGTCATCACACTCAATTAGCTTAATATTAGTTTGTGATAATTACCTCCTAGTTTACTTTGCAGTGATTGAGATCTTAAAAGTTATTGAACAGTCCTGCAAGGGTCAAGAATTGGTCTTCATTTACCTGAAGCAACAGAGGAAGAAGGATATTTAATACATGCGTAGTGCCCTCCGTGAACTCCTGCCCCTTTAGCATCAAACCAGAAGGACTGGGTGGTGCCCAACTAACATTACTGAAAATATGATCACAAACTCTGTAGAAGAGTCCTGATCAAAAGAGAAGAAAATGAGCAACAGAATTTCATATTCTCAAGGAGATGTAGACCTTCTGGATTCAAGGAGGCTGGATGATCCTTCCAAACTATCCTTACTCCTCGCTTATCAAATACCTTGTTAATAGGCATTTTGCATTGATGGCAATAGTAAAAAACTACAACCCACCATTTTGCACATGAATGGCATACATCTGGCGATAAAATGCCAAATTACCAGGGGAGAGTAGCATTGGCTGTGGTGGCTAAGGTTAACTTGCCTGGGCCATGATTCTCAGTGGTTTGGCAATTATGCAATGATGTAATTTGGCAGTTACATAATGATGTAGCTGCAATGATGTTATTATTCTCCATTTTGCGATCTCTTTTGGCTATTCTCCAGTTTTCATATTGCCAATTTTTATAACAATCCGGTCTTTGGAACATAACCATTTTGATAAATGAGAAGTGAGTGTATTGCTCTGAGCTAATCTTTAAACCCTAAACCAAAACCATCCCTTGACATGTTCTTTGAACAAACAAACAAACAAAAAAGTTAAGGTTATCTTAATTAGAAAATGAAATTTGATTTAAAAGATAAAGGAAACTTTCCAAAAACGTTTTAAAGCCTCCCTTATGTCTGCTTTGAGAATTGTGTTCTTTGAAAGAATAATCCATGTGAGATCAAGTCTATAATAGCAACTGGAAAAAGTTGGAGGGAAGCTTAGGGGGCAGTTAATTTAAGATTGTGGAGGTTGAAAATGTGGGAAAGGTTATCAAAATGGTAGCACAGCTTAAAGAATGTATCCAATATTATTGAATTATACATATAGAAATTGTTAAAGTAAGGTTTCACCAAAAAGAGAAAGAATTTTGAAATCATACTTAGCACGTGCATGCATTTCTGAATCATTAAGTCATACAAGGATAGAACTAGAAGGGACCTTCGAGAGCACATGATACCAAAAGTGGGAAGTTGATTTTGTTTTCTTGGCCAACCATTATTGACTGGTCATGTGCCAACACCTTCCTGACCCGCAGTATGTGCCAAATTATGACTGGCAGGAAGTGTGCCAAAATCTATTAGCAATATTGTCCATGGCCACAGGAGGGTGGGTTAGCAGCTTGCTTTCACTTATCCTATATCTAATTCAACACTGTTGATGGAAAGGAAAGGAAAGAAAATTGAGTTCAGAAAGTGAAGAGAATTATCTAAGACCATGCTGTTATTAGGCTAGTGAATGAGTTTTAGGTTAATTCACAGTGTCTGGGACATGTTGCTCTAGTTAGATTCCCTCCAGTAGATTTGGACTCATAACAACCTCATGTGACAGATTAGAACTAGCCCCATAGAGTTTTATAGGCTATGAGCTTTATGGGAGTATATTGCTAGGTCTTTCTCCCACACAACCACTGGGTGGGTTTGAACCGCTAACCTTTTGGTTAGCAGCCAAACACTTAACTACTATTGTGTCACAAGAGATTTTTGCCTGAAAGACAAAGAATATGAAATAGGTGTTAGTTTTCTTCCTTTTTTCTCCTTCAATTCTAATCTATCACAGTTTCCATGAAGGAGTCCTTGGGGGATATAAGACATTAACATGCTAAACTGCTAGGCGAGAGTTTGAAGGATTGAAGGCCCAGAGGCCGCTCAGAAGAACAGGTTGGTGATCTACTTCCGAAAAGTTGACTGTCACACTAAACCACTGACCAAGACAATAGAACAATATCAAGAAGTCATCCAGTAGATCCCCTTGCAGAGGGGTCTCGGGGAGGAGATGAGCCAGTCAG
>NW_022109767.1:10237065-10246811 GCF_000313985.2 Echinops telfairi
AAAAAAAAAAGAAGTCATCCAGTAAGAGACTTTCCACATAGCCTGAACTCTTTCTCCCTCTCCAAAAATGCAAACATAGACAACATAACTGTACCTCAAAACTGAGATTACAGGGAACCAGTACTCGTTGAGATATGACAACAAAATCCACGTTGTCTGATGTTTTACTCTATCTGAGAATGTCCATTCTTTATTAATCCGGAAACTCGTAGCAACAGCTGACAACTTGGACTCAGACCCTGCGCTTATTACTTTACAGGCATTGTTTTTCAGCAGTCTTGTGGACAGATAGTTCCCATACTATACAATTCAGTGATTTAAATATATTGACAAGAGCTGTACAACCATCACCACCACCCGTTTTAGAACATTTTCTGCATTCTTATATCCATTATTATTAGCTTCCCGGTACTCCGCAGCCTCACTGCCATTAACCTAGAGAACTATTCATCTACTTACTGTCTCCAGATATTTCCCGATCCTGGATGTCACATTTTTAAAATCGTTTTTGAAAATCAAAGACAACAAAATAAAACACAGAAAAAATCTTTATCTAAAAAAACCCAAACCAAACCAAATTCACTGCCATGGAGTCGATGCTGACTCACAGTGACCCTCTTTGGGTTTCCGAGACTGTAACTGTTTATGGGAGGAGAAAGCCCAGTCTTTCTCCCTCAGAACCGCTGGTGGTTTTGAATTGCTGAACTTGCAGATCGCAGCCAAATGCATAACCACTACACCACCAGGACTCCTCTCTTTCAAAAGAAAACAGAAGGTAACAGAAACTAGAACAAATTAAGAATGGGTCCAAGGGGGGAAACAAAGGAGTATACTATGTTAAATTTTACCCTAATTAGATCTGCAGCGATCCGCTTTCCAGTGCACTCTATATGTGGACAAGACTATTAAACACCCTAGTTAATAATCTGAACGAATTCAATGGAGGTTTAATCTGTGTGAATGCTCTGTAAACGGATTTGGGCCTTTTGCTGTCATCCCTATCCTTCCGCAAACCAGATGCTCAGAATTTTAGCTCTAATACAATTCCCTCCTCTGATCTTGAGTCGTGTGTTACAAACTGTGAATCAGAGAGGCTGGTATACTACTTCTGTGTGGATTTAGCTGACACCTCACTTAGATGGCTGCTAGTTTTAAGACAAGTCTTTAAGACCTCAGAAGCTGTTTTTTTTTGGATAGCCAGGAACTATCTGATTTCTTCACTACACTCTGCTCTAGCATCCATATCTTCAGTGATCCCTTCATGAGGGCAAGTATTGAGTATAGCCCCATTTTAAGAAATAATTGTTATTAGATTAGGACTTAAAAATCAGTGGAAGCTCAAAATCCTTACATGAATTGTTTTATGCATTCTTATAAGAATTCTGTAATGTAGATACTATTATTAGACTCATGCTGCCCCCAAGGAAAGATCATCTGAAGCCCTAAAGAGCTAATTAGGAGTCCCTATACCCATTGCCATCAAGTTGATTCCATCTCATAGCAAACCTATTGGACAAAATAGAACTGTCCCTTTGGGTTTCCAAGACTTGAAAATTGTATGGGAAGGGACAGCTTCATCGTTTGTCTGAGGCATGGCTGGTGGGCTCCAAGCTCTGACCTAATCATTAGCAGCTCCAAGTGTAATCCGCTACACCACCAAAGCCCACTAAAAGGAGCTCTGGTCTGCTATGGAATAAGTGTTGACCTACTATGTT
Source organism: Echinops telfairi (assembly GCF_000313985.2). Classification (NCBI taxonomy): domain Eukaryota; kingdom Metazoa; phylum Chordata; class Mammalia; order Afrosoricida; family Tenrecidae; genus Echinops; species Echinops telfairi. Next base: position 10,238,781 of record NW_022109767.1, read on the forward strand.
AGTCTGGGTAACTTGGGAAACAAATCCACAGAAACTCATATATGTATGAGAGTTTTATATAAAGGGTAAGTGTACATTCAGGATCAACCCAGTGCTGTCCATGCCCATAAGTCTAACATTAGCCCATATGTCCAACACCAATCTTCAAAGTCCTCCTCAATCTCACAAAACACACGCAATGACACAGACTGTAGGAGGAAAGCCGAATCAGTGAGCATGTAAGCATCTCAGCACTGGCAGGGGTCTCCACACGGCTGCTCCAGCACCCAGGGCTGCATCAGGTTAGGTCCATGTGGCTTCTCCTCAGGGATGTCTTTCAGGAAGTGAGCCTTGCCAGCTAAAGTAGGGAACTGGCTAAGGCAGCTGCACCCTGGTCCGACCATCAGAAAGTAAGAGAACCGAGAACTAGAAAGGTGAGGCTCACCAAGCCATTTATTTCTCTGATCTTCAATTAATCCCATGTGTTAATCAGCCAGGTTGGCACAATAAACCTTAACTATCTCACCTACTAACTACAAAGTAGGCAATTCAAACCCACCAGTCATTTTGCAGGAGGAAAAAAGAGAGATAGACAACTTCCACAAAGACTTGCATTCTCAAAAACCCTAGTTGTGGAGTGGGCTCTATGAGTCAGATCAACTTTATGGTTGTGGGTAGGGGTTAGGGTCAATAAAGGAGCCCATCTCCCACATAATTCTAGCCCCAAACCAAGAACAGTTAGTTCTCATAACATGGCCCTGCTCAATACTCACCTTCACAGAGAGATCACTGAAGATAAAGATCACTACAGCAAAGTGTGGTGAAGAAAGCAGATAGTGCCCAGCTATCAACTGCAATAGTGTCTGGCATCTTAAAGGCTTGTATTCAAACGGGCAGTCATCTAAGCAAGGAGTCAATTAAATGCACATCGAAGAAGCATATCAACATGTGTGATCCAAAGATCACAATAACGAAGTCCAAATATGATGAAGGGAAAAGTATCAGAACCTAAACTGTGAACACCCAATTTGTAGAAGGCTATGGAGGACAGTCGGAACCCAAATTCCATCTGCAGAGTATCTAGTCAGAGTAAGCCTCTGGCGGGTCCTCTCTAGCCACAGGTGAGGGACTTGAACTGCTTTACAATCAGAGAGAGATTATTGTAAACTTGATTATGGTCGATCGAACCATGGTATAAATGATCCTTGGTCAGTTGACCTTCTTCTTGACCCAACCTGAATTTGCTCTAGGCTCAAGAATGTCTTGCTTTTTAAATATTGATGGTGGTCTTTTCTTTCTTATTCTTTATTTTTATTTTTAATTATCATTTTCTTCTTGCCATTTGTTTTGTTTCTTATTGCTTCTGTTGGATTTCCCAGTTTGTGAAGCACAGAAGGAGTGGAGGCAGAGAGATAATAACGGCTGCAATGGTTTACAGGGATGGCAGGAGTAGTCAAGGGTGGGTGAGGGGATTTGAGAAGCAAACAATGAAGGCAGGAATGGGGAGGGAGCAGGCGAACTGATTATGATGATGTATATACAACACTTTTTATAAGTGATTTAACTATGGTAGTGTATGATATGTGAATAAGACATCAAGAAAGTAACCAAGCTTGACCAATGGTTACCATGGGTGAAGGAGGAAGAGTTGTTGCTCAAGGGACATTGATTAATGTTAATGGTGATGGGAACATTTGGAAAAGGGTATCAATAATAGTTGCACAACACGAAGAGTATAATCAGTGACACAGAATTCTACATGCAGAAGTCATTGACGTGGAGAATGTTTGGTTGTGTATATTTTTGCCAAAATAAAAAAAAATAATTCTATGAATAGGAATGAGTACAAAGAAGAAGAAAATGTTCTAGAACCAATTGTCGTGATAATTGTACAACTCTTCTTGATATGACTGAATTATCCAATTGTATGATATGTGGATGGAGTGCCAATAAAACTGTTATTTGAAGAAAACACTAAGGAGCCTCTGTGGTCCTGCGGGGTAAGCACTGAGCTGCTCACCACGAGGACAAAGTTGTAAGGTTGTCTGTTCCTAGAAAGATTTCGTCTCTGAAACCCAATGGAAAAGTTCAAGTCTGCGCTATAAGGTCACTACGAATCAGAATCAACTCCATTGCAAGTGGTTTGGTCTGAATTTATAGGTCACTATGATGGGGATTGACGCCACATCAATGGGCTTTCTTGATGGATAGTTGAAATGGTTAACTTGCTTGGCTGCTAACTCACGGGTTGGCGGTTCAAGTCCACCCATAAATCACACACACACACACACACACACACACACACACACACACACACACGGTCCATCATCTACTTTTCACAGATCAGTCACTGGAAACCCTACAGAATACAGTTCTGCTCTAGCACATATGGGGGTTGATGAGCCAAATCAACTCATTAACAGCTAGGATGGATTTTTGGTTTTGTTTTGCTTTATTTTGTTTTGTTTCGTCCGGTTTGGTTTGGTTTGTGAGCAGCTAATTAACTCACCCAAGGTTTCAGAGCCAGAGATTGGTGGCTTTTCCACTTTCTAGTACTAGGCCTTACAGCTACATTTGGTCTTTTCAAGAAATATGTCTTGCCGTGTATGACACGACACAATAATAATCATTATAAATTATCAGGGGTTCATGGGGGAAGGAGGAGAAAAAATGAGGAGCTGATACTATGGGCTCAAAAGTAGAAAGCAAATGTTTTGAGAATGATGATGGCAACAAATGCACAAATGTGCATGACACAATGAATGAATGTATGGATTGTGATAAGAGTGATATGAGCCCCAATAAAATGATTTAAAAAGAAAAAATAAAGAGTATAAAACAAAAAGAGTTGTGCAATTGTCACCACAATCAAACTTAAATTATTTTCTTCATTCTTGTATCTATTATTATCAGTTCCCAATTTTCCCTCAACCTCCCATCATAACCCTAAGGGGCTATTAACCTAGTGATTGTCTCTACAAATTCATCCATCCATCCCAGATTTCATACAAAGAAAATTACATTTTAAAAAATCCCAACAAGAACAAAATAAAACACAGAAAATCCTTAAATCAAAAGAAAGCAGAAAATAATAAATACTAGAACAAGTTTAACTAAGTCCTAAAGGAAAACAAAGGGTAAGGTGGTGAATTTTAACCTGATCACATCTGCAGTAATCAATTCAGTGATTTTTTTAATAGTCTTATTGACCTACAGTTCATAAATCATACCATTCAATAGTTTAACCATGTTATGAAGAGTTGTACAATTCTCACCTTCCTTTAGCTAGGACATATATTTTTTTTTTAAAACGGACAAACTCACTGCCATAGAATCAATTCTATCTCGTAGAACTGCCTTTGGGAGTTTCTGAGACTGTCACTCTACAGAAATAGAAAGCCTCGTCTTTCTCCCTCTGAGCAGCTGCTGGTCTCCAACCGCTGTCTGCATGCTTAGCAGGCAAACATGGAACCCACTCCGCCAGCAGGGCTCCCTACAGGATTCAGACTATGGAAATTAGTTGAGTTGATAAAGGAGACGTGGAAAAGCTGATCAACTTGCCAAGTACCCCCGAATGAAGCAGAAATGAAGTATAAACCAAAAGCCAAATCTATTTTCAACTCCCTTTCCAACATTCTGTATTTAATTTGCTTAATAGTATTTCAACCTAAAAGTACACATCCATGAATATGCTTTTAAAGCACAGTTAATCTCTATGTATTTGCTTTTCCTGTTGGTCCCAATAAAATGAGATCATCTATTTATTTTTTAAGAATAGAAAGGAAAAAGAAAATTAACTTTAAAAAGGAGGCCCTTTGTACTCAGGAATAAGAAAATAAACTGTCCAAAATGAGGTTTTTCAACCCCCTACTTTGAAATCCCTGATTAATAAGCTGAGAGTCAAGATGTGCTGTGTAGCCATCCTCATGAATTTGGCTTTTACAATTAGAACTATCTGGATCCAATACTAAGGGAAAATAAGAGTCCAAGAAATCACTACTACCAGCATTGACATCATCTCCAATTATTTTTTATTTGTTTGGGTCATAAACCAATCAAGTTTCAATGACCAATGGATCTTTCTGCCCTGAGCCATAAGTCACTGGATTACTCTAACTGGCCAAATTGCAATTATGTCATTTTGACACAACAAATATCAATCAACCTAAACTCTCCCGTGGCTTTTTGGAAAACATCACCAAGTACGGAGAGATAAATTCTATTCTTGCAACTGATTAAGTTTCCTTGTGGTGATATCCTTCCCATGACTACATTTTGACTATTGGTAGAAGAATAGATCATTCACCATTTCAAAATTCACCTGCAAACTGTGTTACTTAAAATAAGAAGGTAAAGACTAAACTTGTAAACTGATTAAAGTCCAGATTTTAGACTGAACTTTTCTTGAACTGGGCATTTGCTGAGCTAAAAATTAATTCATCAATCTGAAAATATGTATCAATTGATAAGTAGTATCTCCCTCTGCGAAAGTGGAAACGTAACATAGATGTCAAGTGGGCTAATTCACCTTTGAGGCCTGCATCAAACAGGTTGAAATCCCACGCTAAGTGCAGTGGGTCACCCAGTACCCCTCCCAGTCTTTCTGGAGTTTCTTGGTGGACTTATGTTTTACTTTGACACAAGTCTTCAACTACAGAGTTCAACTGGAACCCTCGTTTCCGTCTCTCCTCGCCACGTGGTTACTTTCATCTCTCTTCTTTCTGTTCGCCCATTCGTTCAATACAGCCCCTCCTCCTCGACTGTGCAAACCACTGACAAGTATGAAGTGGACCCTTTACTGGGTCTGCAAGGCACTGTTGGCTGAGCAGGGGCGATGGTTCTTTACAGTAGAGGGCAGACCCACAGAAGAAAAAGTCTTGCTCATGTTTTAAAGATTCTGAAGGCTTCGTCAGTCCACCAGTACCACACCTCCATTGAATACTCTTTCCTGGTCACTTCTTCCGTGAAGACTTATCAATTTCCAAACACACACCAAAAGACACGTACCCTTTTCCTCCTTCTGTCTCCACCCTAGTTTACTTGCCCTCAAGTTTATGTGATTCTTTCAGTGCTGTTCAGCTCAGCATTTCCTCCTTTCCCTTGTCCTGGCCACGAGGGCTTTCTCTCACCACCCAAAATCATCTATGCAGATAGCATGTCAAAGATAGAATCTTCCTATAAGAGGGAATCAGTGGTCAGCCTTTAAAGCCAGATGGCTTCTCTTCACTGCATATGGCCTGGCTAATATTACCTGTCGTCTCAGTGGATGGAAGAAAGACCATCACTTTTGTGTTCATCTGGGTACATTAGAGAAACAAATCCACAGAAAGCCATCTGTGTAAGAGGGAGTTTTAGATAAAGGATAAGTGCACTTCGAGAAAACATCCCAACCCAGTGCTGCCTAAGCCCACAAGTCGATTAGCCCATATGTCCAACACCAATTCACAAAGTCTTCCTCCATCTCACAAAACACATGCAATGATGCCGACTGCAGAAGGAAAGCTGAGTCAGTGAATGTGTAAGCATCTCAGCATTGGCAGGGGTCTCCACGCGGCTGCTCCAGCACCCAGAGCTGCATCCTGGTAAGTCCATGTGGCTTCTCTTCAGGGATGTCTTGCTGGAAGTGAGCCTTGCCAGCTGAAGCAGGGAATTGGCTAAGGCAGCTGCACCCTGGTCCGACCATCAGAAAGCCAGAGACCCAAGAACTAGAGAGGTGAGGCTCACCGAGCCATTTATCTCTCTGCCCTTCAATTAACCCCACATGTGTTCATCGGCCAGGTTGGCACAAATAAACATTCACTATCTCATCTATGTTTCCATCTGCTTTTTACCTGTGCCATAACCCAGGATGAGTCCACTGATCTTTCATTGTTATCTCCAACATATGGCTCAATATCATGGCTTCCACTTCATCTCCGTGTTGACATCTCAGTAAAGAAACGTTTGAGGGCTTTGATGACGCAGTGGTTAAGTGTTCATCTGCTAAGCAAAAAGTCGGCAGATCCAATTTACCAGCCATTTCCTCGGAAAAAATCATCCATGGTGGTCTGCTGCTTCCTGGAGATTGGACACCCTGAGGAGCAGCTCTACTCTGTCCTTGTGGGTCACTGGGACTTGGAATTGGCTCCACCGCAACAGGCTTGCTCGGAGGGCGGGTTCCTTTATTTTTCTAAACAAATAGTCTTCACTACAAACTAAAGAAAGGTTCATAAACCTCGCTTTCTCAGCTGTATTGACCCAACTGGCGGGCATCCAATTTGTGGCAGGTGATGTGTTGTCTTCAAAAAGCATTGGACGTTAAAATATTCTAAGGCAGCCTTTATTTTTCTTAAGAAACTGTTCCATAACGATGATACATTCCTGATCAAGGACCTGATTATCAAATCGTATTAGGGTAAATTCAAGCAATTCTTTGTTCAGGTGTTTAAAAAGACGCTTACATGTAGTGCTGTGTAAGTATAACATACTCATTGTATCGCTATTTCATTAAAAAATATTTTAGTGATTATAAAAACACTATGTGTTTATTGCAGAAAGTGAGTTAAAGAAAAATAATTGCCCACAATCATGCCACCAATAGACAGCCAATGTCCATGGTTGGGCATTTTCCCAGGATTCTTTTCTCTGCATATTTGTGCAGATATGAAATGCAGTTGTGTGTTCTCATATTGGTACTTAACATTATCTATTGAGTATTTTACAATTTATAAACATAAGTAGAGAGGCCTATGTGTTATTCCATGGAAGGCTGGTAGCACTGTCAGTTAGGGATGGGGCTGCTAACTACAAGGTCAGCAGTTCAAACCCACCAACCCCTCAGTGGGAGAAAGATAAGGCTATGTGCTCCTGTAAAGGTTGACAATCTCAAAATTCTTACATAGGGTCTAAATGGATCAGAATCAACTCAATAGCAGTGGGTTTGGTAGTTTATGTATTCATCCATGTGTGTAGGTACTGGTTTGCATAACTATTCACCTATTAAGCACCATCCAAATTTTATAAATACCAAGTTATCGCCATATTGAATCAATTATTTGATCAACTATATGTAAAATATAAATACACTGAAAGTCTTACTAATTTATTTCAACTAGATATAAAACAGAGTGTGGAGTGACAGGTAACTGAGTCAACCCACAAGTGCTGAGAAACAGGGAGACAGCTACCTCTTCCCTAGAGAGGGGAAGGGTGGGGATAAGGGGACTCAAGGACCCAGAGGGGGAATGATAGAATATTTTCAGTGGAATCCATCAATAGCAAACTGGACAGACTGCATCCTTTCCCTTCTGCCCATTTAAAATGCCATAAATGACATCACATGTGTCCACATAGTAACTAATTCAAAATGCATGAAGGCCATACATTACTTACATAGATTGTTATAACTACATATGTAATATATATATAATCTATATACCTACATACTAAACCCAAAACCAAATTAAGCCAACTGCCATCAAGTGGATTCTGACTCACAGCAACCTTTTATAGGGTTTCCAACACTGTAAACGCTGTAACCCTATGGGAGCAGACAGCTCATCTCTCACCACTGGAGTGACGGGTAGGTCTGGCCTGTGACCTTTGAGGTTAGCAAGTGCTCTGAAAAAAATTAAGTTAAAAGATAAAGTAATTGTTCCATGAGTTTTTCTGAACTCCTTCATGTATGTATGTACACACACACACACACACACACACACACACATACGAAGGTAAGTCACAAAGCATTGCTACCAGGATTAACGTTCAGACATGCCCGTAGTAATCACAGGAACCCCTGCAAGACAGAATGAACTGCTCCACAGCGTTGCCAAAGCGACACACCTTTGTGGAAGCAAACTGCCTCATCCTTCTCCCGAAGCGTGGATGATGGGTTTAAACCGCCTACCTTTTCGGTTAGCAAGCCGTTGCCTAATCCACTGTCACCAGGGTGCCCATGTGCATGTCTGGTTGATGCCACACAGAATGTGGCTGCAGACAAAGCCTCTCAACAACCCACTTGTCTGAGTCTCATCGGGGTGGTCTTCAGAGAACGTCCTATCAAGCTGTGGCTTC
>NW_022109767.1:10248032-10249407 GCF_000313985.2 Echinops telfairi
GAGTGTAATGGTGACTAAAGGGTGTTTTTTCATGTCCTCTATGCTCTAACTACGAAAATATTTGATTTACAAATAAGGAATCCTACTTTGTGGAAACGGTCTAGAACCGATTAACCGCGATAAACGAGGGTTCACTCTATTATCTGTTAATTCCATTTTTAAACAGTTATTTTGAAATATATATATATATTTCATATATATATATATGGAGAGAGAGAGAGAGAGACTCATAGCAACTGTATGTACATAATGAAACAGCACCCCAACTCCGCACCCTCCTCACAATGTCTGTGACGTTAGAAGCCATTGTTGCAACCATTCTGTCAATCCATCTCATTGAGGGTCCTCTTCGTTTGCACTGCCCCTCTGGTTTACCAAGAATGACAGCCTCCTCCGGAGACTGGTCTCTCCCTCCTGATCACATGCTCAAAGTACAGGAGGCAAACTCTCACCATCCTCGCTTCCAAGAAGCCCTCTGGCTGTGCCTCTCCCAAGACAGATTTGTTTGCTCTGCTGGCAGGTCGTGGCACTTTCTATCGACTTCACCAAGATCATGATTCAAACGCATCGGGTTTTCTCTCGTCGTCCTTATTTTCTGGCTAATTTCACATATGTACGAGGGAACTCATCCATGGCTAGGGTCAGTTGCACCTTACTTAGTCCTCAGAGTGACAGCTTTGCTTTTTAACACTTTAAAGAGGTCTTTTGCATCCAAGGCGCTCCATGCATTCGGTGCTTTGATTTATGGACTCTTACTTTCATAGCTGTTTATTGTGGATTCAAGTCAAATGAAATCCTAGACAACTTCAGCCTTTTCTCCGTTGACCAAGATGCTGCTTATTGGTCCAGTTGTGGGATTTTTTTGCTTTGTGTTGAGGTGTAATCCATCATTGAGGTTGTAATTTTAGTCTTTTTTTTAATCGTTTTATTAGGGGCTCATACGGTAATTTTAATCTTTATCAGCATGTAAAGTTGTTTCATCTGCCTATCACCACAAGTTGCTAGCAAGTCTCTCTCCATTCCTGATGCCACGTTCGTCTTCGTATAGTCCAACTTCTTGCAGAGAGACAGATGGATGGATGGATATACTAAAAACAATGATATCTAAGTGTATCAGCAATGTGAAGGGCTTCAATGATGTGTACCTATGATTGTTACTAGTTTTTGCAGTCAGCTCCAACTCCTGACCTTATGCGCCACAACATGAAATAGTGCCCAGTCCTGCAGCATCTGCATGATCTTGGCATGTTTGAGGCCCTTGTTGCAACAATTGTGTCAATCCGTCTCATTAAGGGTTTTCCACATTTGATTGCTCTTTGCCAAACATGGTGTCCTCTGGAACAATGGGTCTTTCCAGGTTGCATATATGTCTGTG
>NW_022109767.1:10249858-10251984 GCF_000313985.2 Echinops telfairi
GTCTTAAAACAGCAAGTCCGCAGCTTCCAAATCCCAATTTCACCTCCTTGTCCGAATCCCAAAATTTCTCCTAGGGCTATGGGAATGTTAAAGGCTATGATAACACTTCCAAAACTTTGGGAAAGAGACTGCAACCCAATTTTCTTCTAACGGCCCTCTATAATATAGGGCTCCAGGAGGGGTTCCTGGGGAAATCGCTCATGACAGCATTTAAAAGACACTGTCGTTGACGGCTATTGGGGAGGCATGGCCATGAGTACCCCATCCTGACCCAACAACGAGCCTGTGAGGATTTGTAAGGCACAGGCAGAAGAGCCCAGGGAACAAAAAAAAGTTCATTCCCCAAGAGCCAGTTGTCGTTTTGCGGTGACTCATTATAAAGAGAGCAGGGATGTGGAAAGCTAAGCCTCCCAGCTTCATGGCTCCAGCAAGCTTGTGAGTCTCCCTGGGTGGGGCAGACTGTGAATGCTTAGCAGTTCCAAACCTGAAAGCTAAAGGTTAGAGTCTCCCGAAAGGCTCCCCCCAAAGCCACCCTGAAAGACCTCATCGTTTGTTTCTAAAAGAGCAGTCACTGAAAATCTTTCGGGGTCCAAGTCAACCTGTGTTAGACAGGGTTCTCTAGAGAAACAAAACCAGAATGCTAATAATTTTATATATATTCATACAGATAGATAGATATTTAACACAAGAAATAAACCAAATGGTTCAGTGCAACTGACTCCTGTGAGAGAGTTGTGAGACACTGGCAGTCCTTCAAGTCTTGAGGGCTGCCAGGTAGTCCTCTGTAGAGCAATTCAGGCTATCCGGGCACAGGCAGCAAACAGCAAGGCAGGTCACCAACAGTCAGCCAGATGACAGGGTCTGACAGCTCAAGAGATGTAAATTCCAATGATGTGGCAATGCAGGTCTTGAAGGAACCTCAAATTACAGCGACACAATCCACGGGTTAGGTTTCCCACAGGTAGTGTAGCTTGCAAATTGAGGCACAGAACAAGCAAGGCAGCCGCACACTGGTCCGATGATCAAAGAGCAAGAGACAAGAAAGGCAAGGTTCACCAAGCCATCCAACTCTCTGCCCTTCAATTAATCCCACATGTGTTTATCGACCAGGTTGGCACAATAAACTAACTACCTCACAACCCTATAAAATTTTTAAAAGAAAATTGTTTTTAATCTCTTGAAACAACTAGAAAGAGATCCATAAACCTGGGCAGACATCCTTGGCCCTAAAGAGGCAATAAGCGAGCCTGGGGAACTGACAAGGGAATAGAAAGAAACCATAAATGGGAATATGATGATCCTGTAGTAGGCTGGATCCAGAGGCACCAAAAAAACCACCAAACTGGTGCTTCAATGAACACAGTAGATGTAAAATCCAATTAAACACAAACTTCTCTCCTACGAGGCCACTCTGACAGTGACATGGCAAGATGGCGTCCCAAGAGTCAGCGCTATGTTGTCATCAATCCACTGTGTCCCAACAGATCCATGACTTATTTTTTCTCTTCCGGAACTTTCCTAGGTTTAAGAAGCCAGCAAACCTACAAAGGACTTGCTGAAGACACTCTGCTCAGAAGTCCCTGTGTCGTAAGAACAGACAAGAAATACACTGAAGAAAAGAAACCCAAACGCATTGTCCGTGAGTCGATTTCAACTCACCAAGACCCTCCTGGACAGAGGAGAACTGCCCCTTTAGTGGATTTCCATGACTTTAAATCTTTATAGGAACAGGAAGCCACATCTTCCTCCCAAGGAGCAACCAGTGAATTTGAATCAGTGGCTTTGAGGTTTGCAGCTCAATGCCGACAATGCTTCCAGGGAAGAAATAGGCAGGGGAAGGCAGGCGTGCATCTTCCTTCACAGAGCCACGTGCACTGCCTGGTCCACGTCACCTGCTGCTACCGCCGGGAAGGTCCCTGAGCAGTGCAAATGCTTTGTCCTGAGCTAGGAAAACAATGTCCGATGGTTCAAGCACACGTAGCCTTGCTCCGGAGCAAACGTCTGGCAGTCTGCTTGTGTCAAGATTACAGCTAAGAAAACTCTACAGAGCCAGGTTCTACTCAGTAATGTAAGAAATCACAGTGAGTCTGAATCAATCCACAGCCAATGGGCTTGGCTTTGGGGGG
>NW_022109767.1:10252975-10265479 GCF_000313985.2 Echinops telfairi
TGGGGGATGGACAACAGAAAAGTGGGTGAAGGGAGACATCTGGCAGTGTAAGATATGATAAAATAGTAATTTATAAATTATCAAGGGTTGATGGGGTGGGGGGGGGATTGAGGAGGCGATACCAAGAGCTTGCTTTGTTTTTGAGCCTGGGTTCACTTCCCACTTTAGCTCTCTCTACCTACCTCAGAGTAGACTTGGGGCATCGCATTAGCCTACCTGAGTGGGAGCGAAAGGCCTAAATAACCAGGCCACTTTTGCCCTCATTCCAGCATGGACCAGGGAAAGGCCTTTAGGTGGGGAGGAGGGAGGAGGAATTCTCACGAGATGAGACCGGAAGGAGCTGGCAGCTGATTCAACCTTGGCGGGCAGCTGGCAGCAGCCCCTGGTTGACAGCAGGGGCTAAAAACCAGTGCTTCCAGTTTCCTGTTAGGCAGCACCAACTTCAACGCACATCTCCTTCCGGCTCACACTGCTCCTGTCATGGTGATTAGGAGGGCAGCAGTGGTGCCCGAAGTAGGATGCTCCTGGGCCAGCCCATCTCCAGGAGAGCATCCTGCCAGCTGCGCCACCGCCAAAACATCTCCCCGGCATCCCTTCCCCCTCGCCTCTCTTTCTCTTGCCCAGATTCTAGCCTGCCCTCCTGGCTGCTGGAGCCACACAGCTCAGGCGAGCCCCCAAATCCCCTTCCCTTCCACCCGAACTCAGCCACTAAGAACGGTCCAATACCCTCTGATAGGAATTATGGACTGGAGAGGAAAATAAGTATCACTTTACTGGCTTTATTTGGAAAACTCAACCCTCGAAGTCTCTCCCGCCTAGAAGGGAGATCAAAGAATCCGCGTGAAGGAGGGGAGGGGAGCCGAGTGAAAGGAGAGGACTGGCAGGTGGGGCAGGTAGCCAGAGGTGAGGGTGAGAAAGAGCGGACAGGGAGAGGAACAGCAAGAGAGGGGAAAGAAAAGCCAAGAGGGAAGCGGTGGTTAATAATTAGGTTTAGGGGGCCAGAGAGTCTCTTCCTGATTGGGAAGTGTGAATGCGGGGGGAGTCTTTGGCGCACTCCAGAAGGGGTGGGGAGAATCCTAGAAGAGAGGCACTTGCCATGGCTGGGTGCTGCTTCCCGCTCAGCTGGACCTGTGGCCCTCCACCATGCCTCCACTCGAGTGGGAATACATAGGACACTGAGGGCGGCCAAGGCCCTCTTGCTCAGGGCTCTCCCCTCCCCTGCGTGCAGCGTGCGTGCCCCTGCGCACGCTCTCAGGACTCATACACACACACTCTCTCTCACTCTCTTTCCCCCGAGCTTTTTTCTTTTTCTGTTAGGGGACTCCACTTGCTGGCCAATTTTCCATTTTTCCCTGAAGCAGCCATGTTCAGTCCCGAACGCTCCCACGGCCCCCACCAAGCGGCCTAGCATGCTTTCCAGGGATAGCAGATACCATCTGTGACTGTAGGAGCCAAACTTCCCTTTCCCTCATCAAAGTGACTTGGATTTACAAAAGGGCTCTGCCACGTGAATTCTCTCAGCATGGAGAAGCAAGAAGCGAGGTCCACCACTCCCATCTTGTCGCTCTAGGGCCTAGGGAAAACAGCCGTGGGCGGGATAGACCAAAACTGCCCCAACACCAATCTCCTGGGGAACACAAGGAGTTCCCCTGGAAAACGGAGTTGCCCCATTCTCATCTCAGATTCCAGGAACCAGAAAAGATACACCACGATGAAATCTGACTGTTTCTAATGGAAACCAGGGGCGTGGGCCCACTTGCCTGGTGGACCACACTGACCAGACACGATGGATCTACCTGCATCTGACCTCCACTCTCACTTTCTGGTCTCATAGCTAATAGCACTTGCCCAATGGGACATTTCCACATGAATAAGGATAATGGGCATTTTAAATACAGTAGGCCAAAATCAGAAAGTGGCCCCATACACCACACAGTGTCCTTATTCTCTGGGAGGACCCACCCAGCTCCATGACTACTCCACTGCAGGAAGAATGTAGACTTTATCAAACTGAAAATGCAGCAACACTAGAGAGGCCTGTGGAACCCACAGTTTGGGGGATGGGAGGTGGGGAGAGTGGAGGGTGGAGCAACAGGACTCTCAGAGACTCCAGCCTTTTCCACACATGGACTCCCGTCTTTGAAGTGCCTAAGGCCCACTTGAATCAGGGATACTTATACAAGGGGGGTCTTTAGGAAGAAGAGAAACAAGAAAAGGCCTTAAGAAAGAGCTTGATTGTATGGACGACATGGGCATTCTAATAGCTCTCTGCCTGGAGGCCCTGCCTTCCTATTCGTTACTTTGAAAAAAAAGAAGAAGAAAAATGTTTTAAATCATTGCCATTGAATTGATTCTAACTCATAATGACCCCGTGTGTCTTAGAGTTTTCTGGTTCCAATCTTTCTTCCACTGTACCACTGGGTTGGTTTGAACTGCCAACCTCTGGGTTAGTAACCGAGAACAAAAGTTTCCATCAGCCAGGGATCTAACTCAAAACTCAATGCTGCTGAGTTTATTCCAACTCATGACTCTATAGAATAAGTAAATACAACCCATTGCTGTCGAGTTGATCCTGACTGCTGGCAACTCCTCAGGGTAGAGTAAAACTGACCCCACGGGTTTCTGAGACTGTCATTCTTTGAGTAGAAGGCTTCGTCCTTCTCCCTTGGAGCAGCTGGTGGGTTCGAACTCCTGGCCTTCCAGTTAGCAGCCCAAAGCATCACGCTTTCACAGCCAAGGCTCCTTGGGGATGCACACGGGCAAGAAACAGCCACTTTCCAAGATGGTGAGGGGCTGAACATCGATGAGAGCAGACTAGTCAAGAGGCCGACAAGGAGGCCCGTCCCAACCAAAAGATGCCAAGCAGGCCTCTGAACCTAAGGTGATTGGCGTCTGGCAAATCAGAGGTCCTGGTGGTGAAGGCTTGGAGCTTTGAGTTCAGGAGAGAAGGGCAAATCCAAGAACTCTGCATTCAGTCAACCTTGGTCAAAGGCGTGCAAGAGACTGTGTTTGGGACTGTTAGGAAGCTGGAGTTACGGGGGGAAACCATGTAAACCACCCAGTCTGGTGAGAAGGCAATGTCCTGCAAACTGAGGTCCACGCCTCCAGGAAAGAAGGAACTTGGATCACAAAGGCTCGGCCCCAAAGGGAGGCCGGTGCAGTGCTCCATCTCTTGACCAAGAGTAGCCTTTAGCTTCATTATACAGGGATCAGCGTGGCAGCTAACTCCTGAATCTCATTATAACAGAGTGGATTATGGGCAGGAGCACCTGCCTGCAGAGCGATTTTAGTTATGCAAACAAACACACTGTCAATCATCACCACTCCTCACCACCGGAACTCCTCCCTGGAAGGAGGGTATAAACCAAAAAGCAAACTCACTGCCATCGTTCCAACAGAGGACAGGGTGGGACTGACTCTGTGAGGTTTTGAGGCTGGAATTTATGAGAGTAGAAAGCCCCATCTTTCTCCCACAGAGGCTGGTTGGTTTCAAACTTCTGACCTTGCGGTTAACAGCCCAGTGTGTAACCACTATACCACCAGGGCTCCTGGCAGGAGGGTCTAACTCCAAAAAACCAAACTCACTGGTATGGGGTCGATGGTGACTCATATCGACACCCCCCACTTTCCAAGACTGTTTACGGGCATTGTCTTTTTCCCCAGGGGCAGCTGGTGGTTTCGAACTGCCAATGTGGATTACAGCCCAACGCTTCACCACCACGCCACCAGGGCTTCAGGCAGGAGGGTATAAAGACTTACAAATCATCTCCCACCCGCTCTTTCCTCATGCGTGAGGGGCGGCCTGGTCTCTCCCTCTGCAGAATATATTTTGCCAAATTAACGTAGCTCGGTTCCTACAGTGGCCTGTGTCTTGGTGTTTGACGACTGCTTCCACGGAGAGGGATATCGCTGCTGCCCTTGGATTCTCCAGAGTGAGGGTCTCGAGACCAAGGAACTTCCTCCCACGTGGCAACAGGGCCAGGTGGTGGAAGAAACCCGGCAGGTGAGCAAGTTCAAGGGCAGCCCAAGGGGAAGCCCATTCCAGTGGCAGTCGACAGCAAGGTGGCCTACGAATGTTGTATCGGATACCCAAGTTGAGGGACAATGAAAACGAGGAAGAGCCTAGACAAGATGGATGGACAAGTGGCTGCCACCAAGGGCTTAAGCACTCCAGAGAGAGTGAGACTGGAGCAGAGGCAGGCAGGGGTCCCCTGGGTTGTCCCTAGGGTCGCACATGAGCTGGAACCAACTCAAGGATGCCGAACCACGACAACATCTGCAGTGCCGCCACAGGAAATGTGAAAAGATGGGGTGGAGAAGACACTTTTATAGCCAGGATAGCGTACCTTTTACCACGCATGGAGACCCTGGAAATAGGTCCCCCCAGCTTTTCTTTTGGCGTTCAGATCCTTGCTGGCAGCCCACACCTCGTGTGCACTTCAGAGGGTCACATCTCCTCTTGAGATGATCTGTCCGTTCAAGTGGAAGGTACTCAGGACCGGGCTTGGCCGCTCCCGTGCTGGGCTCGCATCTCTTCAGCTTCGCTAAACTTACATCGGAGCAGTTGATGGTCCGTTCCACAGTCGGCATCTCCTCTGCTTCTGCCATCGCCGTGGATCCTTTCCACAGAGGAAGTCCCTGTGATCCCTGGGCACGCCTCCCAGACAGGTTCGCGTGTGCTGGCACTGATGGGGGTGTTGAAAAAGAATGAACATGGTCGTTGGCCTTCCAAGTTTTTCTCACCAAGGCCTTGTTTTCCCCCTACGGAGCCCTGGTGGTACAACAGTGAAAGCTCCGGACACTAAGCAAAAGGTCAGGGGTCCATGAGTAGGCCACTGGAGATCCCTTGCAGAGGGGGTCTCGGGGAGGAGACGAGCCAGACAGGGTGCGATGTAGCAACGATGAAACATACAACTTTCCTCTAGTTCTTAAATGCTTCCTCCCCAACCCACCACCACCACTATCATGATTCGAATTCGACCTTGCAAGTCTGGCTAGACCAGAGGATGTACACTGGTACAGATAGGAACCAGAAATACAGGGAATCCAGGGTGGATGATCCCTACAGGACCTGTGGTGTGAGTGGCGATACTGGGAGAGTAGAGGGAGAGTGGGTTGGAAAGAGGGAACCAATTACAAGGAACTGTATATGACCTCCTCCCTGGAGGACGGAGAAAAGTGGGTGAAGGGAGACGTCGGACCATGCAAGATATGACAAAACAATAATTTATAAATTATCAAGGGCTCATGAGGGAGGGAGAAGTGGGGAGGGAGGGGGGGAAATGAGGAGCTGCTGCCAGGGGCTTAAGTGGAGAGCAAATGTTTTGAGAATGATGAGGGCAATGCATGTACAAATGTACTTTACACAATTGATGTAGGTATGGATTGTGATAAGAATTGCATGAGCCCCTAATAAAGTGATGTGAAAAAAAAGTCAGGGCTCAAACCCACAAGAGGGTGAATAGAACTGGCAATCTGCTCCCTCAAAGATTTCATCCTGAGAAACTCTGGGACCAATTCCCCTGTCCCAGAGTCCAAGTGAAGTGTTAAGCTGTTGCCATTCACACCCACTCACGGCTCCGAAGAAGAAAGTGTGCTTCTGCTGAGACGTGCAGTCGGAGAAACCCTCTGGAGCCGTTCTACCGTGTCTATTAACAAAAAGCATCCTGCCATCGGGTCAAGTCCGACTCAGAGTGGCCCCATAGGTCAGGGTGGAACTGGCCCCTGTGGGTTTAGGAGACGGACTGCTGACAGGAGTAGAAAGCCTCATCTTGCTCCCTCAGAATGGCTGCTGGTTTTGAACTGCCTCCTTTGCACTTAGCCACCCAACACGTAACCACTGCGCCCCAGGCTCTTCTAGAGGACACCCCTAGGGGGCTGTTATCAGGCCAAACAACGGGAGGGAGGCAGGTTCAGATCGAGAGTTGCTCTGAGTCAGATGCGACTGGACGGCACACAACAACAACAACAAACAAAAGTGACCATGGAGCTCAGACATCTGTTTGGAGGGTGCGTGAGAACCAGGCTTGTCATTCCCTACCTTTTAGCTATCGTCACTCCGAGCCCCCACCCCTTCCCCCAGCCAGTTTTCTAGCTTATGCTTTCTCCTGCTTTAGGTTAATGCATAATTAATTTCTGGAAAGCAAACCTGCTCAAAGCCTCAAAAATCTTGCAAGAAATTGTTACCGTGATGCAATCTTTCCAACTTTGCAGGGCTAATAATCCCTTTAGACTCATAAAGAGCTTCTCGGAACCAGCATTGGAATTAATTGAATTTGTAGTCTCACCAAACAGAGTCAGAAACTTATTAGTATTAGGATTAGCGCGGTGGGTTTTAATCCCCCCCCCCAGTTTTTCATATTAAAGGGACAGTGCCCAATTAAGCCCAGGACAACCACAGTTCCAGCCATTTGTCGCTAGCTGCAGGGCTCCCTGAGACTCAGTCAAAAGCAGCACATACACCATGTCTCTGGGTAGCCCAAATGGTTTGGGCTCTGCTGCTACCTGAAAAGATGGCTGAAATCCACCCACCCTTCAGCACCGCAGAAGAAATGTCGGGCAACCTGCTTCTGTCAAGAGTAGAGCCAAAAAAACGCTCTGAAGCCATTCTACTCAATGAGACAGAGGATCACCATGAGTAGCGATCAAGCGGACAGCAGTGAGTTTGAGTGTTGTTGGGTTAGGTTTGGTTGGGGGTGATGGTCTTCTGTCTGTCTGTTGAATAATAAGCTCTCTCTCCACTCCCACAGGCTTTTACGGTATCTGTTTGTATATTGGGGGAAGACAGCATTATTTCTGAGTGCTTGGTTTAACCACGCTTGTCCTGAGTGCCAACAAGCTACTTTTGTTATTTATTTAATGCCTAAATTAGTAACAACAAAGTCTCCCCATTTCAAAGTGTATTCTTGGTCCTCTTTATTTCCTGTTTTATTTCCTCCTGCATGGAAGGCTTGCTTTTTGTATCCTCCTTCATTCTTATTTAGGAATATTTTCCAAGAGGGCTTCCTGTCCAGATTCTGAGGGCTTACATAGCCTGTCTTTGGGACGTGGTATAAACATCAACTTCTGGGTGCCGGGGGCAGCTCACACGGGGGTTTCTATTGTGAGCTACAACAAGGATGGAGCCAGGACAAGAGATGTGAGGCCAGGTCCCGGGTCCCGGGAACCGCCCGGATGACTCTTCCGCACCAGTTTCTTCCTTGGTTTCGAACAGAAAACAAAAAAGTTTGTTGGGCTGGATGATTCAAAGATGGCTATGATTTCCAAATATTTCCTGAGCCTCTAGTTATTATAATGATACGCTTTAAAATATCCCTTATTCCAAACCAAAAGATGAACCTGCACCAATCACGTTGAAGCTGGCTCCTAGGGACTTGACAGGCAGAGTAGACTGCCTCAGAGGGTTTCCAAGGATGGGCTCGTTCAGAAGTGACCGCCCCACCTTTCTCCCGCAGCGCAGCTGGTGGGGTTGAACTCCTGTGGGTTAGGAGCCAAGCGCTTAACCACTGAGCCAACAGGCATCCTGATTCGTGAACAATAAATTGTGATGATTTTTTCATTGCTTTTCATCCTTGTTAATGCTGTCCGAGGAGAAGGAAGACTTTTCCCACGCCGACGATTGCTGGCTGTCCGCATGATGGCATTTGGTAAAGACTTTTGTTTAATGTGTGTTTGTGCTTCGTATGTGGCTGAGGTGTGTGTGCATAGACAGGTAGAGAGGGTCAAACTTGTGAGGGCTGGAAATGGGGGGGGGCTGCCTTGTTTTTCTGGGTCTTGAAAAGTTCCACCTTGCACAGAAAATAGTCTGATCACTTTGCCATCCTCTCTACTGGTGCAAAGTATTTGAGTTTACCTTTTCTGGCAGGTTTCCGCCTTCCACGGGTTCTGTTTTCACGAGGTTTATTGAATTTGTATGCATGTGGGGATATGGTCACAGGGAGGAAGGAAATGGTACTATTTTTTGAACACGCATACCCTGAATTTCAACAGGTTAAAGATATATATATTGAGGAGATATAATTACGGTCCTTAAGAATCAAAACTACATCTCATTCTTTTAAAGGTGCATCTGGGTGTATTAATATGGTTTTGTTTTGTTTTGTTTTGTTTTGTTTTGTTTTGTTTGAAAACCTTACAACTCCATTACAAGTTAGTTTCCCCTGCCCATACGAGCATTCCATGCATGGGAAGTATGTGAAAATATAGTACATGAACAGATCTTATCAATGTGATTCCTTAATGAGCATCTATTAAAGGACCAGTCTTGGTACATCTAAGTCATAAGTCCCTGTCCTGGAGAAATTAATATTTAGTAGGAGAAATACAGAGTCATATAGCTAATGTGGTTGAAGGAGTTATCAGAGTGCTTCTAGTCCAACCTTTACCCCTAAAAACGGAACTTCAAACTGATTCTCCCCAATACAGTCATGTATGATGAAGCAAAACTGAATAGACCCAAATTTGTAAAATGTGGAATGATAACTACATTGGGGAAAATGTGTGGGTCAGTCTCTGCCGGAAACTTAAACTCCTTCTTCGGAAACAAGGGCAGCATATGTGTTGCATAGCAACCACCTCTTGAACATCCAAGTCGGATATAGCGGTGCTCCACTCAGAGAGGGTGGCCAACCGCCATCTTTGAATATGTGTTGCTTTCCACAAACAAACCAGTCTCCCTCATCAGGCTTCTGAAAGGGCTCCCTGCACCTCTTCTAAGTCTCCTCCTGTTATAAGGATCCAATGTCTCAAGCCAAAACGGAGAATCCAGTCATGGAAAATGTGGGTGCAGTCATTCAATGACATCTGTATTGTGATTTAGGAGGTTGGCAAAAAGGAGAAAATCATATCCGCACTATAACCCACACAGTAAATGATGGCGTTCATAGGTATTGATGAAACAAGTTCCCTACATCCCTCCTCCCTCAGAAAGCCAACGGCGATCCAATCCTATGCCGTTGCTACACTATAAAGGCCTTGGTGGGCGGAAAAGGGCAACTGATCATAGAAACAATCCCCCTGCCAAGTAATTTGACGTAGTCGGCTTCCCTCTAGTGTTCAGAGTGGAGATGGCAGGTGTCCATGCTTCAACCTTTTATAGAGTCCGGAGGGATGAGGGAATAGGGGTTGCCCAACCCCCCAGATCTAGCCCGTCTGTTTTGCATCCTCGGTCCTAAATTATAGAACAAGTTGCCTTACAAAGACGTCTTCTTCATTAGAACATCTTGCTTGTTTATAACGATCATGGCACTTACAAAAGACCATATGTTTCTGAGACACTGCATGGCCAGACTTTTCCAATGTTTACCCAATCTAGTTTGTATCCCAGGCTAATAATAGTCCAGTAGGTCCCCAGGCAGGGTGATGGAGACTAAGGACTTCTTGTCTCTCCGGTGACTCAATATTCCACCCTCAGAATGTGAAAGGCCTCTTAGTTCCTGTGAAAGGACTAAAACAGAGCTCAAAAGTTTCCCAACTGCTGTTATTTTGGGAAACGTTTATTTCAAGAACTAAATTGTAATCTTTTGACAAACCAACATTGAGAAATGCTCTGCGGCTGTGTGATACACGGGGCTTTCATCTACTCCTTTCAAGAGAAACTTGCAAACGAATGTGAAACCCGTTCACTGGGTTCCTCTATTACAATTCTAGCTCGTGGTGCCTCAGCATGCTTGGTCAGGAAAATCAAAGCACACCCCAATTGTGCAAAGACCCAAGCTGCTGCCTGTGAGACAGCGATAGTTCAGTGGTAGAATTCTTGCCTTCAACGCAAGAGATCCTGGTTCAATTCTCAGCCAGTGCAACTCAGGCACAGCCACCTCTGTCTGTCAGAGGCTGTCTGTCAGTGTGTTAGTCATGATGCCGAACAAGGTTCTGCAAAATGCTCCGATGACGACAGACTAGGAAGAAAAGACTAGCTAGTTACTTTTGAAAATCAATTCATGAGCACCTACGGATCCCACCAGTCTCATTGGTGTTGCACCATAGGACCGGCACAAGACTGGGCAGCAGCTGGTTCTGCTGCGCATCAGGTCTCCGTGAGTGGGGCCAGCTTGGCAACAGAGCAGCAGCTGAGAGCAGCAAATGATGTGCAGTGTTGGTACCAGCTGGCCCAGGGTCTCGGATTTGGACTTTGCGCACTAACCCACCATGCTGTCTGATGAAAATGGGGGTGAGAGTGAATGAGTGTGCTGACTTTCGTTATTCCCAAAATAGCCTCCCCCTAAAAACATAGTGAAGCAAGCATATTGTATTCTGTGAGCATGGTGATAAAGAGTACACTGCTTATTCTTTTCTTTTCTTTTTGAATTTCTTTCATTAGATTCAAGGTGTCCTGGTAGCATAGTGGTTACCTTTGGGGCTGCCAACCCCAAGGTCAGTAGTTCAAAACCACCAGTCACTCCCTGGGAGAAAGTTGATGTTTTCTACTCCCATAAAGAGTTACAGTCTCGGAAACCCTTCGGGGCAGTGTTACCCAGGCCCGTAGGGTCACGGTGAGCCAGCAGCTCGACGGCTGTGAATCTGAGCATGATCCTGGTCATCCGGAAGACATGTGGGCACAAGGTGTTATGTCAGTTGAAATAGAGGCTGGGAAATCAACTGGCCAGATTTAGTATCAGGAATCCTCCAAATCACCCAGGAGGTGCTTAATCCATGGAATCCACGAACGTCTATCAGATGGGCTACGGGTGCACACTACTGGCATGAATAGGAACGGTCTATTCTTGGAGCTGATTTCGTGTAAGCAGGTAAGGGAACGTTAGATAACTGTTCCGTTCTTTGTAAGGGTAAGTCGGGGCCATATCATGTAGTAAGTTCCTGAGTGATGGATGTGCCACTCACGATAGGCCAATGGTCCCTCCTGTAGAACGATGTCACTGATCCTTACTCACAGTGGATGCCTCACAATCGCCTTCCCCAGACGCAGCTTTTTAAATGACTGAAAAGGCTTCTTGCACTTTCCTTGCACTACACCCACCCCCACTGAATCGATTCCAACTCGTAGTGACCCTATAGGACCGAGTAGAACAGCCCCCTCGCGTTTCCAAGGCTGTAATCCTAGGAGAGCAAAACGCCTCATCTTTCTCCTTTAGAGAAGCTGGTGGGCTCAAACTGCTGACCTTGTGATCCGCAGCCCAGCAAGTAGCCCAGTGCACCGTCTGGGCTCCTTTCTTGTATGAACTGAAAAGAAAAAAAAATCCAAATTCGCCACAGGGGAGTCAATTCTACCTCAGAGCAACTGTCCACGGGGGTGCCGAGGCTGGAAGTCTTTAAGGCAGCAGACATGCTGACGACCAATCAACAAAGAAAGAAAAGCCCTCAGCCATGAAGTCGATCCCGACTCACGGCAATTCTACATAGGGTTTCAGAGGGTGTAATCTTCGCAGACAGTCTCTCAGCTTTCTCCCTCGGAGCGCCTGGTGAGTTTCACTGACACCACTGGGGACCACAGCTTAGCCCGCAGTGCCACCAGGGCCCCGTGCTTGTACAAAACTGCATGGTTCTTGTTTAAGCTTGCACTGGCACCTGTCCCAACTTGCCTACGAAGACGCAGTTAGGGGCAGTCCTTGTTCTTAACCCAGGGACGACCTGCTGTCTGGATGCCTTTGTTGTGCATGTCTTACAGACTTGGAATCTGTTAACATTGTCCATGGCTCTACTGCAGACAAGGTGACAATGCGACCACTATTTGTAAACAACGACAACCAAACGCATGCCCGGCAGTCGACGCTGACTCCTAGAGACCCTGTGGTTGGCAAGACTGTGACTCTTCATGGGAGTAAAAGGCCCATCTTGCCCCAGGGAGTGGCTGGTGGTTTTGAACTGTTGACCTTACAGTTAGCAGCCCAATGGGTAACCACTATGCCACCAAGGCTCCTAATGACTTATAAAGGCCTTTGAAATACCTCACAGTGATGCAAAACAAGCTTGGAAAATAAGCAGCATGCACAGACTGCTTGCTGTATGTCAAATTGTCTGGTAATAGAAAGGTTGGCGGTTCAAACCCACCACTCACTCTGAGGGGAGAAGATCAGGCTCTTTGCTCTCTTAAAGACTTACAGCTGGAAAAGCCCAATCTAAGGGTCTCTATGCGTCAGAATTGACTCAATGGCAGTGGGTTTGGGTTTTCAGCCTGTGCCAGCCTATATTGTAAATGCCTTATTCCAATTGGTGTGCACAATAAACTGAGGAGTAAAACTATCAGTAAACCATTGATAACCCCGCTCTCTATTTGAACAGAAACGTTCACTCTCGCCAAGGTATCTCCATTTCTTAAACACCCGATCCTATGAAGTATGATAATATTCTTGTAAGACTCTTACACATCAGGTAGGTAGGTAGTGGGGAGAGGGACTTGGGTGGGTAGGTAGGTAGGTAGTGGGAGGAGGGGAAAAAGACTCTTACACATATCATTTCCCTTTGTAAATACCTTTATTGTGATACCTCAAAATACTTTTGAGACTGTACTGTGACTTTATTTTCTAATATCTGTCCTTGTTGCTGCCT
>NW_022109767.1:10266561-10268264 GCF_000313985.2 Echinops telfairi
TGGGACAGCTATGGGCATGCAGAATAGGAGGGGAGGATTTCCAGCTACAAGAATAGGGAAGAATTTTGTGGCGAACATACAATACTGACTGCCATTGAAGCCTGGGAGAGATGGAAATATGGCAGCATGTGCGCAAGGCCTTCTGCTGGCCCGGCACACAGCAGAGCGACACACCCCCTGGTCCCGGGTCGTGCTCAGCAGGCTGTGCCATGTGAGCCCGTGGCAGTGCGTCTCACGGAGGGCCTTTCCCCTTCTCACTGACCCTCACTGTGCCCACCATGACCTCCTTTTCCAGGCACTGGTCTCTCCTGATAGCAGGTCCAAAGTGTATGAGTTAAGTCTCACCCTAGAACCCAGCACGAGTCCTTGGGTGGTGCACGTGGTGGCTCTGCTCAGATACCAGCCAAAAAGTTGGACCCTAGAATCCACCCCAAGCTGCTTCAGGAGAACGATGTGGCAATCTATGTCCACGGCCACTGAAAACCCTAGGGAGCCCAATTCTACTCCGACACACGTAGGGCCAACGTGAGTGTTAGTCAACTGGACCATGTCACAGCGGTGAGAATGCCCGGGACGCAGATGGGGAGTGATGGAGATGGGCCTGGAAACGTGATTTTAGAGTCCGATAATGGAGGGGGGGAACCAAATGACAAGCTGAAATTTCACTCCATCTTTATGGAGTTCCACAGCCACAGCTTACACACCAACCACAGGCCAGACTGTAATGACACGCCAGTTCCAGAAGGGATCCCATCCTGTGCTTGCTACGGAAATCATTCAGGGAGCTGGAGGCAAAACAAAGAAAATGGAACCTTTCCAAACAAGTTAAATTAAAGTTCTGGGGACATTAAAACAAACAAGGTAATTAGGACAAATGCTACTTAAGAGCTAGCTTCTGTCTCTCGAGATGTAACAGGAAGATGCTGTTAATGATACCAAGTTGAAGGCTAAAGAACTGGGGGTGGGCATTTTAAGTGGGGAGCCAGTGACTCTGAAAGTATCGCTAAATGAGTGTAGCTCTATTGGTCCTTGGGGCACCAGGTCGAAACCTGGTGTTTCCCTCTAACCCTCTCTAATTATAACGAGGATGCTTGTGACTGACTGATGCCCATGATGCCTTCTGAGTGAATTCATCCAGTGTTGGCAAGATAATGACAGCGCCTCCTAATAACAAAAGAAGCAAACACAACGTTGGAAATTGCTCAGTTGTGGGGGGGATCCATATTGCCCAGATTAAAACTTCTATTTTTCACTTGTGAATTTTTAAACGACTTGATCTTGAGAACCCTAAAATGCCTCCATGCGACATAAGACCATTGAAAAATTGAGGGGAGCCTTTGCTAATGCTTTGGTTATAAAAGTAACACACACCCACACACATACACAAACACAAACGTTACTTCCCCTGATCTCAAAGGTTTACAACATCTAATATAAAGAAGAAAAGTTAACTATAAAATATGAGCAAGTCTTCAAAGCTAGTGTGCCATTGACATGTCTCCAGCCATGCTCTCTCCCAGCCCCTGCCATGGAGTCAATGCTGACTCAGCGTGACCCTCCATAGGGTTTCTGGAGCTATAAACCTTTAGAGAACCAAAGAGCCTTGTCTTTCCCCCCTGGAGAAGCTGGTGGGTTTGAGCCATGGGCCTTTTGCTTACCCTATAGCACCACCAAGACTCCTTACCACAACCATGACTTACCAA
>NW_022109767.1:10269308-10270356 GCF_000313985.2 Echinops telfairi
GCCTTAAGTGGAGAGGAAATGTTTTGAGAATGATGAGGGTAATGAATGTACAAATGCACTTTACACAATTGATGTATGTATGGATTGTGATAAGAGTTGTATGAGCCCCTAATAAAATGATTAAAAGAAAAGAGAGATAAAAAAAATGATTGTGACTGAGTCAAAGAGTTATGAACCAAGCAAATGCTAAAGGGTGAAACTTTGAAATGGAACTACAAAGAGAACGCAGTGAAGTCAGTGAGCAATTAGGAACACGCACACACCTGGTAACTCGTCTGAGCAAAAGAAGAACAATTGACATGTGTCAACTTAGAGTCTGAAAAACACAATACCGTCACCCAGGAACACGTAGAAAAAGCAGGAACAATTAGGATTGTAAAGGCTCAAGCCCAACACCAACGTTTTGAATGAGGGATATGGTTCAAATTGCATAGATATAAAATAGAAATCAAATAGATATAAGTAGCAAAACTGGGTTGTCTCTGTTGATTAAAGTATACATTTTTAAGTGCTAAAAATAGCAAAGGGAGGGTACACATTCTCAAAGAACACCTCCCCCCCAGGGAAGCAAATGCCAACTGAATTATAAAAGACATATTTGAACCAAAAAAGGAATATAATGTAACTCCGTAATTCAAATGTAACTGGAAAAGAAAAGTTATCGAGGACACTTATTGTGACCTATTATCTCACGTCAATTTTGACTTGTAGTGACCCTGTAGGACAGAATAGAACTACCCCATGGGGTTTCCAAGGCTTTAATCGGGGGTCCTCAAACTACAGCCTGCGGGCCACATGCGGCCCGCTGAGGACATTTATCAGGCCCACCGGGTGGTTGTGCCCCATTTGTTTTTTCACTTCAAAATAAGATATGTGCAATGTGCAGAGGAATTTTTTTTTAATTTTTTTAACTATCGTCCAGCCCTCCAATGGGTCTGAGGGACAGTGAACTGGCCCCTGTTTACAAAGTTTGAGGACCCCTGCTTTAAACCTTTATATAAGCAGATTGTCTCCATTTGCTCCTAAAGAGTAGCCAGTGGATTTGAAC
>NW_022109767.1:10272373-10273533 GCF_000313985.2 Echinops telfairi
TCTACCCAACCCTCAATGAAACATGACATGGACTAAACCCCAAGATGCCCTGGGACGCTGACCTAGCAGCCAGCATGGCATAACCCAGGGGCTACACCAGAAGGCCCTAATGTAGAGGTGGGGCAGAATGTACTGAGCCCTGCCTCAAAGGTACTCGCACCCTTGGATTGAGAATTTGGGTCCTCAGATTGGAGGAGAAGCGGAGTGGCCACCCAAGACCTGGGAAGTGGTGGTCATTGGACCTTTGGGGGAACCCCCAGCTCGCCAATCAGTTAGGAGTCCAATGGAAAGGGCCCAGAATCACCAACTATTTAGTACCCCGATGCCCCCTCACAGCAACATGATAGGTTCTGATCTGTTGGGCAGATTTCTGAACTTGGGAAGAATTGATCCAGGAAGCGCCCCACTGGCACCACTCCCATGCTTAGGGAAAATAGCTCAATCGAACGGGAAACCAAACTGCGTGGAACCACAACTCCTGGGTTCTGGCTCATGGTGGGACTGAACTGCACAGACTTCTCTTAACTACAGAGTCACTGGGAAAATTGATGATGTTGCAAATGCAACTGCCTTTATACCCCAGGGGGATGATTGACCATGTTAGCCTTGTCTGTTTATATGGGTTTGTGTTTTCCTGCCTTTAGGTTGCTTGTTATTATTTGTGTGTTTGTCTTTTGTTGTTTTCTAGTTGGTTTGCTGTTCTTTGCTGGGGTAGTTGGTCTTACGGAGCTTTGAAATTGCCATAATACGACCACAAAAGTAGCCCTGAGTCCTGCATCTCCCAGGGACAAGCAGATGGAGCCTGGGCCCCCACTGATCTCTAACCCCAATCCAAGAACAGTTAGTTCTGATAACATGACCCTGCTCGATACTCACCCTCATGGAACGGTCACTAAAGAGAAGGGTGCTATAGCAAATTGTGGTGAAGAAAGCAGATGGTGCCCAGCTATCAATTTGAATAGTGGCTGGGGTCTTGAAGACTTGTATTCAAATAAGCAGCTATCTAAGTGAGGAGTCAACAAACCCAGACAAACCAGCTTGTGTGATCCCAAGATGACAATAACGAAATTCAAATATGACAAAGGGAAAAGTATCAGAGCCCAAATTGCGAACATCCAATTTGTAAAAGGCTACGGAGGACAGTGGGAGCCCAAAACCCA
>NW_022109767.1:10273925-10276001 GCF_000313985.2 Echinops telfairi
AGTAGGGAGGTTGAGGGATTTGGGGGAGCAAACAATGTATGTAGGAGCAGGGAGGGAGCACTAGAACTAATGGTGATTACACAATTCATCTTCAAAGTGATTTAACCATGGGGGTGGGGGTGGGAAAAATATTCTGAAACTAACTAGGGTGATGATTGTATAAGTCTTCTTGATATGATTGAAATATTGAATTGTGTGATATGTGGATTAAGTGCCAATAAAACTTTTCCCAAAAAGTAATGTAACTAAATGAGCTTTGCTAATCCTAAAGCACAGCTCAGGGGGTGGGGTGGGGGCGGTGACCTTATAAGGGTGTTGAAGACACTGGCAGTTGTCAAACCTATTAGAATAGCAGACCTTTGGAGGGTGATCCTTTTAGATGGTGGTAAAGAGAATTGGAGGAACTTGGAAGGATGGAGAGGTAGCTGTGCCGTCCTCTCAACTTATAAGTCCAATCCTTGTGGAGGGAGAGTTTGAGTTGACTCATTCTCTCTCACACACGTGTGCCCAAGGATACAGTTCTCGATTCTCCCCTGAGCTGTCCACTTGGGCCCATATAAGGAGGAAGATGTGCAGTGTGGCCCACACCAGCAGTCTCATCCCGGCTTTCCTCAGCCCTGTTCTGTTGAGTTCACAAAGGTCTTGTAGCTCCAAGTTTGGCCCGGTTCAGGTTCCTAACCAGGAAAGGAAGCGTCTGGGGTGAGGACAGCCCGCCCACATACTTGATGTAATCGTCCTCGTGAACACAAATGACAGGGTGGAACTGCCCGATAGGCTTATTCTAGGCCTTAATCTGGACAGGAGCTGAGCACCAGGCCTTTTGCCCTCAGCACTACCGGGTGAGTTAGAATCACCAATTTTCTGCTTAGCAAGCTGACCATTGTTCTGCCAGGGCTCGGGAATCAGTTACTCTGCTATAGCCTTCTGAACCAACAGTAAGCATAACCATTACAAAGCAATGATATTCATCTCTCTGAAAGGTTATATTCCTACTTGCTCAGAGCCTAATGGGGAATGGCAATGCAGAACACTTTCCCAGATACACAGGGTCACTGCTGACTCTTGGCTCAGTGCCGTTCCTCCTTCCCCCAATGCATTTTCCCATGCCCCATTCCTTGCATGCTTCAGTGCTTCCTGACTTTCACCTGCACATGCCCAGGTAGGTAGTCACAAGCTTCTTTCCTCGTCCCTATCAACTCTGGCCATATTACCCCTTTTGTACACAGACATGACCATGAGATTTCACTGCTGTGAACCCACCTGGTGCTTTGATGCTGCTTGGCTCCTTCTTGGAGGCTCCCTCCTGGCTCATCATACGTCCCTCTCGCGCCCTCGTTTGACAGTCATTGGCTGTCAACCATATCCTTGTTGTTGCCCTCGAGTCGATTCCAACTCACCGTGGCCTTGGAGGACCAAGTGGCCTTTCCAAAGCTGTCATCTTTATAGGCACAGAGGTCCACTGCTTTCCTCCTACAGAACCACGTGTGGGTTCGAACTGCAGCCCTCCAGGTTCACAGCCCAGCCCTTCGCCATTGGGCCACCAGAACTCATTTGAAACGTGCCCCGGCAAACTTGGGGAAACAAAACCCAGTTCTTTCTCCAAAGAGACCTTCGCTCTATATGGACATGCCCTCTGAGATAGTTGATTTATGTCCGCCAAAAGGAGAGACAGAAATTTTATGCACAGGGACCCGTCCCTGTGGCCTTCTTAGGAAATGACACCTTTGTAGAGATAATTTGTGAACTTGAGGTCCCACGAGCGTAAGCCAGGCCTGAGTTTGAAACAACTGGTGTCTTTCTGAGAAGGTGAGAAGAGGTGGAGCGAGAGGGGGGTGGGGGGAGGGGAGACAGCCCTGCAGAGAAGAAGGCGAGGATGGGAGCTGGGTGACCACATGCTCAGGAAGCCCCGAAGCTTCAGAAACGCGAAGGAACAAGGAGGGGTCTTCCTTGAGAGCTCCCAGAGGAAGGATGACCATTCCAACCCACTGGCTTTCGATGTCCAGCTTCCAGAACCGTGAGACACCAGCGTCTTTCTGTTCAAGCCACACCATCTGCAGTACTGTCTTATGGCAGCCC
>NW_022109767.1:10276938-10289705 GCF_000313985.2 Echinops telfairi
AAAAAAAAAAAAGAAGAGGGCTGGTCGTCAGAGCCCTGAGTTCTTGTTACATTTCTGAATAGCTGTCTCTCTTTCCTCCTCAGTGAAATGAGGCCTTAGACAAGATGATCAGGGCAGTCTTTTTTAGGGAGAGAGAAAATGGGTCTGCCCTGACCCATTGAGGCTGCTGTGGGACAATGTGAAGAAGACAATTCATTGCAAATGCCCTACTCATCCTTCCTGGAAAACAGGAAGGTGATCTTCAAGGGTACGGAAGTTTCTTCGGTGGACGCGCAATGCTCAAGTGGAATTGTCCTACATAATCCTCTGTACGTGCCCAGGCATCCACAGCAAAGGACCACAGAGAGAGTAGCTTTGCAAGAGAGAGGTATATTGACAGACGGTTCTTGAGGCTCGAAGCCCAAATCCAAAGTGTTTGCTGGATTATCCTCTCTCCGTCTGAGTTTGGGCAAAAGGCTTTTGCCTCTTCTTGTTTCTGGTATCCCAGGTCATTACTTAGCTTTTGGGTTTTTTGGTTGTTTTGGTTTTTTTTGTTTTTTTGTAATTAGACGTGCAAGCCCCCCTAATTACAGGTAACCACATCGTAACAGGAAAGGGTTGTTTTTTTCCCCCAAATAATATTTTTATTGATATATCTTACTCCTTCCAGTATATACCTTCCCTTCCCATACAATTCTGTTGTTCAATGGCATAGGGTGGGGCTATATAATCATCAATGGGATCAACTCCCCTCTCCCCCTCCCCCTGCCTCCCACCAGCCCTCTCACTTCCCATCCCCTCAAGGATTACTTAGCTTTCAGATACATCTTCACCTGGCATGCTCTGCTCTGTGCATGTCACTCTGTCTCCATGTTTGCTCTTTCCTTTATTAGACACAGTTAGGACCCACCCTACATTGGCATGACCTCTCTAACTTGCCTGATAGCATCTCCAAATGAGGGCATCTTCCCAAACGAGGTCACTTTCATAGGGACGAGGAGGGACTTCACCATCTCCTTTCCGGAGACACAATTTCCTCTGGAGTGTGACCTCAAAAAGCAAAAGTGAAATCCGTGCAGAGAAGTAATCTTTTTTTTTTTTTTATCGTTGTATTAGGGGCTCATATGACTCTTATCACAATCCATGCATACATCAATTGTATACAGCACATTTGTACATTCACTGCCCTCCTGTCATTCTCAAAACATTTGTTCTCCATTTAAGCCCCCGACATCAGCTCCTCATTTTTTCCCCTCCCTCCCTGCTCCCCCCTCCCTCATGAGCCCTTGATAATTTATAAATTATTATTTTGTCATATCTTGCCCGGTCCGATGTCTCCCTTCACCCACTTTTCTGTTGTCCGTCCCCCAGGGAGGAGGTCACATGTAGATCCTTGTAATCGGTTCCCTCTTTCCAACCCACTCTCCCTCTATGCTCCCAGTATTGCCACTCATACCACTGGTCCTGAAGGGATCATCCGCCCTGGATTCCCTGTATTTTCAGTTCCTGTCTGTACCAGTGTACATCCTCTGGTCTAGCCAAACTTGCAAGGTAGAATTCGGATCATGATAGTGGGGGCGGGGAGGAAACATTTAGGAACTAGAGGAAAGTTGTATTTTTCATCGTTACAACATCGCACCCTGCCTGGCTCATCTCCTCCCAGAGACCCCTCTGCAAGGGGATCTCCAGTGGCCTACTAATGGGCTTTGGGTCTCCACTCCGCACTCCCCCCCTCATTCACTATGGTAAGATTTTTTGTTCTGATGATGCCTTATACCTGATCCCTTTGACACCTTGTGATCTCACAGGCTGGTGTGCTTCTTCCATGTGGGCTTTGTTGCTTCTGAGCTTGAGGGCGGCTTGTTTACCTTCAAGCCTTTAAGACCCCAGATGCTATACCTTTTGATAACCAGGCACCATCAGCTTTCTTCGCCACATTTGCTTATGCACCCATTTGTCTTCAGCGATCGTATCATGGAGGTGAGCACACAATAATATGACTTTTTGTTCTTTGATGCCAGATAGCTGATCCCTTCGGCACCTCGTGATTACACAGGCTGATGTGTTCTTCCATGTGGGCTTTGTTGCTTCTGAGCTAGATGGCCGCTTGTTTACCTTCAAGCTTTTAAGACCCCAGATGCTATATCCTTTGACAGCCAGGCACCATCAGCTTTCTTCACCACTTTTGCTTATTCACCCGCTTTGTCTTCAGCGGTTGTGTAGGGGAGAAGTTATCTTATAACTTAATACAGAAGATTATATTTCATTTGGGGAACGAGCCAAAGAGAGAGTCAGCTGATCGATGAGCCAAAAGGATGATGGGGTTCTACATCTATCAACAAAGTTCCTTCTGCTTGGTGCCAATGGTTAACATGCTCAGTTGCTAACTGGAAGGTTGGACGTTTGAGTCCATCCAGGGACACCTGAGGAGAAATGACGCTATCTGATTCAGAAACATGCCATCTTGGAGAACGCTGTGGATCGCAGTATCAGCCTGGCACACGTGAGGTCACCATGAGTTGGCATGGTCGCAGTGGCAACAGTTTTGTTTTGTCTTGTTTCATCTTTAGTGATTACCCGACATATTAAACATGGCCTAGGTAAATAGGTGCTTGACTCTCGTAAAGAGTTCCAGTCTTGGAAACCCACCAGGGTCACACTACCCTGATCTATAGGGTCCCTATGAGTTGACATTGACTTGGTGGCAGTGAATTTGGGTTTTGTGGTAGGTGGGTTGAGGCAACTAGGTAACATTGATGTGGTGGGGTGTGGGGTACTATTAGATTTCTCGAGTTAGAAATAACTCAGTCCTTGGCTTTGCACAAAAAAGAATTCACTCCGAAGCCTGGTTTGTGATCCAAGTGAGTTTTTATAAAGGATAGAAGGAGGTTCAGGTTTTACACAGGCTCCCTCAGGGCACTTCACACCCACCTTTGGCCAGAGAAACTGAGGCACTCTGGCTAAGGAGCTGCTGGAAAAGAGGAGACCATGGCACAGCTGTGCGGGACTACAGCCCTGCCTAGCTGAACTGTGTCGGAGCCTCTGCGAGAGAGAGAGCGGTGGTCTCAAAGTTTTCTGGCTTTTCAGGGCCAGAAATGGGAGGCATGGTCCACGGTACTGGTTGACCCCATTAGCTGAGTTAAGCTCTCCTGGCCCAGATTGGGGCCCACCCAGGTGTACCGCTCATTCCTGGCTTGGAGCCTGAATTTGGAGCTTGCCCAGTGGACACCCTGGTCCCTATTCAGCTACATAATAGTACCAGCCCCCACAACCAAACGGGCCCAAGGGGCGGTTGTGTAATTGAGGGGTAGAATTAATGAGGCATCAGACAAGATAAAGCATGTAACCCCTCACCTCCGGGACAGCCATGATCTCAGCAGCCAGGTCTGTACAGCGAGAGAGAATATATTTCCAATCAAGGCTTGTATACACTCATGGGACATGCAAGCCCCCCTCATTACAGGTAACCACATCATAACATGAAGGGGTTGTACAATAGGGATATGTGCCTCAGGAGGGGGATGAGCCAGGGGCATGCATGCAGTAGGAAGGGGAGGCACCAGGGGCATATGTGTGACAAGGTGGGTAGACTCTAGATTCAAGATGGCAGCCTAACCTTGATCCTCCCTGGGTTGGCTTGACCTTGTACATCTTTGGGCTCTCCTTCAGGGGAACTACTCATTATCCTTATCAGAAGGGAGTGGGCCCTACTTAGGGTGGGATTAATTATAGGACCTATCAGTCATTACCAGCCTTCCTAATGTCGAGACCCTTTAATTTTATGGTTGGGGGTCACCACAACATGAGGAACGGTATTACTTTCGTTGCTACTTCATAGCTGTAATTTTGCTACTGTTATGACTCATCATGTAATATCTGATATGCAGAATGTATTTTCATTGTTACAAATTGAACGTAATTAAAGCATAGTGATTAATCACAAAAAAACAATATGTAATTATTTTTATCCAGTTTTTTTTTTTTTTTTTTTTTTTGCCAAAGCTGAAGTTTCATTTGGAATGATCGGATCTTTTCAGACAAATCGAGGCATGTTGCATTTGGTCCTTGTAATGGTAAATTTAATTCATTCAAGATGGCAAAGATGTCAACCAAGTAACTATTTTCTGCAGTTCACTTTTATCGCTGAAACGTGCTTCGAACTGTGGTCTTGCTCTCTGATTAAAAAATGTTTTGAGTTCATCATGAAGCTCAAAAACACGTTTTAAAACTTCCTCTGGACAACCATCTCACTTCAGTGTGAAATAGCAGAGCATTATTCCATGCTTCCAACTCGTTACACAATTGTGAAAACAGTCTACTGTTTAAAGTGCTCACCTTTACAAAACTGACAGAACTTATGACATTTTTCGTTACTTCTTGTAACTCTTGTGGCAGTGTCTTCATTGCTAATATTTTCCAATGAATCATACAGTGGGTTCCAATGACTTTCGGTGACTCATTCAGTACCAAACGTTGAAATCCAGGTCGACATCCTAGCATAGCTGGAGCACCATCTGTGCAAACACCACAAACCTTTTCCCAAGAGTTCCTATGCTCTTTCAGAAATGATCCAACTGAGTCAAATACATCACGTGCAGTAGTTGTCGTTTCAAGAGGTTTGCAAAAAACAACAACTCATCTTTAAAGTCACCATCATTAATATACCTCACGTAAACCAGTAACTATGGTTTTCAACGTCTGTAGGTTCATCAACTGGATGCTAAATATTGGAAGTGGAGCAGATTTAATGTCTTGGATTACCTGATCAAGAATATTAGTAGATATGTTGTTAGATAAGGAATTGCACTCAATTTCAGAACAGATTCGTCGCTGATCATAACCTGAACAGTGTCTTTGGCCGCTGGCAGCAGTAAATCCTCAGCGATGGTGTGAGGTTTCATAGATTTGGCAATTCTGAGTGCCACCAAATATGTAGCTTCAATGGCTGCTGCGTTTTGTGTGCGGTACTTGCCACCAGTGTCAAGTCTGGCTTTCTTGAGTCCATCAGCTTTGCTTCTAAAATAGGTGGTTATCCTTGCTGGCATAGCTGGGATACTTGCTATCAAAATGGCATTTTAGTTTGTTCGGCTTCATAGATTCAGCTGAGAGAACTTCACAACAAATAACACATTGTGTTTTCTCAATTCTTGCTCTAATTATTGAGATAAGATCATGCTTTAAAAAAATCCTCACTATATTTTCTTTTCTTAATATTCTTCTCTACACAGTCCATTGTCATGGGATGGTTTGCTAATGAAAATAATATATACAATGACTTTAATAGCACAAAAGATGATACACGGCATAGTTCAGTCAATACATTTCATTAAAGTTTCCTATGATGTGCCATTGTGTTGTTTTTTTATGTACCTGTTACTATCACAAGGGGGCAGTATTCACATCAACCACAGCTGAATATAAAAAGACAGATACGCATCCAGATTAAGTTCCCATGGTACAGATTTTTTTTTGCAATAGTTGATGCTTTTACAGCACATGATTTTACATTTACCCAGTAATTATAATTCATGAAGTATCGTTTTACCACCAATACTGCTGCTTTCAACACAGCAGCTGCTCTCTACACAGTTGCTATTCTCTACACAGTAGCCGCTCTCTACACATGTATGACTGGTCCGCATAAGTCCATTATGGCGCCAACGCTGTCACATACACCTGTATTTGTACAGGGTGTGTGTGATGGGGTTGGTGCGATGATGTCATCATGCCAGGTTCTCAGATGTGGGCATATCTGCATGTGGGCAGACCCGCCTGAAGATGATAGAGGAGCCGTGTCTTGGTTCCTAAGACCATGGGAAATATGTGTTCCCCTATGGTCTTAGGCAACCTCTGTGAAAGAGTCATTTGATCCCCAAAGGCACCCCGAACCACAGGTTGAGAACTGCTACATTAGGGTCTGATTGCTCGAGATGGCTGACAACCCTCAGGGAGGTAAACTCTAAGCAGTTGCCCTCCAAATGTATCGTCATTGACCATGTGTTAGCAAGCCATATCTTAGGTTTGGCATATCTTATAGGGGACAAGCTGGGGAATAACTTTTCTATTTTCCCACAGTGGGGAGTGGCAGGAGTAGTAGGAAAGGTTTGGACTACACTTGCCAATATAAGGTCTCTGATTTGATGAACATTTCGTCCCACAAACACATTACCTTCTCCCAAGAAGTTCTTGAGAACAGAAGGGTTGGACTCTCAGTATTGTTTAATGAGATCTCCTCCTCTGCCTTCCTTAGAAAAGAATCCTTCTGAACACTTCCTACTACGATCTGCCTCTGCCAACATCCTGCCCAACAGAGGGGCTTTTTAGCTCTCGGATCAAAGCCTCCCTGTGTGTAAGATGCCCATTGTTCATTAGTGAAATACACCGTGCACCTGCTCCCCCAAAGGAGCCCCGCCTGCAGGGTTTCAGCAGGCTGTTCTCGGTTTCAGCGGGCTGTAGCAAGACCACACGGCCCATCCCATTGGTGACGAAGGAAGCCACACTCTGCCCATGAAAGCTGGGCCCGGCTGCACCGGACCTGTGTGAACCAGGTGTCTACTGCTTCCCCAGGAACCCACTGCCAAGGCTTGGCAGCGAGGTTGACCAGCAGCTGCTCCTCCAGTTTCAGGTTTCTTTCTCTCTCCTCCTCTTCCTCTGTCTGAGAATCCAAGTCCACCCCCTGGGAGGCAGGCTCCAACAAAGAGGAAAGAGGACTTTGAAAGATGGGGGCACAATGTGTGCGGAGGGTTGGCTGCAGGCGCGAGAAAGGAGCAAGCACAATTGACCCGGAAATTGGGACCCAGTTCAACCCGCCTGGTCCTCCCATATCCCACACAGCACCTCAGACATCCTCATCAGAGGTAGGCAGAGCGCATAGCTGGAAAACCTATTGTCCGTGCAGACGCACACTGATCAGTTGATCACTGCTGACGCGGTGTCCTACAGGCTTCCTTCCTGCAAGGGAGCAAACCAAAGCAAAACCCTCTTGCCATTGGGTTGATGAAGACGCATGGGGGCGTCATCTGGGGTAGTCAAAGAGCCCTAGAGGGTTCTCCAGCATGCAGTCTTTCAGGAAGCAGATTGCCCGACTTTTCTTCTGCGATGCTCCTGGGTGGGTTTGAATTGTCACACTTTCTGTGAGCTGTTGTTGCGTGCTGTCAAAAGGATTCCAACTCATTGTGACCTCATACGATATATAATTTTTACTAAAGAAGGTTATCAGGTCTTTTCTCTCAATGAGACACTGGATAGGTTCAGTTAGTAGCCATCCACAGATAATTTGTGCCACCCAGGGACCTAACCCGTACCTACATTGATCCAGCTACAAAAAAAGATTACTGCCATCGAGTTGATGCGAACTCATAGTGACCCTATAGGACAGGGTAGAACTGCCCCCCATGAGTTTCCAAGACTGTCACTCTGTACGGGAGTAGAAAGCCCATCTTTCAGATACCACTGTCAGGAGCAGATGGTGGTATCAAACTTCTGACCTTGAGGACTGCAGCCGAACATGTAACCACTATGGACCCAGGGCTCCTGATCCAACTACAGCCACCATGTTCAAATGCACTCACGTTAGCTTCTCAAGGGTGTCATTGGCCCTGGAATTAGCACTTTCCCAGCTTGTCATGAATTACCATGAACAATGGCTTCAAGGAATAACTGGCACCGGTCCCTGTGTATTTTCTTAGTAATAAGCATAATACCACCAGGAGCCCCTGGGTGTGTCGTGGTTACAGGGTGAGCTGCAATCCGCATGGCTGACAGTACAGCACCCCCAGCAGCTCCTTAGGAGAACGACGACTATTTCTACTCCTGTAAACAGCTACAGTCCCTGAAACCCATGGGGAGGGGAGGGGGGCGGGGTTCTATGAGTCAGCATGGACTCGATGGCAGAGAGAAGCATGCAGCCTAGGACACACGATTGGACAATACTTAAATTGTGTGGATTTGGGCCTTGATTTCGTGTTTTTGTTTTTCCCCAGGAAGCCCTCATAGCACAGCGGTGCCACTGAGATCACCGTCTTCATGGTCGCTCTGTGCGGCTGTGGATTCCAACTCATCGCAATAGCCTTTGATAGAGAGGAACTGTCCAGGGGGGTTTCCTGGATTGCCGCCTTTCTGGATTCCGTCAACCTGCGGTCTCCTCCTTAGACCCAAATAGTTTGACTTAACCAGGTGGGCCAGGAATGACCAACAATCTGCCAAGCGGGCTCCTTCCTCTGCCTACCTGAGAAGACTCTTCCTGGCACAGTGCCTCGGGAGATGCGGCCAAGAGCTCCTTCCCGAGCAGCGAGCCCCACGTCAGGAAGCCATCGGAGGAGGGCACCACCAAGTGACGCGGCTCAGCAGTGACTCTTGCGTTCACTGCCTTCGTTCCCGTCTGTGTTTGCCGCCAGACGGGCAGCTGTGCTGGCCACAGGAAGTCACCGAATGTTTCGGTTCCAAAGACAGAAGATGGGGTGGGGGTGGGGAGGATGGATAAAACAGAGCCTGCATGTGTGGGGGGGCCGTAATTGTTGCATGGCTTCAGCTGCTCTGACCCGCGAGCAGCTACCGCATTAGTCAGCAGTCCTCACAGGGAGAGACGGGCCGAGATCCAAACTGAAGTGACACAGGTGACGGTGAGCCAGCGCCGGGAGAGGGCTGTCGCTGCGCTGCAGGAAGGACGGGGCAGATGCGTACGGCTAAGTAAGAACCTGGCTCCAAGAATATAGATAATGGGGCTTTTTCAAACTAAAGAGAGCCCTCCCCCCTCAAACTCTCCACAGACGCGAGCAGTTGGCCAGCAAAGGCCGCCATGCCCTGGAATCGCCATGGAAGGGGTCGGTCAGCATTGTCCGGGACCTCCCAAGCCATGCACAGGGACCCAAGCCAACACGTTATTCAAACGTCAGGTGTACCCTCAGCTTCCCCTGTGCCTTCTTTCTCAGCAGTCCGCGCCGACCCCCACTCACCACAGAAACTAGTCCAATAGCCCGTTCAGACCTTCAGCCCACACCTCAACTCAAATCCAACACAGTTTCAAATCGAATGTGATTCAAAGACTCCGGGCAAGGCTCTGCAAACCCAGACTCAAAGGCCCAATTCAGCCTAATTGGCAAATAAAATTGGATGGGAACCTAGTTATGTTCATTCTTTTAAAGAGCCCAACACTCAAGGTAAACATACTTGACCAAGTGGTTTGTTTTTTGTTTTATTTTTTCCAACTACAGCACAGTTCTGTTCCCCAATGCATGCAGTAGTCAAAACTGCGATGTTTAGATCTGGAATATTTCCTAATAATCAGATTTACTCCCTCATGCTTAATGAGATTGTGCTTTTACCTCGATGCTTGGAATTATTCCATTCTGAGGCATAGTTCTTATTATATATATCTTGAAATTTTGTTCTCTTAATGAGACAAATGAGATATTTATTTTTGTTTTTCCAACTCGTACTGACCCTACGAATAACTGTGATAGTTAGGTTTTTTGCTCCAACATGGCACCTGTAAGAAGATCTGGGTAGAGTTTAGCTTGTCAATCAGGTCGCAGCTTGATGACCTCATTTAGGGGTGCCACCCAGATAAATGGCTCTCTATAGGCAGACCGCTCACTCTCTCCCTGCCTCCACCTTCCTGTGGTAAGTCACGTTGAGACCTGCATAAGAACTGTGATATAACCACTGCCATTGGATC
This sequence comes from Echinops telfairi, assembly GCF_000313985.2. NCBI lineage: Eukaryota > Metazoa > Chordata > Mammalia > Afrosoricida > Tenrecidae > Echinops > Echinops telfairi. The sequence continues at coordinate 10,286,594 of NW_022109767.1, forward strand.
CACAAGACTCTGCACCCACTGACCTGTGTTCTTGCAGCATTTTGCATCATTGCTTATGGCTGTGTGAATCTGAAGAGGGATTTATGGACCAAGACAGACTTATTAACTTGATCTGGACTGGGCTGGGATGTTTTCCTGATAGATAACTACTTCTTGATATGAAGCTCTCTCTTACACGTATTTGAGAGTGTCCCTGGATTTGTTTCTCTAGTCAACCAGCCTAACACAATAACCAAACAAAACACTGCCCAGGCCTGCACCATCCTCACAATTGTTGTGTTGGAGCCACTGTGCTAACCCAGCTCCTCTTTTTCACTGGCCTTCCCAAGTGTAATGGTTTTTCCAGGTACTGGTCGCTCCTGCTACCATGGCCAAAGTCTGTGAGATGCAGTCTCATCATCCTCGCTGTTAGAGAGCAAGCAGGCTCACCTTCTGCCACTGGCATGCTACACTGTCTTCAATACTGTTCACCAACACCATAATTCAAATGCCTCGGTTCCGACCCATACCTATCCTATACCACGGAGCAGAACTGCCCCTTGGCCCAGAGTTTCCTAACATGTCATCTTCACAAGAGAAGCTTGTCAAGTGTTTTATTCCTTGGTGCCCCTGCTGGGTTCAAAATGCTGACCTTTTGGTTAGAAACCAAGCACTTAACCACCAGGATGCCTTAGGGCAGTGGTCCTCAACTTTCCTAATGCCACGACCCTTTAATACTGTCCCTCATGTTGTGGTGACCCCTAAACCATAAAATTATTTTTGTTGCTACTTCATAACTGTAATTTTTCTATTGTTATGAATCCTGTGACCCACAGGTTGAGAACCGCTGCCTCAGAATCTCAGAACGCTCTCCTTTTCTTTCCTGTTTTACTTACTTACTGAGGTAGTTAATTGATTGTGCCAACCTGCCGATAAACACATGTGGGGTTAATTGAAGGGCGGAGGGATAAATGGCTCAGTGAGCCTCAGTGAATTCTCGGGTCTCTTGCTTTGTGATGGTTGCACCAGGGTGAAGCTGCCTTAGCCAGTTCCCTGCTTTAGCTGGCAAGGCTCACTTCCTACAAGACATCTCTGAGGAGAAGCCACATGGACCTACCCCGATGCAGCCCTGGATGCTGGAGCAGCCATGTGGAGAACCCAGCCCGCACTGAGATGCTTACACATTCACTGACTCGGCTTTCCTCCTGCAGTCGGCATCATTCTGTGTGTTTTGTGAGATGGAGGAGGACTTTGTGGATTGGTGTTGGACAAATGGGTTAATGGGTTAATATTGGACTTGTGGGCTTGGGCAGCACTGGGTTGGGATGTTTTCTTGGTGCCCACTTAATCTTTATGTAAAACTCTCTTATATATGAGTTTCTGTGGATTTGTTTCTCTACAGTACCCAGACTAACACACTTACCTTTCTTCATCTCAGCCTTTTTTTTAATTACTTGCAAGTAATAATTTGGTAACCATAAATCATCTTTGATAGAGTTAATACTCAGATGTTTTTCTCTTTCACTAAAAATTAGGAAGGGGAGCATATCAATATATTAACAAAAAACAAAAATGTATACTTCTTCAATTTTCTACGAGTCAGTGAGAAATTGGTGAAAAAGACTTGGAAATGCTATCTTGGTTGGCCCTACCAGTAAACAATTCAGTCATTGTTCACTTAATGCTCCCAGAGAAAATCAGTTGTATTCCCACCCTTGATTAACATAATACTACAGTTTTATGGTACTTGATTGTTTAGCAATCCTGAAATGACTAGGCTGTGTGCCTTTTTCAGTTCCTGCCTGCTACCAAATCCATACTTGATTAGCCCATCTGGAGCCTGACTTATGAGCAGAGTGCTATTCCATGCACTCTTCCGAATTCACTCAGCTTTCTAGGTGGGCGATGTTGAGATAGACACTATAGTTTGACCTATTAATTCAGAAATGTGTACAGTTTCACATCTATAAATTTTCCTTCATAATTTGTCTTCTAAGTTTTCCCAGGAATCTCAAGTTTATGTCTTCCTTTCTCAGAGCCTGAAAATTAGAGACCCTTGAACATAACTATCATGTCATATAGATCTTCAGCATGTGTTTTTGAAATAAATATTAAACATCATGGAATATTACAGGTGTTTTCCATGTCCTAATTTATCTCATGTTTATTGAATGAATACCAAGAAGTGAGTAAAGTGCAAGAGAGGATAAACTAGAGAGATCTCCTTAGCCTCAGTGCGTCAGCATGCAGAAGGGAAATGGAACTAAATGAATGGATTTGCACAAGAAACATGGGAAGGCATATGTTCTCAGATGCAAAATTGTAGAGAAATCTGTCCTACCTGTCTGTTTAGTATTAAACATTCATTTTAAAGAAGAAATAAAGTCACACACCTCATTGTAAATGGATTACTCTAGCTGAAAAACTCATTGAAACAGCAAACGTTTCTCACACAGGGGTCTACTATGATTGTCTGGTCACTTGGTCTCCTCTTGCAATGAGCTCAGGTCTTTTTGTCCCTTTGCACTACTGACCCTGGCCTTAGTCCTAGGCCCGTTTTCTGGGAGTGGCGAGGAAGGGAGCATCTTCCTACGTCAAAATCACCTTTGCCGTCTTCCTTTTGCAGTGAAAGAACCAGCTCATCTTCAAATCTCTTCACGATCCTACCTCCGGCCCTGTTTTCAAACACTACCTCTCATCCTGCTTAGTAGTTAATTGATCATTAGTCCCTCCTTTGCTTTGGACTTAGATTTCCCATGCAATAAAACCAGTTGTTGTCAAGTTTATTTTGATTCATTGCTATCCTGTGTGTATCAACACAGAACTCTGTTCCATAGCACTTCCAATGGCTGCATTTTCGGAAGTAAATCTCCAGACCTTAATCCTGAGATGCTTCTGGATGGACCCAAAGTGTCAACTTTTCAGTTACCCAGACTCTTACCATTAAATAGATGAGGGATTCCAAAAGGTCCATGGAGAAATTCCATTCTGTTTTAAATTCCATTTTCCCACAAACTTTTAAAATGCAGCTTGTTGAAAAGTCCTTGGTGGCTTAGTGGCTTTGAGTTGGGCTGTGATCTGTAAGGTCAGCAATTCAAAACCACCAGCTGGTCCTCCAGAGAAAGAAGGGGCA
>NW_022109767.1:10290350-10301048 GCF_000313985.2 Echinops telfairi
GAGTTGCAGTCTCGCAAGCTCGCAGGGGCAGTTCTACCTTGTCTGACAGGCCTCGACTGGACAGCAGTGAGTTTGGTTTGGTTTTGATTTAATGTCCATTGTTGTCTCTTTGATCACCATGTCTCCACGGTTGCTTAGTGGTGTGGAATATTTTCTCAATTGTTTCCTCAAGGCAGACTCGCAAAATAATATTCCTTCCGTAGCTCAAAATTCAAAATTGTTTTCCAATGGTCCCCTCCACATCTCCATATAGCCAATCTTCCGCCTGCTCTTTCCTGAAGCTTCCATTCAGGATGGCTCCACTGTGGTCACGGTGTGATTGCATCTTCAGAAAGTCTGCAGCCAGCCTGATTTCTTTCCATGGTCAGTAGTTTGAGACCTTTACCAGCTCACTCAGAAGATTCTGTCTTTATTTGAACCACTTTTAGGGTGTTCCTTAGTGTTGACTTTTCTACATCAATTTCCCTCGGTCCACCTGAACTCTTGTACATGCACATGCAGACTCGTGTGCAGACTCAGTGCATTTTCTGTGTAGGAAACTTTGCTTCAATTGTATTTCTCAGTATTTTTTGCTCCTCTTTCTAGGAGACCTTTAAGCATGTTTTCTTTATTCCTTCTTTTTTTTTCTGATGTCTTAGATCTATAAAGTTGTCCTTACTGTCTGTTTATTTCTTGTTCATTTAATTCACCTTTCACCTTTGCCATTTCTAATGCTCTCATCGGTGTCCATAATCCCTTGCGCTCCTTCTTGAAATAGTTCTTTTTCTTTGATTTTGTTCACAATGTCTGCCAAGTCCCGTTTTGTCTTCTCCTCGAATCGGATCATCATCTCCTACTATCCAGTCCTGAGCCCTTGTGTTTCTGCTTAGTATAATTCCATTAATGGCTGTGATTACCCCATCAGGTTTGTTGTTTTTTTAATTCATGACATCGTACAGTACAATGCCCATGTTTCTTGGCATCAGTTTTCTGGCGTCTTGCCTTGGTCTATAGAAATTGTTTTCTGTTCCTTTCCATGGCTTACAATCATCTCTGTAGAGAGGCTGTGTCAACTACCCTTCTGTTACTCATAGTTGAGTGAGTTGGAGTTTCCTGGCCGGGCAATCTGGGGAAGGTTATTAGCGGGTAGAAGGGCAGGGCTGAGGACAGCAGTCTTTCAAACTGCACGGCTCAGAGGCTTCCTCCTCTGTTGCGACAGACTTTTTCAAATAATTCCTTCTGCCACCACAACTGCTCCATCTTGAAGGATCAGAATAGCTTCCACCCTAAGAGTCTGTGGCTTCTTTAAAAGTCACTCCCACCAAGGGACACATTTACTGTCCTTGAATCTAATGGCCTCATGGTTTGTCAGGAGATTTCGGCATGAACTTTCTGTGATGTGCTGCCCCAGAGGCACCGTGGTTAACCTTTTGGCTGCAAACTCAAAAGTTACCTGTTTGCACCTACTAGCGGCATCACTGGAAGAAGACGGGGCAATCTGCTCCCGTGAGATTTAGCCTTGGAAACCGGCTGAGACAGTCTGCCTCTGTCCTAGAGGATCCCTTTGAGTTGGAAATAATCGATGGCAATGTGGTTGGTTGTTGTTGTTGTTGTTGTTGTTGTTGTTGTTGTTGTTGTTGTTTTGATTTTTGGCCATCCTGGTGGCCCCCAGTCACATCTCAACTTCCCACAATGCTACACCCTATACAGTCTTATCAAGGGTGACCGACCCGCTCTCTTTGCCCAGGACTGGTGGCCTGATTGTTCCTAGGACTTGGGATGTTCAGAGCTAGAACTGGGGCTCCCAGTCAAACTGAGATGGGTGGTCACCCAGACTCCATTCCAGCTCACCATAGCTGCCACTTGGGAAGGGCTCTCTGAGTGTCCATGGGGACTTGTATGATGTTTCCAAAGACTAGTCACAGGAGGTACCTTCTGTCCATAATCATCATCCTCCCCATTGTCCATCGCCATTTACCAGACAGCTTCTTACCTGTTTCCACTGCCCTTGGCTTCTTTGAACAGCAAATGTTGATCATTTATCGTTTAAGAGTTTTCTGAGCTTCCTAGGATCTCTGAAAATGGTGTTTGTGAACTTTTCTTCCTTTGTTGTTCAACATCCTGCTCTATATACTCTCTGTGCTAGCTAGGGATTCTGTCAGCTACATCATCCTGGGTAAGAACAGTTGTAGAGCCCAGCCTATCCAACTGGGCTGCAACCTGGCAACACCTCCTTGGTCTCACAATCCTTTCTATATAAGAGAGAGACAGACAGACAGACAGAGAGAGAGATTGAGCAGACTCTAGTCCTCATTGGCTCTTTGTTAGAGCTGGATCTTGCATCCAGTTCCTGGTTGCATTGCCCGCTAATTGTAGGAGCTGTCAGCAGACTACCTACCGATGGTGGATTCATTCAGCTGACTTAGGACCTCTGCATCCAGCAGCCTGCATCCTCTCCCACATCATCCTGCTTCCTATTCATCAGCTCCTATGAGTCAGGAGAAGCCTGACTTGACTAGAGTAGACTTAGATATTTCTACAACTGTGCAAGCCAATTCTTGATATAAATCTTCCTGTCTACAAAACACACAAGCGTCACTGGTTTCACGTCTCTTGAAACTCAACCCAACACAATGCGTACCAGGAGGGGGTTCATTGATCGGGCATTTGAGCGAGGCTTCTGAAGCTCTCGGCTCATCTGTTTCCATTAACCAGTTGTCAGTTGCAAAAAGTACCAACCAACCAACCTCCCTATACTTCTCATTTTGATGGAATTGTAGAACGATATCAAACACATGATCACCCAGAGCCTCACATCTCATCAACCTCTATTGGTGATGCTATTTGGGGTATTAGCTTTGCCTCTTCACACCATGGATTAACATTGCCCTCTTTACCAGTAGTGACAGACTCATCCATATTTACAGAGTTGGAGTTCTCATTGCCTTTAGTCCTAGTTAGATCTGAGAGCCAATTTAGAAAACTCATTTTTGTGATTCCGTTTCTCTGGAATGACTCCTGGTGCCAAGCGTGTCGATTTGCATGGGGTCAATGGGGTCCTAGGACATGGGACCTTCAGAGCTAGAACTGGGGTTCCCAATTAAGCAGATAGGTTGTCACCCTGAATTCATTCCTGCTCACTGCAGTTACCACTCAGGATAGGGAACTCCCCATGCACAAGTGAACATTGATGGTGCTTCCAAAGACTGGCCGTGGCAGACACCATCTGTCCATACTCCCCACCCTTCCAGTTTGCCCGTCACCATTTTCCAAGCAGTTTCCTGCCTGTTTCTGCTGACCTCAATACTTTGGGCAGCACATGTTGATAATGTATAGTTTAAGAGTTTTATAGGCTTCTGGAAATGGTGTTTGTGAACTTTTTACTTCCATTTAACCTCCTGAACTATATACTCTCTAAGAGGAAACACTTTTTCTAATCCAAAATTAAGCTGCTTTTTCTTTGGAGTTCAATAGATATTTTCTATTGTCTTCCAAGAGTTCCAAGTTGAAGAGTGCCACTTCTGTTGCAATTTCATTTCTAGACCAAATAAACTCAGCAGTTAAGCTAGTAGTGCACTAAATAAGCCATCCATGCAACAGTGCCTGACACAGAGTGATGGGCCAACAAGACGACTTTCAGGGGTGTGCTACACATTGCAGGAGGGCATTGAAGCATATAAAACCAAAACAACTTGTTACAAGCATCAAGTACAAACTCTCTGAATGGAAGGTTATAAATCATATAAGAAACACTGATAACGAAAACTTCAGAGTGGGGATAAATATCATAATACAGAGCACACGTGACATGTAGAACCTTGTTGGATCAATCTCTATGACAGTTGACTGATTGCTGCCAAGTTCATCAAGGCAAGCATTTCTTTCAAAAGACAGGCTGAGAACAACTAGATGAACTGTCATGCCAGATGCTGTTACATAGATTATCTTTAAATCCTAAAAGCTCTTGACGATAAATGTAAAAAAACTGAGTGTTGGAAAAGGTAAGAGATCCAAGACTGTCGAGTTAGCAAATTCCAGATCTGGATTCGAACCCAAGCATCTCTGGGGCCGATGGTATATATCTGATGCATCTTGATTTACAGCTGTACCTTTTCCCAGTCAGAGAATGGAATTAATGGAAATTCAATATATGGAAAAGAATCCTTGAAGTGATCTCAACTTCAAACAGGATATGTGAGGAGGGATGTGGCAAAAGCTCTCGTGGAAATCCTGTAAGTGCAGCGGGCCACAGAGAGAGCAAGAACATCAGCAACCATAATCATTAATATCTTTACTGTAGTTGCTTTGATGAACCGGAGAGATGTTTAAGACTTAAACAACTCGGCACAACTGGCTTCCTGCCAGGATGGAAATCCATTTTGAAAAAATAAAAACCAAGTTCATAAACTGAAGACCCTGGCCCAGATGATCAATTTTGTTTCCTGCTGTTTTGAGGGAGCTAAGTGATTTGTGTGGCCCTTCTGAAGTTATCAAAGGAGCCCTGGTGCTGCAGCGGGTGGGAATTGGGCTGCGAGCCGCATGGGCAGCAGTTCAAAACCACCAGCAGTTCCGTGGGGGAAAGACTGGGTTTCCTACTCCCCTAAACAGCTATTGTCTCAGACGCCCACAGGGGTCAATAAGAGTCAGCACGGACTCTAAGGCAGTGAGTTTGGGTTACCTTCTGAAGCTATGTCTTTTCTTGAAGAGGATGCCATCAACCTAGTGTTCCTATGAATACACATATCAATAGCTTGACACAAAATCAAGCTGAATCGTGCCTTCTTTCACCTATTGGGACAAATGATAGTGGTATTTTGTGTTCCCTTTTCCCAGGTGTCCAATATTTCAATGTAAACCTTTGGCTGCACAAGGCTCAACCGTCTGATGCTTCACACAGATTTCTCCTTCCCTAACACGCTCCATGCTCTGTATTTCTTCATTTTTCGACCCTGGAAAAGGACATTGTGCTTGGTAAAGTACAAGGACAGCACAAAGAGGAAACCCCTCGGTGAGATGGATTAACAACGACAACGGTGAGGCTGCTACAGGACTGGGCAGCGTTTCATTCTATTGTCCCCGGGATCACTATGAGTTGGGACTGACTTGATGTCACCTCCCAGCATTCCGCTTTGCTGCCAATGCCCTCGTGAGTGTGGTGGAACACACCACTCAGGGCCATGAAGCCCTTCCTGAGTCACAGTGACCCTGCGGGATGGGTTAGAACTGCTCCGGTGGGTTTCTGACATTGTAATTCTCACACGAGTAGAAAGCCTCCTCTTTCTCCCAAGGAGCTGCTGGTGTTTTCAGTCTCCACAACCCTGAGACTAGAGCTAGAGGGTAGCCACCCACCACAGCCAACTGCTCTAAACAGGATGACATTATGAGATACAGGATAGAGTGGGAGACATATGTGGAACATAGCTCTATAGATAGAGGGAACCCCAAGGCTTTGTTCCCCTTCAGATCTGGAACTGAATGCATGTTCCTGTTAAAGTCATGAGTCATTTAGGAGAGGAAGGGTAGAATTTACCCGAGGAGAGACGATGAGAAAAGGAGGAATGTAGGCAGCAAACACTGGGAGGAAGAGGAATAAGCAATGGTATATTGAAGTGATGGAAATGAATGAGTTGAAACAACATTTCTATGAAATGTTAAATGTAAAAATGATTCTCTTCTTTGAAAATCATTGCAATAAAAAAAATTTTGTAAATTAGAGAACATCTAAATACATGGAAAAACATATTCTGGATCCACAAGACCTTCCACCCCCTGGCCTGTGATCTTCCTGCAACTGGCATCATTGCATGTGTTTCGTGAGTCTGAAGAGGACTTTATAGATTGGTATCGGACATATGGGTTAATATCGGACTTATGGGCTTGAGCTGGACTGGACTTGGATGTTTTCTCAATATTCAGTGGTTCTGGTATACAAAGCTCTTTCTTATAAACATATGAGTGCTCTCTGGATTTGTTTCGCTAGTCAACCCAGACTAACACAGTAGGATACAGCAATAATAATAATAATGGTTCCTGGAAGACAGGGAGGAGGGAGGAGATAATGGGGAGCTGATATCAAGGAGTTCGAGAAGAAAGAATATGTTTGAAACTGACTGTGTCAGTTGTACAATACTGCTTGATGTGATTGAACTATGGAATGTTATGATAGCTGAAAGAGCTCCCAATTAAATTTTTAAAAAAGAATAGTAAACCCAGAAATAAATCCATGCTGAACAATTGAATATCCACATGCAAAAGAATTAAGGTGGATCCTTGCTTTACACCATAGACAAATATTAACTCAGAATGTTATCAAAGACCTAAATGTAAACGCTACAGCTGTAAACTATTCAAAGAAAACATAAACGCAAATCTTTGGGCCTCAAAATCTTTGGGACATTCAAAACACAAGTACAACTGCAAATAAATAAATAATGTGTGCTTCATATCAACTTTAAATGTCTTATGTTTTATAGGACACGATGAAGGAAGTAAAAAGACAATGCCGCTGAATGGGAGAGAACATTTGTGAATATATCTTCATGACGCATTCGGTATCCAGAAAATGTAAAGAACTCTGACAACTGACCAAGAAAAAGACAGTCTTCAAAATTAGGAAAATTCATTTCTCCAGAGAAGATATTCAAATCTCGAATAGCAAATGGAAAGTGCTGAACATTGTTAGGGAAATGCACATCAAAATCACAAGGACATACCACGTCATATCCACTTTATTGCCGTTGTTGTCAGTTACCAGCTTAGCTCCAGCTCATAGCGACTGCTGGCACAACAGAAGGAAATGCTGCTCTGAGCCATTCTCGCCATCATTGCTATACTCGAGCCGATTGTTGCAGCCACTGTGCCACTCTATCTCACCAAGATCTGCCTCTTTAAACTGGCCCCTGCTTTCCAAATGATGTCCTTCTCCAAGGGCTGATGGCTTCTGAGACCAGATCCAAAGTATGAGACAAAGTCGTATCATCTTCACGTCTAAGGAATATTCTTTTTATACTTTCTTCATGACTGGTTGGTTAGTTCTTTATGAAATATTAATATTCTTAACCAGCCCCGTAATTCAAGCGTATCACTTCTTCCTCTCCCTTTTCATTGCCCAGCTTTCGCGTGTATATGGAGCAATTGAAAATACTCTGACCTGGGTGAGATGCCGTAATCAAAGAAACAAAGATTACAAAGTGATGAGGAAGATGTACAGAACTTAGAACCTTCATACACTGTTGGTGGAAATGTAAAATGATAGTCGCATTGGAAAGCAGTCTGAGAGTTCCTGAAAAGCTAGACATAGAGCTACCTTGGGGCCTAGCAATTCTACACCAAGAAAATGAAAACACAAAAACATCACGCAGATATTCATACAGGCATTGGTCCATAACAGCCCAAAGTGGAAACAATCCAAATGTCCATCAATGGATTATGCAAATAAGCAAACTGTAGTACACCCTACAACAAATGTTATTCCATCATAAAAAATTAAAGTTCTGACACTACAACATGGGTAAATCTTAAAAACATTATATTAAGTTAAAGATACTAGGCACCAAAGGTCACCAATGTACGTGGTAGTTACAAGTGTTTATGTAAACTTGAAGATACGTAAAAGTGTAGGGGTACTGGTATTCAACCTATCAAGCAGGTCACAGCCACCAGGGTGGCTCCTGGTGGACATGGCCTTCTCATAAGAAGGATCCAGGGAAGCTCCCCGCCACCACCCACCCCTCTGCCTTGAGCTTCCTGCCGGCAGACTCAGATGGGAGCCAGAGTCCCGCCATGTTTTCCAATGACTTTGCACCCACCGGCCTTTGCTATTCCTGTGTTCCGCATCATGAGTTAAGACTGCGTGAGTCTGAAGAAGGACTTATTGGCTATTTCCAAACTTATGGACTTGAGTTGGACTGGGCTGGGCAGAGTTCTGGATGTATAATTACTTCTTTTTTTTCCTCCTATAATTACTTCGTGATATAAAGCCTTCTTACACATATAAGAGTGTCATTGGATTTGTTCCTCTGGTCAACCCAGCCTAACACATATGAAATGTCTATAATAGGCAAATTCAAGAATACAAAGTAGATTTGTGGTTGGTAGAGCTTATGGGGGTGGGGGAGAATAGAGGATGATGGTTAATAATTTCTGATTATTTGTTTGTCATTTTAAGATAAAAGAAATGCTCTGGAATTAGATCATTACAATGATGACACATCATGGATATATTAAAAACTACTGATTTTACACTTTAAAAGAGTCAATACTGTAGTATGTGAGTTGGACCTTAACATGAGAGACTGAGTACAGCGATGCCACAGCCAGATATGCCACACATTCTCCGGAGGAACTCTCACAGGGCACCGCATGATTTGAGTGGGGGGACAAGGAGTGGAAACAAATTAAAGACCAACAATGGAATAGATAAATTGCTGTCTTTTATACAGTTGAATAATACATAGTCATTTAACTATGCATGGGGATGTGTCCACCACTTACCTGTTAGTCCATTCTACCGTGGCTGTTTGTATATTGAAGTGATGCCACTGATATTTTCAATATCAGCAAGGTCACCCACAGTGGGCAGCTATCACTTCCACAATAAAACTAGAAATAAGGACCCGGTGCTCTACTTTTGAAAAAACTGACCAATGAAAACCTAAGGACAACAGTGGAACAGTAGAGCTTCCAGAGTGTGACATGCCAGAAATAAGGATCTGATGATGTAATTGGTGATTTTCTGGAATAACGCTGTAACATGAGCCCCTAAGTTAGAAGGCAGTCAGTCATAGCAGGACTGGAAAAGGGCTGCTTCCTCAAAGTCAAGTCCATCTCAGTGGCGTTGATGGAGTCAAGCTTGCTGGGGCTTCATTTGCTGATGCTGCATTACTCAAAATAAGAAAAAAAGGTATAAAAGGCCATTTATCATTGAACATGAAATGTCTCCCATCTGAACAGAGTAATCATCAAAAATGAAATGGAGATAAAATCCAAAACCAGAGGAGAGAATGGTATTGGGGCCTAAATTCTGAGCATCTGTTTTTCAGAGGGCAATGGATGGCACAGAAGCGCATAATCTATTGACCGTGCCTCCACGTGGATGAAACTTCCGGTGAATGCCCTCTGCCCATGGACCAGGGATGTGAATGGTCTTGCTGCCAGCCAGACAGGAAATGGACTCAGGCAAGTGTAGTTACGTTCACATTTAACACTTGGTCATTTGGTCTCCTTTTTGGGCCTTCTTAAATTTGTTCTGGATTTTACTATTTTCTGCTTTCTTTAAGATTGAGGTTTTTCTGTGTTTTGTTTTATAATTGGTGGTGGTGGGAGGGGTCGTATATTTTTCTTTACATGAAATCCAGCCTAGGTAAATCTATAGAGACAGAACTGGATTTGTCGCTTCTTGGGGGGTGTTGGAAGAGATTGAGAAGAGGTAAGGCTAACAATAAAGAAAAGAAAAGAAAAGAAAAAGGGTTGTCAGAAGAGACAAGCTTGTTCTTAAAACTTGTTCTCGGATGTAGGCTAGCTAAAGCAAATGAAAGCAATGATGAAAAGGAATATGAAGAAAAGATTGCAATGGGCAGCTGGAGAAAATAAAATCCTATGATGAAATATACAAAGTCCTTGAGTGAGCAAAACAAAAGGGGAGAGGACTAGCATCTCAAATTGAAAAGCTGAAGAAAAAATGTCATCCTCCATTTGCCATATTGAAGGAGCCTAAGGACAGAGTAACTGCTGTGGCAGGACATTGGCAAGGAGCTGCCAGAGGTTCAGGCTGGATTCAGAGGGACACTTGGAACAAGAGATAGCCTTGCTGATGTTAAGTGGATCTTGACTGAAAGCGGAGAATACCAGGAAGTTGTTTATTGTGTTTTGTTAATGATGCAAAGTCTTTCAACTGTGTTGATCATAAGAAATGATGGATAGCCTTTAGAAGAACTGGGATTTCAGAACACTTCGTTTGCTCATGTGGAACCTGTACATGGATCAAGAGGCAGTTTTGCAAACAAAACAAGGAAATACTTAAACAAACTCACTGCCATCAAGTGGATTCCAACTCATAGAGACCCTATAGGCCAGGGTAGAACTGCCTTAGTGGATTTCAAAGACTAACTGTTTACCAGAGTAAAAAGCTTTGTCTTTCTCCCAAAGAGCTGCTTGTGGTTTCGAACTGCTGACCTTATGGTTAGCAACCCAACACAACCACTATGCCACCAGAAATGGGAATTCTAGAATGCCTAATTGTGCTCATGTGGAATCTGTACATGGGTCAAGAGGCAGGTGTGTGAACAGAACAAAGGAATCTTGCAGGGTTTAAAACCAAGAAAAGTGTGCATCAGGATTATACTCTCTCACCATACTTATTCAAATTGGTGTCTTTCCACTGTGGTGCTGGTGAAACAGATTGAAAGCCTCGTAAACTGCTGAAAGAACCACCAACTCTGCTTAGAAGAAGTCAGGCCAGAGTGCTCCCTAGAGGCAAGGATGGCAAGACTTCGTCTTGCATACCTTGGACATGCTGTCAGGAGAGATCAGTCCCGGAAGGAGGACACCAGACTTGGTAAAGACACGGGGCAGCAAACAAGAGGAGACCCTCAGCAGAAGGAGTGACACAGTGGCTGTAATGTAACAATGCACTCAAACAGTCCAACTGTGAGGACGGCACAGGACTGAACAGTGTTTCCTCCTGTCATACGTAGGGGCTATAAGACTCGCCAACTGGAT
>NW_022109767.1:10302528-10316624 GCF_000313985.2 Echinops telfairi
TATAGCTTGAATAAGTACGGTGAGAGGCTACAACCCTGATGCACACCTTGCCTGATTTTAAACCAACAGTTGCCTCTTGATCGGTGTGCAAGTGCCGCACGAGCACAATGAAGTGTTCTGGGGTTTCCGTTCTTCTCAGGGCTATCCGTAGTTTGTTGTCATCCACACAGTAGGACACCCTTGCATAGTCAACAAACCACAGACTGCTGGTGTCACATTTATCTCTTTATTGCCTCTCCCAGTATAATGTAAGCTCCAAGAGAGCAAGGTACTAGTCATTGCTCTTTCTTTAGTGACTGGAATGGTACCTGGCAAATTGAATATGCCCCATAAATAACTGAGCAAATAAATTAGTAACTGTGTGTGTGTCCTACTTTTTAATTCTTAAAAACTTGGCATTATAAGCTCTTCTCCAGCTATTCCCATTTCCATAGTATTAGGCATTTAGTTAGCTTCTAACTTTTGCTATTACAAATAACATCACTAGTCCCTGGGTGGCTGAAACAGTTAAGCTCTCGCCTACTAACTAAAAGATAAGTGGTTCAAATCCACCCAGAGACTCCTTGAAAGAAAGACTTAAAGATCTGCCTTGTAAAACACGGGGTGTTGTTCCACTCTATTCCTGGGAGGTCACCATCGCTTCTAAATTGAAAAGGGGGGTGGGGGAACCTGACTACCGTCTTGTTGATTCCAACTCATAAACCTCCTATAAGACAGAGTAGAACTGCCCCTTTGAATTTCCAAGTCTTAGAATCTTTATGGGAGCAGACAGCCTCACCCTTCTCCAGGTGAGTTTGAACCACTAACCTTGTATTAGCTCTCTATCTATTCCCTTTTATAAACTCTCACACACACAAAAAGTGGGCATTTTTAAATCCTTTGCAACATTTTCCCCTAGATTTCCTGATATGAGTATATTTAGAAAGAAGAGATTCCACTTAAGACAGGATCTTACGTAAGTTTCTACTGGTAAGCTTTCTTTTCCTTTGATTTAACTTGATGCAGCCACATCCCACTCTTGAATCAAAATGAAAACCCTGTCAGCATTCCCAGGCTTTAATTCTCTGGCTTTAACTGGGCAGGATGAGGTAGGATTTTGTTCTGTTGTACGTAGGGTCGCTGTGACAACAGCAGAAACTATGAAGAATTGGCAGGATTGTCAGTTGACTCTGCTTCACATATGCTACCCTGCATGTTCCATTCTGGAATAGAACAGAACGCTTGGGGGGCCACGTGTGTGAAGTCAACCTTGCAGAGGATCTGGTATTTCGAAGCCAAAATGGAAACACTGATGTATCAAGTTTTAAAATCTGTAGACTTCTCATTAGTCATAATAGAAACATGAAGAAAACTCTTTCCAAGATCCTCCTCCTTGGGAGAGGCATATCCTTTCCAAGATTTAGTTTCCCATCTTTAACATGGGTGGGATGATATTTACCTTTCATGATTAGGTTGAAGATGAAAACAATATGAAATCTGTAATTGCTCTACACCAGAATCCCTCCCTTCCCGACACATTTTCTCTTTGAATAAAGTAAAAGCTGGATGAAAATGGATGGACAGACAGCTGTGGTTCGGTGCCTTTGAGTCAATTCCAACTCAGAAAGACCCCATGTCACAGAGTGGAAGTTCCCGTGGAGTTCTCTTGGCTGTAATCTGTACAGAAGCAGGCTGACAGGGCTTTATCTCGCGGAGCTGCTGGGTGAGTTTGAACTGTCGGTCGTTTGATTAGAGGTCAAGTGCTTAACTGCTTGCTCCTCTTTATATACATACACACATAGACGGATACACACACAACCTAGATGAGTATATTTTTATATATGCATTGATGTGTGTGCATGTGTGCATATAGAATAAGTATTGAGACTCTGGTAAAGCTTCGTGTTTCAAAAAAATGTTTGCCTTACAAATGAAGCGTAACCCCACCCTTGGCTCCTGAAGGTGAAGAAGAGTGAGTCTCAGCATGGTGTTTCACACTTCTCCTGACAATCTCGACAACTTCAGGAAAAGCAAGTTCATATTCCACGTGTGCGATTAACCTTTTTTCCTGGAATCTAGGAGTTCCTGGGATGAAGGGTTTCCAGTACTAAGGCAAGGAAAGTTCCAGGCACACCTGAAGAAGTTGTTCACCCTGATTGTGTGGACCAGAGAAGGATCTGAGCTATAAAGTCCTAACTCAAGAACTTGTCTAACTGGACATACCTTGCAGAGGGGGAGTGGGGAGATGAATCACTTAGGGTACAGTATAGTAAAAATGAAACCCACAACCTTCCTCTAGTTCTTAAATGCTTCCTCCCCCCAACTACCAGGACCCAAATTTTGCCTTGAAGACCTGGTTAGACCAGATGATGCACAGCGGTACAGATGGGAATTGGAAACGCAGGGAATCTAGGAGAGATGAACCTCTCAGGACCAGGGGTGACAGTGGCGATACCAGGAGGGAAAGGGGGTGTAGAAAGGGGGAATGGATCACAGGGAGCTACATATAACCTCCTCTCTGGGGGACGGGCAGCAGAGGGGTGGGTGAAGGGAGACGCCGGACAGTGTAATATAAGATACAATAATAGTTTATAAATTATCAAGGGTGCATGGGGGAGAGGGGAGGAGGAAGGGAGGGGGAGGGGAAAAAAGGAAAATGAGCTGATTCCGGGAACCCAGGAGGAAAGTGAATTTTGGGAATAATGAGGGCAACACATGTATAGATGTGCTTTACACAATTGATCTATGTATTGTGATGAATTGTATGAGCCCCAATAAATTGATTAAAAAAAAAAAAAGAACTTGTCTAAATAAATGAAGCTAAATGCCCAAGGAGTGATTAATTCTCACAAAAGTAGTGTGTCCCATTGCTATCTGGACCCAGACTGATTGAATTACAATTCAATTCACTTTAACAAATGCCATCTACCCAGCATGCATTTATTGAATATCTTCAATTAGTAAGACACTGTATCAGCCATGGGAGATAGCAAGAGTACTGAAGTGCAATGAAATATGCGGTCTCTCATAATTGCCTGGGAAACTCAGAATGAATTAGAACTGTGTTCTACTATGTTATATCACTGTATGAAATAACTATGCTATCTCATACTCAAATATAATTAACCCCAAACTCTGAGAACTACTGTAGCTACATCTTCTGAACCAAATATCAGGGCTTAATTCTAATGGAAATGTTTACTTTTCCTACTTATATTTACTTATTAACCAATTCATTTTCAAATAATATTTTTAACAATTTTCTTTGGAAGAACATGATTTTAAATCAACCCTAGAGCATCCAGAATAGATACCAGCTTAACCGTTGTCACTGAGCCTATTTCAGCTCAAGGAGAGTAGGACTGTGCTCCATCGGGGTTTCAGTGGCTGGTTTGGCAGTAGATCGCCAGCCCTTTCTTCTGAGGTACCTCTAGGTGGGCTCTAAGGTCCAACCTTTCCATTAGCCGCTGAGTATATATTAGCCGTTGACATCATCCAGGGACTACCCCTGAGATTATAATCATAAAGGTATAAAAGAGGAGGCCTAAAAGGTGTGCTTAGGCTTCTGTTCCAATTTCCCAACATTCCGCAAGTCCCATTGTAGATCAAGAGGGTGAAGAAAAAGATAAAAAGAGTGAAGCTCAGAAAGGTAAACAAGAAGTAATGTCAATGTCATGTTTCAAACTTAGTTCTGACTCAGAGCTCATGTGCCTTCCACTAACCCACCAGGAAGATAATGTGTTTCTCAAAGAAATAACTACTCAACTAACTAGACAGCAGGGATGTGATTGGTGCAGTCAGTACTCTGAAAGACAATGAAGTTGTTGACCTCTTTGGACCCAGCACCTGGTCTCATGGACCGAAGGTGTTTGATACCGATGTAGGGCCTAATCATAGAAGTATGCTCACTCTGAAGGATGACTTCATAGAGGAGCTGAGAGCCCAGCTGTCATCAAGCGTTTCTAGAAAAGAATAGGTAGTCATTCTGCTACGTGAATTTGGTTAGTCACCAAGGATAAATATTGTATTATCCCTCTTAAACAGGCCAACGTATAGCAAGACAAGTTTACTACATGTGTATTTGCGTTTACTAGGGGCAGGGCAGGGAGCTTTGGTGGTGTAGTGGGGACACGAGGCAGTTCTACACTGTCTCACTGGGTCACAATGAGTCAGAAATGAAATTGGCAGCCCCTAACTACATGTTAGAAAATTCTCCAGTGGTAGTGAGCCTGAATCACATCAGACTTTCTAAAGCCATAGCCCTGAACACTGTGTGCTCTTGTCCTCTGTGTTGGAGCCGAGGAGCACGTGACAAAGAGCTAATATTTCTCACTTCGTATTTGGAGAAGAATCTTTTTTTTTGTAAAGGCAAGGTTGGGAAATAGTCCATTCGATTGCTATAGGGGACACACCAGAAGTCTTTGAAATGCATAGCAACTGTCCTCTCTCAAAGACCCTCCATCGAGCTCAATGCTGCATGAGGGAGTCCTCAGACAGGATTGGCATCAGCCCCACCCACCCATGGAGAAGTCTAGTTATTAAATTATTTTTTAAAGACTCATCTTCCCCAAGTCTTTGGAGGCAGTACAGCTGGGAGTCATTAACTATAATCAGGGGGCAGCCAACAAAAAGAGGAAGCAGTGGGTGAATGCTCTGTCTTTCTGTAGCAGCCATCTGGGCCGAGGGAATTTGGTTTTCAAGCCTAAGGGGGTGGGGAAAGTTATAGGAATCTTGTTATATTTGGACTTGACTTCAGACGCTAAACAAAAGAACCCCCACCCCCACACTCACCCCAAGATCGGCTTTCTGAAAATAGAAGTAAAAGATCTCGGTAGTCAATAGTGGTCACTTCACAGTATGTTATAGGCAAAGCTGAGACAATCTAAATACAAAAGCCCAATACTGACTGGTTGGGAGCCTTGCCTATTTCTGCCTGAGAGTTTTGAAAGAAAGGAGGAGAGATCATCCTATTGTGAGCAACCAATCGCCTTTTCCTACCCCCTCCCATTTCACCAAGAAAAAGCACAATCTCTTCCATTGCAGAACATATAACTATGCTTGTCCTTCAAGTTTTCCACATCGCAAGACTAGTTTTATTTATTTTTTTATTGTTATTACATTTGAAGAGTATACTTTATGAGTAAAGGGAGACATTGTTCAGTGTAAGACATGAAAAAATAATAACAATTTATAAATTATCAAGGGTTCGTGAGGGAGGGGAAAAAATAAAAAGCTGATACCAAAGACTCAAGTAGAAAGAGAACGTTTTGAGAATGATGATGGCAACAAATGTACAAATGTGCTTGACCCAATGGATGGGTGGATGGATTGTGCTAAGAGTTGTACGAGCCCCCAACAAAATGATTGAAAAAAGAAAGAAAGAAAAGTATGTTTCCTTGTGTTTGAGGTGAAAGCTTATGTAACAAATTGCCTTCCTATTTAACAATCTTTGGACAAATCGTTCCATACCCTTGGTTGCCCTTTTTACGAAGCATCAACTTGCTGGTTATTTCCATTCTGTTTCTTTTCTTTCCTTCCCCCTCATTGCCTTCTCACCTTGGCTTTTGACCATTTGGATCCACGGAGTGGCTTGTTGAAGGAGCACAGTCCTAGAACCACTTTTTACTAGTTTATTGGCATCTAATTCCATCCCACGGATCATACCATGTGATCGTTCGATCACAGTAGGAGCTGTGCAACCATCACCACAGTTTCAGAACATTTCTTCTTTCTCGTACTCATTGTTGTGAGCTCCCCACTTGCCCCCAGCCTTCTTTCCCATGCTTCCAGGTAGTAATTATTCATCCACTTACTATCTCTATAGATTTATCTATTCTGTATTTCATTATACAGAAAAATCATTCAAAATGCAAACAAGAAACAAACAAACAAAAAGGATAAACCAAAGCAGAGAAAAACCTCAATCAAAAAGAAAGGAGAAAATATATAAAAACTGAAACAACTTTAAAATACATCAAAGGTGAGTTCAAGTGATAAGGTGCTGCATTTTAACCTTACATCTGCCACAATCAACTTTACAATTCTCTCTGTCTGATAGCACATCGCTGGGCTATGGTCAGAGGTGGGATTCACCAGAAGCTTAATACATGTGGGAACTAAGCAAGTGGATTTTGGGATTCCACTGTCATCCATAGCCGCATGCAAATGGGTGTTCACAATTTATGTTCTGATGCCGGTCCCTCCATTGGATTTTATTATTTACAATCGTGCGTGGAATCAAAGAGGCTGGTATGCTTCTTCCATGTGGATTTAGTTGATGCCTCACTTAGATGGCTGCTTGCTTTAAGACAAGCCTCTAAGAACTCAGATGCTTTTCTCTCTGATAGCCAGGCACCATCCGATTTCTTCCTTGAACTTTGCTATAGCACCCATATCTTCAGTGATCTACCATAAGGGTGAGTCTCAGGTCGGGCCCTGTAATAGGAACTAATTGTTCTTAGATTTGAGCTATGATTCAGTGGAAAGCTGAAATCCATTCGTATAGCTATGGTTTACCTATATCTCTGGTTCACTTTAGGGACATCACTATCATTTTATGATAGAGGACATTATAAATCATCCCATGGAACATAAGGTGACTTCACTGAGTAGCATTAATTTAGGCAAGGGTATGGAATTAAAAACTGTTGAGAAAATAAAGTTATACATGTATTATAATCTGACTTTTCCGACTGAAATACGTGAATTTTTGACTTGTCCATATTAAAAGTGTGACTGGACACTTTATACAAACAATGAGGGATGGGGATATAACACTCATTCACAGACAGAATTAGGCCTGGCAGACAAACCAAAGAGAGCCCTAACATAGAAAATCGATGGTAGTCCCATGCAACCATTCACTGGGCACCCTCAAAGCAATCGATCTGAACCAAAGTCCAAGGACCACCAATTCCAAAACCTTGGGATAGCAGTCATCTGCTTCTTGTCACACTAGGGAATCCCAACCATTAAGTTCAAGGGAACTGTGTCAGTTCCTTAAATCTGCTACAGGTGAGTTTAAGGTAAAACCCACATTGAATCCTTCCAGTGTGGCCAATGGTCTACAACACAAGGCCTCAGTCACTAAGGACTGGATTAAAACTAGGTCAAAAGTACTAGGGCCACTTTAGACTTACTGCACAATAGGGTAAGTAGCACATTCTTTTCCCTGGTATTGTGACTCTCTACTCTGAGAATGTTGGTAATGTGGTAAAATAAAGAGCAAGAACAGACTCTGAAGCCAAAAGTCTTGGACTTGATCTTGGTTCCCCTACATCCTAGCTGTGTGTCAGCTCCGTGCCCCACTTCCCTCATCTGTGAAATAAAAATGATAACAGTTATCTCCTAACGTTTTGTGTAGAACTAGTGTGTCAGGTCCCCAGCATCCTCCTCGATGCCCCCAAGTAGCAAGGATGCAACAATAGGTAACCATTCTTTTTTTTTTTCTTTTTAATCATTTAACTGCGGGCTCATACAATTCTTATCAGAATCCATACATACATCAATGAAAATATATCCTGCATATCAGATACTTACATGATGATTCATAAGAGTAGCAAATTACAGTTATGAAGTAGCAACGAAAGTAATTTTATGGTTGGGGGGTCAGCACAACATGAGAAACTGGATTAAAGGGTCACAGCATTAGGAAGGTTGTGAACCACTGCTGTAGAGAATTTGTCCAAATACTCTCTTCCCGGTTCTCAGTTTCCTGCAGGTTTCAAACTTTTGGTTCTGTGATTTGTAACCCAATGTATTTGAATTCCCTAACACTCCCAATCTCCAGCCAAGCGCTGGTGGTTGAGAACAAGAGAAGCACATAGGTACTTCCAGAAGGGTGCTGGGCTGTAAAACAGGGAATAAAAAGAAAACCCCAGGGCTCCTTGGTTAGAGAAGTAGTAAAACAAGGGGTACCAGACTCAGCACTTTTTCCCAGGCCCTGGGGCTGGTCGTTTAGTGTCTACATCTTTCTACAACTTCCTAACAGGTAAAAACGGGCCCCTGTTCAACACTGACATTGCATTGGGGGGGTATGAGAATCAAATAAAGCAATGTCGTGAATGAATTGGAAAATGCTACTTATAAAGGTAAGATAGATATTCAGACACAAATTTTAAAGGAAAAAACATTCACTACTCACTCTAAGATTTCATGTCGCTTGGGAACCATGCACGTCATTGAAAGGGATCGTTAAGATAATTCAATCTACCTTCTATTTTAGAGAGAAGACCCTAGAACAGGAGAAGCAGCCGTCAAGAATCACACCATACAGTGAAAACCAGGCACAATATGCACGTGGGGAATTCCATTATCTTTTCATTCTATTGTTCTACAAACATTTTGAAGAACCCGTGCATGTGATAAATATATAAAATATTGTTACTGTTGTTAGGTGTTGTTGAACTCATTTCTAACTCATAATAAGTCCATGGGACAAAATAGAAATGTCCAGAGTGTTTTCTCGGCTATAGTATTGATGGGAGCAGCTAGGCTGCTAACTGGAAGGTTTTCAGAGACTCACAGCCTCAGAAACCACTCTCTTCTGTCCTGTAGGCTCGCTTTCAGTAAGAATGGACTCCATGGTGGTGAGGTTTTTGTTTTCTTTGCAGCTGTTGTTGTTTATCTCTGTGTGATCAATAGAACTTGCTGCACCAGGTAGGATTCAACAAAAGTGATATTTCATGTTATTTTTCTATTCCTTTGCCATGTTTGTCATTATTAACAGAAAGTCTTATTTCCCTTGGGGAACCCTCCCACACTCTCCTTCTTTCATTGGTAAGAAACCTATGGGTTTTATCTGTCTTTCAAGGGTAAGCCTGGCTTCTCAAAGGAAACCAGAAAGAGAGAGGACTGAAAATTCCACTGAGTACCTCTACTCCCATGAGACCAGATGATCTGATGGTACCTGGCTACGATTACTGAATGTTTTGATCAAAGATTCTAGAGGAGGGAAATGTGGAACATAATTGCAAGTTCTCGGTGGAATCTATACTTTCTGGACCATTGGGGCTGAATGAGCCCCAATAGATATTGCCCTGAGATAATCTTTAAGTCTTTAAACAAAGAAACCTGAACGCATTGCCATCAAGTCCAGACCAAATCACAGCGGCCCTGTAGGTCAGAGTAGAACTGTGCCTGTGGGTTTCTCAGGCTGTAACTCTTGATGGACGTGGAAAACCTCATCTTTCTCCCACAGATCAGCGGGCGAGTTGAACTGTTGAGCTTGTGGTAATACTCCATGACCCTAGGGCTCCTCTTTTTAAACTTGAACCCAAACCTATTCCCTAAAGTCTTTTTTTAATTAAATAATGTTTTAAAGCTTCTTTTAATTAGTAAATCGTGTTTGCTTCAAGCATTGTGCTCTCCTAAAGAACAACCTACGTGAGATAAAATTGACGATAGCCAAGCAAAGGTTGGAAGGGAATCCTGGAGGTCAGAGAGTTGGAGATAGTGGAATGATCTGGAAAAAGGAGCATGAGGACGGCGGCACAACTTGCAGATGTAACCAATGTCACTGAGCAGTGCGCGTAGGCATTGAGGATTTTTAGCTGTGTCTACTTTCACCAAAATAAAAAGGTGACCACATGATTTAAGTCATCCACTCTTGAGCATTGGTCTTTCCTAGGCCACTGACCCATCTGCCCTCTAGTACCTCTGTTCCCAGTCTCTCACCACCAGCAGCCCAAAGGCCCACAGCAGAGCCTGCCAAGGAACTACGCTTCCCACAGCAAGTTCTTCTGTAGGGAGCTCACATCCACCTGTTCAGTACGACATCGTACAGGAAAGCTGGGGAAAAGTGTATACAGGAGAGGAGAGAGTACTCCTCCCAACCTTGGGAGCCAACTGTCTTCACCGTTAACTCCAATACCTGTCAATGAAACAAACCAATCCAGAAACAAACAAAAATCATCTATATTGGCTTCCACAATTCATGAAAAAGTGGAATTAAGATATACAGAGCCCTGATGAAACTCTGGTGGTACAATTGGTTGAACATTGAGCTGGTAAGAAAAAAGTCTGTGGTTCAAACCCACCAGCCACTCCCCAAATGAAAGAGGAAGCTATCTGCTCCAGAGGAGATTTACAGCCTTGGGAACCCAATAGAGCAGTTCTATCCTGCCCTACAGGGTCACTATAAATTGGAATTCACCCAGTGTTTCCATCTCTCCCCAACTCCTCCCTCAAGAAATCTGTGCTCTTCATTTCATGTAGACTTGACCGATCCAAATCATGCTCTTTTCCAGCGAATGGTCTGGTGCTTCACCATTCTGCCCCCAGGGCTCCTTCCTATAGCCATACCAAACGAAACTCACTGCCATCAGGTCAATGAGGACTCACAGTCACCCTATTGGGCAGAGTAGAACTGCCCTTGTGGTTTTCAACACTGTGAATCTTTATGGGAACACAAAGTCTCATCTCTTTCCCATTGCACAGGTGGTGTGTTAGAACCGTTGACCTTTGGTTAGCAGCCCAATGTGTAACCCACTACCCCAGCAGGGATCCTTACCATCAGCTATCCTGTTGTTGTTGTTGTTGTTGTTAGGTAGCTAGATTAGGGACAGGGGGTGGTCCCTCCCAGGCCTGCAAAGGCCCCCATAGAGGGGGCTGGAAATAAATCAGGCAACCACTATATACTTATGAAGACCCCAAACTGAGCATGCTCCTACACAAGCCACTGAGCCAGGTGGGAGGCACACCTGGGCAGGCCAAACTAGGCCAAGACTCATGACATCACCCAGGTGGGCCTAACTCAGCCAATAGGGTCAACCAATACCATAAAACACGCCTTCCCCCAGCCAGGGGCTGGGCTAGAATAAAGGCAGGGAGCATGCTCTGGGATGCTCTCTTACCCTGTTCCTGGTCAGAGGCAAGTAGAGGGGGAGGGTCTCCCTACCCTGCATGGGCACACATGGGCCCACTCTGTGCCTACTCAGGGGCCATAGCCTCTTGGCCTACATGCTCTCAGCCTCTAGGGTTCTTGGGCTTCTGGCTTCCTGATATCCCCACAAGATCTGCACTTTTCCATGTGGTTGTTTATGCCCAGTTGTGAACCCCATTGAATCTCTAAAACCTGAAACTTGTCCTGTCCTTCAGGAAAAACCCACTTGGATGACAAAACGGGCTTCGGCATGAATTCTTCCACCTTGTGTAGCCAAGAACCGAGGTATTACCCACTCCAGAAACCTTACAGTGCTACGTTCCTCTGAACCAGCCCAACTCAGAGCAACCCTATGGACAACAGAGCAAAGCACTGCCCAGGCGTGCACCAGCCCCACAATTGTTGCCGCCACTGTGTCAATGTCCCTCATTGGGGGCCTTCCTCCTTGACCAACCATTAAACAACAGCAGAGGATTTTGATCGCAAGCCAATTCAAAATGGATTTCATTAATGATAGCTACAATAACTAGTATATAGCATTACAGATCACAGAACTTTTATACTGATCCCAACATAACCAGGAGAGTAAAAAGAATACTTTCACTGTCTCTATTTTAGGAATTTTAAAAAATGGATGCCAATGATGATTAAAAAATTTGCCTGAACTTGCCTCCTACAAGCAATTGGGATCCACTTTTCTATTCCTCCTTTTTATTTTATTTAATTCCTAAGGTTAATTGTTTCCATTGCTCTAGCACAGTGGTTCTCAACCTTCCCAATGCCGCAACCCTTTAATACAGTTCCTCATGCTGTGGTAACCACCACCCCCAACCATAAAATTATTTTCATTGCTACTTCATCACTGTAATCTTGCTACTGTTATGAATTGGGAAACCCCTGTGAAAGGGTCATTCGACTCCCAAAGGGGTCGCGACCCCCAGGTTGAGAACCACTGCTCTAGCAGAACACTTGGCAATAAGCCCGCAGCATGTTCAAGGGGGAAAATAAAGCTCTCAACAGACTAGGGGAGCCAGGATTCTAGATCAGGAGATTGGAGGTCTGCTTCTTGAATGCTGAGCAGGATTCAGAGAGGTCAAGCTCTGTGGAAGGCTGCTCTGGATGAGGACCATGCAGGGCACTGTGGGGAAAGTGAGGAAAGCCACTTGCCTGGCTTGGAGGAGCTCCCCACATAATGGACATCATGGAGCAGAGGTAAGATAATGGAGATAAGGGAGGTAGGAAATGTCTTCCAGAAGGAGGTGAAGAGCCTCGGGGCTTTGCAGGAGGGCCTTGATCAAAGTCATTGTAAAGATCACTGTGCTTGGAGACCTTCAGCTGAAGGCTCAAAGAGGACGTGATGGACCCACAGGTTCATGTAGGCCAGCTAACAAAAGCAACTGTCATGAGATTAAATGATGCAAGGCATTGAGTAACCCTGCTGCACAAGACCTCTTGTAAAGTTGGAAAGCAAGGAGGTTATTTTGAGGACTAAGGTGTGCCTGACTCAAGCCATGACATTTTCAATCACCTCATATGCATACGAAAGGTGATCATTGAATGAGGAAGGCCCGCAAAAGAATCAATGCCCTTGAATGATGGTGTAAAGGTACTGTGAAAGTACAAATGAGCCAGAATGCTCCTTAAAGTCAAGGATAGCAAGACCTCCTCTCACATCCTTTGGACTTGCTATCAGGAGAGACCAGTGCTTGGAAAAGGACATCATGCTTGGTAAAGTGGAGGGGCATCAAAAAGGAGGCAGGCCCTTGCCAAGATGGATGGACGCAGTGGCTGCAACAACAACGGGCTCAAACCTGAGAACAGTTGTGAGGATGGTGCAGAGCCGGGTGATGCTGTGTTCTGTGGTCAAAAGGTCACTGTGATTCAAAACGGACTCGACAAGACCTAACAGCAACAACCAGATGATGAGCAGTGATTACATTAATGATGACCAGAACAGGGTCATGTGTGTTAGGGAATAGAGAATGAGCAGATTCTCACCACAGAAATCAAAGAGACACTTTCCAGAAAGGGGAACTCAAGAGACAGTGTCCAAATGTAGATAAGGCACCATTCCAAATGGTTTTTGTTTTGTTGTTTTTTGAATCTTGAAAGTCTAAATCTGGGCCAATGCTGAACAAATGAGGTTAAGAAAGGTCTGTGTTAAAGGATTTGCATGTAGAACACTGTTTTCCTTGTCTTGGTTTCAGGGCAGCCAGACAGAAAAAATTAAGTGTAATTACATATAAGAAGCATCAATTAACACTGATTTTCTCATCTACAGAGAGAAATGACCAGTTGGGAATGAGCTAGCTAGCCTCTATCAGACAAGAGAAAAAATCAGAAACCCCAATATCCAGCTAATCACAAGGGGAAACCTTATCAGAAAGTAAAGAAAACGGCAAGCACAAATGGATTTTTCAAATTTTCAAAGTCAGCTTGCTCAACACATCTTTTAATCTCTAAAGTAATAATATTTGATATCCTGTTAATTTATCTTCATAAATCTGACAGCTTTGGGTGAGATGGAACCGTGGCTTTATGTAGTCACACTTCTATCGATCACTGAATAGTTAGAATTTGTATCTCATAAGAGCAAGTATAGTCATCTGACAGATGGACATGTTGTTAGCTGCACTCAAGTCCGTTCCAGATCATAGTGACCCTACGTGCAACTCGGCCCGGTCTTCGACCCTCCTCACACAGGTGCTTGTATTTGAGGCCATTGTTGCAGCCACTGTGCTAATCCATGCTGTCGAGGGCCTTCCTCTTTTCTGCTGCCCCTCTGCTTCCCGACACGTGATATCTTTTCCCAAGGAGTGGTCTCTTCAGATAACATTTCCTTGATTCTGAGGAGTATTCTGCCTGATTGTTTGTTCTTTTGCTAGCCTTTGGTCCTTTCAAAATTCTTTCCCCACACCGTAATTCAAATGTATCAATTCTTCTTTCGTCATCCTTATTCAATGACCAACTTTCTTTTTTTCCCCTGTTTTGCCCTTTTTCTTTCTTTATTTTTTTTTAATCATTTTACTGGGGGTTCATACAACTCTTATCAAAATCCATACATCCATCAATTGTATAAACAACATCTGTTACCCTCATCGTTCTCAAAACATTTGCTCTCCATGTAAGCCCCCGGCATCAGCTCCTCATTTTCCACCTCCCTCATGAACCCTTGATAATTTATAAATTATTATTTTGTCATATCTTATACTGTTGGATGTATCCCTTCACCCAC
>NW_022109767.1:10319085-10320797 GCF_000313985.2 Echinops telfairi
GTTTGGGGTTTCTTCACAAGGGGTCCTAAGCCATGTTGAGGGTTTCCATCCTTGATCTTCCTCAGCAAGTGTTTCAAGTCCACACTTTCAGCAAGCAAGGCTGTATCATCAGCATTTCACGGGTTGTTAAAAAGCCGTCCTCCAACTCTGATGCCTGCTTGAACACACGGAGTATCAATTCCCGTTCTCGTTCATTTTTGCCAAGATTCAAACCACCTGTTTCCTTGATACTACCTCCATTCTCAGAATGACTTCCCGTTGCTCCTGGAGCAGGACGAGCTTTGAACTTTCTGTTGCTCAGCTACCATCCGCAGTGGGCTGACACACCTGTCTTTCTACCGGCCACATCCCCTTTTATTCAGGGAGAATTGCATTGATGCAGCAGCGGGTTGTATTTGCCCAGAGCCCTGCTTTATGGCCATCAGGCTGATAGTTTCTCTCACCTTCCCCAGCCCTTAATATCCAGCTTCACCCATAAATACACATGTAAACACAGCCTTTCCGGGATATTCTGGATATAGGGAAGACGCAGAATGATATTGAGCATAACAACATAAAACAATTAATTGAGTTGTTTGTAAAAGTTGGCAAATCTTCCTCTAAGCTAAGCACACACATAGTGTATCAGTCAGGGTTCTCCTGAGAAACAGGGCCAATAGGATATATAAACATAGACATTGATAATATAGATTTAGATATCAATGTGGACAGATAAAACACAGCACAAAACTTAGTTCCATAGAGTTGATTCTGACTAACAGTATTCCTACAGTTTTTAAGACTGTAAATCTCTACAAGAGCAAACAGCCTCATAGTTCGCACTTGGGGTAGCTGGTGGGTTTGAACTGCCAACCTCACAGTGAACAGCCCAATACCTAAGCCACACTGCTACCAGGGCTCCTTAAGACACAGTACAAGCCTCTCTTACCTCCTAGTTCCCTCCACATTCTTGGGCACCTGGCATATTCTCTGGACATCGATATAGATGGCATAGTTGCGGAAATAGGGATAAACACATCGAGTCCGTTCTGACTCAGAGTAACCCCACTGAACCAAGTCGAACTGCCCCTGTGGATTTCTGAAAATGTGGCCATTTATAAGAGTGGAATGCCTCATCCTTCTCCTAAGGAGCTGCTGTGGTTTTGAACTGCCGATCACTATGCCAATAGGGCTCAGAAATAGAAATAAACTGATTCGTTTCAAAGAACCAGTTCCTAATTAAGAACATTTTCTAAATCCTTTGCCTCAGAAATGTAGGTTTTGCTCTCATAGGACCAGAAAAACAAATCAAGCATCAAAATCTCATAAAATCAATGCTTTTTTCCAGATCATATAATCCAAACTATAAGGATGAAATGAGACAAATACAAAGCACTTCCAGAAAATGTCAGTTTTCGGTCTGGGTTTATGAAAAACAGTGTCACTCACCCATCCATGTGATCCAAGGATTGTAAATAGCAAAATCCAAGGTCAGAGGGGGGAATTGTATTAGAGCTTAAATTCTGAGCACCTGCTTTGGAGCTCAAAATCCATTTGCAGAATCCCCACTTGAATTAAGCCTCTATTGAATTCCCTCAGACCAGGAGGTGGAGTTTCCCCCACAGACAGAGTGCCTTGGAAGTGGATTACAGCCGATATCAAAATCACACTTGCTACCAGGAAGCCAGCTCCACTCATTTTCTTAGAGACCCTTTGGGTTTCTGAAGCTGTAA
>NW_022109767.1:10321659-10322921 GCF_000313985.2 Echinops telfairi
TGACAAAGGGCTATTGTGTTGCCGTGAGTCATTTGGTTCAAGGTGCCCAGAAATCAAACCAGATATAAAAAATAATAACAACCCCTGTCGGGTAGAAAGAGTGAACAAACCTGAAAAAATGCAAAGCTAAAACTAAGAAGTCCATGCCTTCCTCCACACTGCTCAATGTATAGACACTAGAGCGTGTTAGATAGATAGCAATACCACAGGCAGTATCCAAGAGGGGCCAAAGAAGCCCTAGTAGTATAGTGGGGTACCTGTTGTGATGCTGACTGCAAGGTCAGTGGTTCAAATCCACTAGCCTCTCCAAGTGAGAAAGGTTCGTGTTTCTGCTCCTGTAAAGATTTGCAGCCTCATTCCATGATGCTCACCTTCCCGACACAACCACTGAAGACAAAGCAGGTGCATAAGCAAATGTGGTGAAGAAAGCTGATGCAGCCCAGCTATCAAAAGATAAAGCATCTAGGATCTCAAAGACTTGAAGGTAGAAAGGTGAGGCTCACAGAGCCATTTATCCCTCTTCCCTTCAATTAACCCCACATGTGTTTATTGGCCAGGTTGGGACAATAAACTAACTACCTCAGTGAGCAAACCTTGTTGTGACACCCAAGAAGGTACATGCAGCTCCGTTGATTAATGCAGTTAGGAGGCACAGGAACCTGCAGGATTCAAGGTTTCCCATATTCTCGTGAATATAGGAAATGGTAATGCTTGTTGGCCACAGAAAAAGCACGTGCTGGGGGCACTCTTGAAACGGCAAACAACTCTCGGTGAGGCAATGTAGAAGGGCAGCCCAGGAAATGAAGGATTCACTGTTTTCCTTCAGATCCAAGCAAGTCCAGGAGGTAAGGGTTGAGCAGAGAGAAGTGTAACTGTTTGAGGCCCCATTGAGCAGAGGCAGGCTAAGCACCAGAAGGATTCTCTCTTGCTTTATATTCATGAATCTCCTGGAGGTAAGTTTGGAGCTGGGATATGTGAAAAACCACTGGAGGCATCATTGAACTGATATAAAAGCAACTCCTTGTAGAAACATTGTGGGAAATACCTGAACTTTCCTGATAAAGTGTTTTAACGGAAGACAAGCATCCTCACCTGGCAGTGTTGTGGGTCGAGAGAAATGTGGAGCTTCAGGAAGTAAAGACACCACTGAAGGGAGGTGCACGCAGCTAGTTGAGTGTGTTAGTCTGAGAACTTAGAGAAACAAGTCCACAGAAACTCGTGAATAAGAGAGAAAAGGAAAAAAAAACAAACTTGCAGGTAAA
>NW_022109767.1:10324642-10326016 GCF_000313985.2 Echinops telfairi
CGGTTCAAGTTCCCCGAGCACTAGGCACAGCTGGAAAGAAAGAAAGGAAAACCCATTTTCAAGTATTTTACAGTTAGTCTCTATTCCAGACTCCGAGACTGCTCTGTTTAGGATCTAAAATGTGCTTACTTTAAAGCATCTTTGTCAACACAGCCACACACTTCAGCAAAGCCTGGAGCCAGACTCGACTGGGGTTCTTAGAAACTTTCATATGTGAGTGAGCAACTCCCTTTGATTTTTGCCTACTCTTCATCTGCTATCATTTTACCAAGTTCTTGAAAGGAAACTTTCCAGAATTTTCTACTCAGTATTTTACAGTGAGAACGTCAATTGGATACCGTGTATCCATTGCAAACTACAGTAAATATTGCTTCTTTGTCCTCTCAAAATTTCTTTTACATTTCATATTAACATAACATAAATGTCACCACATACATTAGGATCATAGATGACACTCTGCGTTTTGGATATGTAATAATACTGGAGTCCATGGGTGGACCTAATAGCTAAGCCCTCAACTACTAACCAAAAAGTTGACAGATCACCCCCACCCAGAGGCAGCTCCGAAGACAGGGTGGATGATCTGCTTCTGGAAGGTGGAGGCCGTGAGAACGTCGCCAGCAAAACTCCTCTGCACTCTTCAGTCACTATCAGTTGGAATTGATTTGATGGCAATTAACAACATCAATCATGATATGAGCAAGCCTACATTCCTAAAGGAAAGAGTTTTTTGTTTGTTTGATTTTTAAACATTTTCTTGGGAGCTCTTTCAGTTATCTAACAATCCATAGTTCAATCACATCAAGAAGTATAGTACAATTGCTACCACCATCAGTTTCAAAACATTTTCTTTCTTCTTGAACTCCTTGATATCAACTCCCTTTTACCCCCTCCCTCCCTCACATCCCCCACCAGGAACCCGTTTTTCCCCCTAATGGGTTTTTTTTGTCATAGCTTACATGTTCCAATCTGTGAGTGGGGTTATACAGTTATCAATGCGATCAACTCCCACCTGCTCCATCCTTCTCTTCCCGTACCCTCAGGGAACCATTACTCCTGCCACTGTTTCTGAAGAGTTATCTATCTTGGCTTTCATGTACCGAACAATTTTAAATATACAAAAGAACATACACAAATCTAGCATGATTAATGAGGTCAAACAAATATCATAATAATAAGGGGAGGATATATTAAACTAGAGGATGGTTATGAGGTTCATCATTAATATACTGTCCCCTGGATTTATCATCCCTTCCATGTGGCCCTTCTGAGAGAGGCTGCCCAATTATCTTACAGTTGGGTTTTGGGTCTCCACTATAGCTACAGCCCTTCACATAAATTTGGTTGCTTATTTTTGAACTTCTGATACCTATT
>NW_022109767.1:10326116-10327397 GCF_000313985.2 Echinops telfairi
GCTGCTTGTTTAACTATAAACCTTTAAGACCCCAAATGCTATATCTTTTAATAGCCAGGCACCATCAACTTTCTTCACCACATTGGCTTATGCACCCATGTTGTCTTCAGTGATGCGTCAGGAAGGTGAGTGTTATACAATGACACAGTATTGCAATAAACTGTTCTTATACTGAGGCAGGATCTAAGTAGCATCCCCAAATGCATCTGCTTCCTTGTTGCATTTGCATATATATACATAAACAAATACACATTTTTTTCTTTCCTTTGGGAAAGGAGTTATTAATATTCTTAATATTGGAAAAATGTGCTAACATAAGCATAAATATAAATTTAACATGATCTATTTTATTAGATATTCATTAAATAAGTTAATAGATTAACCAACAAAGTTAATCATTTTACTTTACTTGGTAGTCTCTCTTCCCATAAAAGTGAGTGTAGACCATCCAAGCTACAGCTACTGGTGTTTTCCAATCTGGAGCAAAGACAAAAAGAAAGAAAGAAAGATTCAAGGAGACAATCCATGGGTGGGGTGGGCAGGGGGCTGGGGGAAAAGAGCTGATACCAAGTGCTCAATAGAAAGTAAATGTCTCAGTAGAACTGCCCCTTTGGGTTCCCAGGCTATAAATCTTTATAAAAGCAGAAGCTCATCTGTCACTCTTGGAGTGACTGGTGGAGTCAAAGTGATAACCTTGCAGTGGTGAGCAGCCCACATCGTAACCCACTGCACCACAAGGGCTTCATGGGGACATACCAGGGTGCATTAATAATTCTCAAACATGCCACAGAGAATGTCTTGTGTTTATAACTCCAGTTTGTCTTGGGAGTCCTTGGGGAGCGCCAACACTCAAACTGAAAGTTGGGAGGTTTGAGTTCATGCAGAGGTGCCTCAGAAGAAAGACCTGGTGATCTGCATCCCCAAACCAGCCATTGAAGACTATGTGGAGCACTGTTCTACTCTGACACACAGGGGGTCGCCCTTAAGTGAACTCAACTCAATCACAACTGGTTTGGTTTGGGTCTGTACTGGGCTGAGAGGGATTGAGAGTTTCCAAATTCTCTTAACACCTGGGATTTAGCTGTCACCAAAACCTTGATCATTAATAAACTGTCAGAAAGTGGCACACCCTATGTCCATACTTGCAGTTTTTCTGTTTTTGGAAGAAGAAAACCCTTGAAGTTCAGAGGCAATCCAGAAAGAACGCATTGACGCTAAAAAAGACAATGTTTCCATGGATCCATCTGTCAATTATTAAATGCCCCCTAAAAAGATTTTTTT
>NW_022109767.1:10327729-10340329 GCF_000313985.2 Echinops telfairi
AGAAGAACTACATAGTGCCCGGCTACCATTTCTAGCCGCTTTGACCAAAGGAATTCCCAGCTAGAGTGGATGAAAAAAGACTTTTGTCCCAAGAAAACATTCTAACTTGGAACTAAAGCCACACCCAGAAGCCACCATCAGCCAAATATAGACTATTCTAGAAAATAAATGACAATACCAGGGCAGAATGTGTTTCTCAGAACAATAAACGGTCATGCATTAAAAAGGAAACATCTGCCAAAGGCAAAGATAAGAAGCCAGGGAGGAGCAGGGGGACTGGACAAATGGAAAGAGGGAATCCAAGATGGGAACTGGGAGAGTGCTGACATCCTGTGGGGGATCGCAACCAAGGTCATGCAACAATCTGTGTGTGAGGCAATGAGAGGAGAACTGATTTGCTATGTAAACTGCCACCCAAGGCACCAAAAGTTCAAAAATTAAAACTAAGTGTACAAGACATGACCCTATTTGCTGACTAGCTTGACGGCCGCTAAAGAAAAAGCAAAAGGAAAAAATCCAATTATGAAATCAACAATTTTATACCACAGACATAAGCCGTGGAGACAGGGATATCACAATCTCATGGTTGGGGGAGATTTCCTAATTTTCATGGAATCCAGATTTTCTGGATCCATGGAGGCTAGATGAACTCCAGAAACTATTGCTCTGAAATCATCTTTAAACCCTAAACCTAGAACCA
Source organism: Echinops telfairi (assembly GCF_000313985.2). NCBI lineage: Eukaryota > Metazoa > Chordata > Mammalia > Afrosoricida > Tenrecidae > Echinops > Echinops telfairi. The sequence continues at coordinate 10,328,430 of NW_022109767.1, forward strand.
AAAAAAAAAAAAAATCCTGCTTAAAGCCTACTTAAAACCCAACAAAATTTTAACTAGTAAAAAATGTCTCCTTATGCACTGTCCTCAAATGAACAAAAGTAACTTATATGGTTAGACAGGAATCTGAAAGAGAAGTGAGTTTTTATATTAATGGTGTAGAATGCCTGCGCAAATAAAGGAACTCAATCAGTCACTCAATAGAAATGTTTGAATTGATATATGTGTACATTCTCAACAACAAAGATAAAATTGAAATGTTCATCTAAAAAATCTTGTGGTTTCTTCCAGCCTCGTGATTCCTCTTACTAAATATTTTGGCAAAGGCAATGCGTACATCTTGTAGCTGGCCTCATGATTTCATGCTTTAGCAATATGTCTCCTAGACCACGCTCAATCAGGGAGCTTCAGGATGCTCTCCACCCATGACAGTTGAGATAACTTTGGCCTATTTTTGTACCTAGAATGCTGAACTCTTTCTGACGATATAAGTGCATTCACCACTACAAGTATTGGATGCAGAAAGGACTTTAAACACTTGGTGAATGTCAACTTTACAGTCAGATGGGGAGCAATACATTTTATTTTTTGTTGTTTGTTTTTAATCATTTTATTGGGAGCTCTTACAGATAAAATATTCCATAGTTCAGTCACATCAAGGAGCATTCTACAAGTCAGTGTTCTTGTGCGTGTGTCATGGAATATACAAAACTTTAAAAATAGAAATCTAGACCGGTGTGGAATCAGAAGACCTGTGTTTGAAGCCTCAAGCTCACCTCGTTCACACACACTCCTATTCCCGTTCTTCTGACACCAGACACAGCGCAGCTCCTTCTCCACGTTGATCCTAGTTCCCTTCCCGTTCTCTGGCCATATGAGACATCGTCTCAACACGATGCCTGTCAAACTATGCTCCTTTGTTTAACACCTTCTTTTCTCTTCTCTGCTCCCAAAGCACTACCTCCGTGGCTGAATGAGTTATCTGTCTCTGCATCTGTATTCACATAAGACTTTATTAATAACCATAATATCATGCTTTCATTAGCGGGGTACCTACGTGGCTCTTGCCACCCTCAAGGATAATGACTTGTGCTTCCTTCTATCTCCATAAATTAGCATGGTGCCTGACACACAATTAATTGGGTCAGTTCAAACCTGGCCTCCCACTTCCATGGTATAAAATGTAATCTCAAACTGCCTATACAACCAAAGACTCTACATTTCCCAAGCCCCCCTCCATCTAAGTAATCTAGCACAGCAGTTCTCCCCCAGAAGTGATGTGTGGCTCTTTCAGACCAAAACAGATAAGAAACCAGGGTGCCTTCTCCATACTCTGCTTCCTTTCCACCAGCTGGAAGCAGATGATTCCAAGTCCAGAGAGGGCAGTAAGATAAAGGAGCCTTAGACCTGGAATGACCACATGGAGGAAAGCTTCCCACCAACTGTGGACACCCTAATTAGACTGTTAGAATAAATGTCTGTTACCTTACGCTACTGAACTTGGGACTTTATTTGTTACACAAACTTTATCCTAACTTAAATTCCTAGTGCTGCTGTAACACAAATGCCACAAGTGGATGGCCTGGAAGAACATAAATTTATTTTCTCACAGTTCTCCATGGAGGCTACAAGTTCAAATCAAGGTATCAGCTGGTTCAATAGCCTCCAGTGATCCTTGATTCCGGAACTTATAGACAATCTTCACATGGCATGTCTTCCCTGGTGTGTGGCAGCATGTCTAATCTGCTTGTGTTTATGGCTCAGAAATTAATATGTGTAAAGCCATCTTACTTCGGGGTAGGATTCCTGGTGGCTTAGTGGGTATGCGTTTGGCTGTAGTCTTCAAGGTCAGCAGTTCAAAACCACCAGGCAATGGTGCCTCCAGAGAAAGATGGGATTTTCTATCCCTGTCAACAGGTACATTCTCAGAACCTCAAGCAGAGCAGTTCTACCCTGTCCCAGAGTGACTTTGAGTCAGTATTGACGCAATGGCAGTGAGTTTGGGTTTGTTTGTTTGTTTGTTTGTTTGTTTTACTTAGGGGTGATCTATATAACCTAATGAAGAAAGCCCTATTTCCAAACAGGATTACATATATTTTGAAGGAGCACAATTAATTCAACACACTAATATGAATTGTTTCCCCAAAATATTTTTATTTCATTAAATAATTCAGCAGAGCAAACAATGCTTGCCATTATTCCTCTAAGACCTAAATCATAACAAAAATATAGGGGAGAGGAGGAAGGAGGAGGGGAGAGAAAATGAGTGAGAGAGGAAGGCTTGGAGGGAGGGAGGGAAGGAGGGAGGGAGGAAAAATGATGTATGCAGTAAAGAAGTGTCCGTGGACACCTTAGATGCAGCTCTAAGCTACTACATTGTCACCCTCAGAGAAGTACAGTATGACCAAGTCATTTGTTAAATTGGCCGTTGTATCCCCAGCACCTAAAACACACTCTGAAACAAGGTAGACATTTGATGAGTATGTGTCCAATTAATTAGTAAAAAACTTCATGAAATTAATACCGCACCTTTATTTTCTTATAAAATGACCCCCAAGAAATCCCATCTCATAAAAAGCTTATGCTATTTCACCAGGTATGAGATGATTCCTCACAGAGCAGCACCTATGATGATTATATGTGTATGAACACTGATGATGTCCACGGTGCCCATGGAGCCTATATTCACTGCAAGTTCTTCTACAATTGTACTGTAATGCATGAACTGTGGGCTCTGTGCTAGGTAAACAGGAAACATTCTTTCCCATTCCTCCTCCTACTGTCCAAAACAAATCACTTCTCATTGTAGGAATTCTTAGAAATATCCCCAGAAGGTATTTTGAGGGAGGGTGGATAGCGAGAAGGAGAAATGTCAAAGAACTGAAAAGAATCATCCAACCCAAGGATCGAGTGAAAAATGAGGAGTGCATGTGTGGTGATGAGACCAATTTAACCTCCCTCCCATGGCCCGACGGCCAAGCCAGTGCAGCTTATCGATAATGCTCAATTTCGCCGGTCCCGCTAATCAAACAGAAGCGCACAGTGTCTGTTTACCTCTCAGCCATGACCCAGTTGTACAGCAAATCTGCATTCCCAGAGATGGGTTAAAATAGAAACTCGGGCTGGCTAAATTTGTTTTGGGACATATCAGGCAACAGTTAGAACACTTTAAATGACCCACTTGTATTCCACTGAGGCACTGAATGAATTGATTAGGGGGGGAAAGCTGAAAACTGAATAGCATTTTTGGGGAGGAGACTAAGGTTAGGGGCGCCAATGAATATAGGTAACTATAGAGAGAAGGGACTATCAATAAGAGCTGATTTCCAAATAGAAATGAGTGGGGGAGTGAGTTTAAACAGGGAAGAGGGATGTCTGTTCTCATCCACATGCCCTTTCCAACCAGGACAGTGCCAGAATTAAGTCGTCACCAGCACACTCAGATTCCCCCGTGGAAATTATGATCAGCGATAACAAGGTTTCCCAGGAACCGGCGGTTATTTCGCAGTTCACTCGACCTTTGGTCACAAGACGAGCACATGTTCTCAGCAAAGAGGGAACCTTCCGTGGACCGATAGCGTGTGATTGATTGGTTTCGAATACCGAGTGCGTGGCGCCGCCTTTGAGCAGGGGCCCTCTGGAGAGACAAGCCCAGCCATTGTTCGGCTGCTCTCGGGCTAGCGAGTGCCCCGCGGTAACCCTCGTGCTCTGAAATGCTCATATTGGTTATTTCAAAGTTGGGTGCAGAATTGTGCTTTCCCGTGTCTGTCACTAATGACTTGCAGCTGTTGCTAATCTGTGCCTCTGATTTCCTTTGATTACTATGTGTATGGATGCCTGTGGTAAATAGGCATCTGCCAGGTGCCAGCACAATCAGGGGGAAATATAAAAAGTTCCCTGTTTCAAATTCAATGTGACATTGTGCAAGTGGAGAGGCAGCCATTTAACTATTCAGAGGGAACAGCTTCCTGGGGCACCTCCGGCCTCCTGGCCAGAGACATTCCTCGCCCCCTCCCAGCCCCACCCCCAGGAGGATGCTGACTCTATGGGATGGTTTCCCACCGTGAAGAGAGGGTTTCCATACCCCCGCGCCCATGGCATGGCGGAGGGAGACAGCTACGAAGCGTGGTCATGAACACGAGGGTCGCACTCCCCGGTAGGCTTGAGCTTTCTCCAAGCCCTCCTCTGCCCCGCTGATTCCCCAAAAGTTCCTCTGTAACGATGGCCTTGCGTTTTCCCGTTTTCCCCGCGGAGGAATGCATTTTACTCAGGAAAGGCCCTGGTACCGCCGCCTCCTTCAGGAGGAACAGGTTCTGTCTAGAAGAAAGCAGCGCAGGGTGGAAGCTTTCCCAGGTAGATGTGAAACTGATCCAGACCCAAAACCAGCACCTGCAGAGACCAGGAAAAGTAGCCTCCGTGGAGCCCTGGCTTGTTGCTGTTCTAAGGAAGTTAAAGAAGAAGGTCAAGTTTGTCCCTTTTTTCATACAGCAATATTGGGATCCCCAGCATGGAAGAAAGGAGCCTCTTATATGCCCAGGTGGGAGTTCTCCACCTGGATTCCCACTCACCTTAACTGCAACATCAGCAGGTGCTGTTCTTCCCATTCAACATGGGGAATTACTCTGCGTTTTGTTGGAAGCCCCTTCTAGCTGGATTGCATGGATCCTAGGACACCTGGGCCACATTTGGTCAGCTCTGCCATTTTTTCCTGTGTGGAAATCAACAATTAAAACAAGCATCGGCTCTTGATTCCCATCCATTCTTTCTGTGTTTTTCTAGGAAACAGAGTGAGAGGTCAGTCTACACTGGAGTTAGTAGATAGGTTGTAAAGTTAAGGACGCCAAAGCAGGGACTGAAAAATAAAGACTGGCCAAATGGTGCCTGGGCCATTGGGGGGGGGGGCAGTACATGAGATCTCGAGTTGTGTTGACATGAAAGAGCCCATTCAAACCTTACAAAAACGTGTTAAGAAAAGGTGCGTCGCATGGATTTTTCAATCCCTAGGTGAGCAATTTTAAAACACAGACTGTGGCGGGGACACTGATTTACATGCAGAGCTCAGTACTGTTTGATCATCTTTCATCAAATTGAGAGCAAGTGTCCACTCCAGATAATCAGTCATGACGGCTTCAAAAAGCAGACAACAGGTGTATTAGTCTGGGTACTTTGGAGAAACAAATCCACAGCAACTCATGTATAGAGAGAGTTTTATGCAAAGAAAATGTGCATCACGAAAACATCCCAACCCAATGCTGCCCAAGCCCACAAGTCCAACATTAACCCATACCCAACACCCGTGTCCACAAAGTCCTTCACCTCACAAAACAGAGGCAATGATGCCGACTGCAGGAGGAAAGCTGAATCAGTGAACGTGTAAGCATCTCAGCACTGGCAGGGGTCTCCACACGGCTGCTCCAGCACCCAGGACTGCATCGGGATAGATCCATGCGGCTTCTCCTTGGGGATGTCTTGTAGGAAGTCCATCTTGCAAGCTGAAGCAGGGAACTGCTAAGGCAGCTGCACCCGATGCAACCATCACAAAACAAGAGACCCGAGAACTAGAAAGGCGAGACTTCACCACCCATTTATCCCTCCGCCTTTCAACCAGCACCACATGTGATTATCGGCCAGGCTGGCACAATTAACTAACTCAACAGGGTAGCAGATAAAAGTAGTCAGACCATACATGAGAGAAAACCTCATATTTCATTTAGAAGAAATAAGCTAAAAGATGCTATTTAGGTAATATTACCTAAAATAGCGAATACATGCTCTGGAGTCTAGTAAGTGAAATAGATACATCACAAACAAACGTATTGCCATTCGAGTCCATGCTGATTCGTAGCAACCCCGTAGGACAGGGTAGAACTGTCTCTGTGAGTATCTGAGACAGTAACTCATTACAGGAGTAGAAAGCCAATCTGTCTCCCACAGAGCAGCTGGTGGTTTTGAACTCTGACCTTGAGTTAGCAACCAACCTCATAACCACTATACTACCAGGACTCCTCACATCACAAAAGTCATCTGAATATTGTAGGGTCCAACAAGACACTTCTGAGTCAAGCACAGGACACAATTGTTGCAAACAGCATTTTGTTACTATTAGTTGCTGTCAAATGGAATCCCACTTATGGCGCACACACACACACACACACACACCCATGTGTGCAGAATAGAACTGTGACCTTTCAGAAGCCGATTGTCCATTTGGTCTTGTGGGTGGGTACAAATGGCCAACCGTGTGCCTAGTACCTGAATGCTTCATGTTTGCACCTCCAGGGCCTCCCAAATGGGTTGAGAGTTTAAACCCACCCAGAGGCACCTCCAAAGAAAAGCCCAGTGATCTGTTTCTGAAGGGTCATAGCTTTACAACTCTATGGAGCGCGGTTCTCTGCAGCACATGGAATCACCCTGAGTCAGAATCAACTCAGAGGACACGGGCTAATAAATTGACAAAACCAGGAGTCAGCATTCTTTAAAAGAGATCCTCTAGGATCCCCGTATTCAGACAATACATACTTCAAAAACATTCCACTACATTGCATTTTATTTCAAGACTGGCTACAAAGTTCCTAGATCCACACGAGGAGCAGGCCAACTTCTGAAAGGATCTGGACAAACCAAAGCCAAACTCACTGCCATAGTCGATGCTAACTCCTAGCGACCCTGCAGCATGGGATAGATTTGTGCCTGTGAGTTTCCAAGACTGTAAATCTTTATGGGAGTAGAAAGCCCAACGTTCTCTCAAGGAGCGGCTGGTGAATTCTCAGTAAACTTGCAGTTAACAGCCCAACATGTAACCACTATGCCAGCATGGCTCCTACAGAGTATCTGGAAATATTACCAAAAAAAACCAAGACTTTACTGATTTGAAGAAAGTGCTGCCCAAAGGGAGCTATTTGAAGGTGAAGACGTCATAGAGTTGAGTCTGCTGTTGTCCTTCTAATCACATATCTGCAAAGTCAAAGTCTGAGAGATCAGGCCTCTCCTCGTTGAAAGTCAACAAGCTAGACTGAGCTGAGTTGTGGAGTTGATGACTGTCCATAAAACCAAATAGAATAAGCCTCGTGAATGACACTTGATATTCTATTAGTACCAATTCACAGGTACGACTCCACCATACCCATTCTTCAAAGGAATGCTGAGAATAGCATCTGAAACAATCTATTTGACCCTACAAACAAGATGCTTGCCATAGGAACCCTTGCTTTCCAATTCGTTGATGTGACCTCTTATAATTACCAATACAGGCATCTCCAGGTTATGAGCAAGACCGCTCCTAACTGGGTCTTTCAGTCAAATTTGCTGGTAAGTCGGAACAGGTTCTTAGGGTTCCCATTTTGCTTTATTTTTGTGCAAGACTTTGATGACAAATTGGTTTTTGAGTAGGGGATGGTTCAATCTTTTCAAAGTGAGGGCAAATTCCCATAACATTAAACAGCAACTGTGAATCGTCCATAAGCCTGACATTATTAAACCAGGACTTTCTGTAATGTGAATGGTTGGCTTTAAATAACTATCAATGTCTAGACAGTGTTTTCCAGAAAGAAGTGCAAGAGAGCTCTTGCTGGAGTTTGGCCAAAAGAGTCAAGCCTGGAGGAGGGCAATCAGAACCATGTACTGGAACAAGAGTTGGGTTTGGGGTTGCCTTTGAGTCAGCACCGACTCCTGGGTGACCTGGTGTACACGAAAATGACACCTCGCCCAGCTTGACACCATGTTCATGATCACCGGTCCCTTGCTGTGCTCACAATGTCAACCCATCTCAACACCTTTGCCGGCCGTCCATTTTGCCAACCATGATGTCCTCCTGCGAGCAGGTCCTCCTAATAATGTGTTCCAAGTAAGAGAGTCCAAGCCTCATCGCTATTCTCTCGTGCCCAGGTTTTCATTGGCCAAGTTTCAGAAGATCAACAGGCCTTTCTTTGTAGTCTGTAAAACCCGCTGAAATGTATCTCCCACGTGTGACCTTTGTGGTATTTGGCCCACCAGTGGCATAGCCTCTAGTACTAGAGTGACATGCAAGCTGCCACAGTCCACCACGCTGACAGACAGATGGGTGACGGCAGCAGGAGAGAACCACAGCTAAATGGATCTTCTGTCCAGCACCCTAGCTGCCTGCTCAACAGTGACCTCACCAAGAAATGCACTCGATGTGAACTCAGACATCATTTTCATCAGTGAATGTGTATGTCTAGCATGTGTGCTTCTAGTGCTCGTGTGCTCAGTTCCACATTTCATTCCGGCCCTTTGCAATGGTGGTGAGCTTTTTTCTAACACACAGCTATAGGAGTGTTGTGTCTAGGTCCCACCGGGTGATGAACGGGGAATTGTTCCTGTGAGCCATTCTGATCATTGAAACAAAATAATTAAAACATAAAAAGAAACTTGAAAAAAAGCTGCATATTGTGCGTCCCCTTTGTAAAGATTCATAAAACACATCGACACTTTTTGGACTCCCGGGAGTCAAAAAAATTTGTCGTAGTTTAATCTAAAATTGTCTAAATGTACTCGATGATGCGTTTCTTCACCCGTGCAAGACTTATCAATACACCCAAACAGTGCTTTGGGGTCATGCTGTTTTAATATGATTCTTCAGTTGTCTGTATCAAAATAGAACATTTTATTATTTATCAACTGGCAAGTGTGAGGAACACTGCTATGACAGATTGTCATCTATATAATTTGGTCCATAAACTGGCCATAACATTTAATTAATAAACTTTGGCAACAATCAAGATATGGCAAAAATTGCTGTTCAGTTGAAATCCCACGGTATAATGTGCTCATTTGGGGTCTTTATATCTTAATTGCTTATTTTATATTTTGTGAAGTGTTCATTTATGTTCATGAAACTGGGAAATATGATGGTTTTTGCAACAAATGTGATCTTGGAGAAAGGCTCTAAGAGTTCCATAAAAGCCTTCCTTCTCTCTGCCCCCATCCAAAATATAGAGAGTAGCTCAATATGTTAATTTTAAAGAAGTCCAACCAAGTGAAAACCTTGCAGTAGCGAGCAAAGATTCCTGCTCCTTCTTCTGGAGCTCTATTAAATTTTTGAAGTAGGTTGCTAACTCAAAGGTTCAAGGTGAAAATTCACTCTGAGTCACCTAGGAAGAGAAGTCAATACTGATAATTCTATGGGGCACAGTTCTACTCTAACACATATGGGGTTCTATGAGTCAGAATCCAAGAACCCACTTACAACTAGCAATGTCAGGCATGAATTCCCAAAGTGTGTGTCGCCTGAGTGCAGCTTGAATTGTACATCAACTATGAATGAGTGGGGCATCAATAAAGGTGAGGGAAGGAAGTCTTGCATGTCGAAGAAGAACTATCAGGAAAGGAAAGAGATCAGTTGTGTCCAGTTTACTCCATGTCATGAGTACTAGGTACAACCTTTGGATTGTGAGAGCAAATTCACCAAACAGTGAAGTACCCCTGAAGGTTTTTGAGGAAACCATTTAACTATCCCCTACCCCCAAAATAGCTATCGCCTATGAGCAATGTGCAGGGTGGATGAGGGAGGTTGTCTAGAAACCCTGGGGATTTGAAGCCCAGCGATTTGTGTTTTGACACGCCCTCTGGATGGTGGTGATGCTTTCTCAAGTTTCAGGTCTGTGAGGCTCGAGGTTAAAAAAAAAAATCCATTACAACAGCATTTCAATTGGCCAGACCACTGGTAGTGAATGGTTCATTCAGGTAAGGTAACCATAGCAAGACTCTAAAGGACAAAATGTAGCAGCGCAAACCAGGGATGGCTGCACAATATGATTGATCCAATTGGCATCCCTGAATTGCACTCATAAAAAAAATGTTGAATTTGAAATTATTTAGATTTAAGTGAATATTTTAAAATGAGATGGTGGTGGTGGAGGGGAATGTAAATGACTGAACATAGAACGAAAAATGTAACTATTTTACCAAGAGCATGAGCAGCCTAAGGGATACAGATCATTGACAACTCTTCAAATTCTGTCCCAAATTTCCCTGATGATTCCTGTGGTAGTTACATAATCTGTTGTCAACTTGAGACTATTAAGAGGAAAGGGGTAGAGTTCAGCCTGTCAATCCAGTCTCAGCTTGATGAACACATCTGGAGGTGCTAAGGAGATAGATATATTGCTGGAGGAGGGACACACACTCACTTCCTGCAGGACATTCCTGTTGACAGGACACAAGGAGCTATGCTGATGGCAGCCAGAGCCTTGGAGCTGGAGGAGCCATGTGGAGACCCACGTCAGTGTTGAGATGCTTCCACCACCACTGAATCCACAAGGCTTCCCACCCACTGGCCTGTGATCTTCCTGCATTCGGCATCATTGCATGTGTTGTGTGAGTCTGAAGAGGAATTTACAGACTGGTACTGGACATATGGGCTAATACTGGATCTATAGGCAATCTGGACTGGGCTGGGATATTTTCTTATTGTACAATTACTCTTTCCACAAAATTCTTTCCTATACTCATGAGTGTCTATGAATTTGTTTCTCTAGTCAATCCAGACTAACACAATTCCTTCACTCTTGCTTTCTCACTCTCTCTCCTTCTCTCCCTCCTTCCCTGCCTTTCTTCCTCTCTCCCTAATAATTCCATACCAAGGGCTATAGAGGATTTTAATGGACTTCAATTTTTAAATCTCAGATACAGGCAGTTTAAAGATGACTTTAGCAAAAAGACTAGTTAGAATAGCTCCAGGAGAAGCAGATGGAAAAATGTGATTTGTGTATAAAACCACCTGCTATCAAGTTCACGCAACATCCACTGTGTCAGAGAGAACTGTGCCCCACCCGGTTGCCAAGACTGATTTTTCAGAAGGAGATCAACAAGCCTTCTTTCAAGTTCCTTTGGGTGGGCTCAGAGCCACCACCATCCTTCCAGTTAGCAGCCCAACACATTAAACATTTGCACCACTCGTGAATGTGTACTCCTATCTCATGGCACACTGAATTTACAGAGGTTACCAAAATGTACACGTACAAATAAGCAATCAAAAGAAATAAGGTCAAGGAAATATCAGGGTAGACAAGAAAACTGACTGAAGTCAGGGTTAAGCCGGAAGAAGCTGTGGATTTGGCTTTGCAAGATTCACAAAGTCTGTAGAAGACCTGATAGTTTAGTGAATTACACATTGGGATACTAACTGCAAGGTCAGCAGTTCGAAACCATCAGCTTCTCCATGGAATAAAGAAGAGGCTTTCTGAACCCACAATGATTCCTGTCTCAGAAAATCACAATGGCATCGTCTTGCTATACGTCAGAATTGAGATGGGAGCACAGCATACGGATTGCTCAGGAAAAGGCCATGCCTTCATTGTACTGGAACCAAGAGGTAACGTCCACAATGGCCCATAAAAGAGGAGATTCCACAGTGTAGCAAACAGTGTCCTCGATGCCTTTGAGAGAAGCATCACGGTTGGAGAATGACGCATCAACTGTATGTGCCCACAGAGCACGGAGGAGAGCACTCCTGCAGGGAGTTGGAAGTGTGCATCGGAAGCCCAGGGGAAAGATTGGAGGGGAAATACAAGGGCATTTGGAATCTTGCTTCTATAGAAGAGATGCCTGGTGGGACTAAAGTTGGACAAAGCTCTGTTGCTCCTCGGGTGGATGCTTGTGGCATAGGAAGCATTGCCGGAGTGAAGACACGGCATTAGCACTGAGATCAGTTTGCAACATGAACTGTACTCAATGGGAAACGTGTAAATACTTCCCTTTGGGGGGAAAACTAAATTGACCAATGTTTTTTGAACTTTTCGTTGTAAATTGGTTTTGCTTTCCAGCGTTCTGTGGTGAGTTGGGTGAAGGTTGACCGAGCAGCTGATCCGTTTTCATTCAATACTTCATACACGGTTGTTTCACCGCGCTCGCGGCACTTCCGTTTTCATTCAATACTTCATACA
>NW_022109767.1:10342435-10355593 GCF_000313985.2 Echinops telfairi
CAAACGTGCTTGACACAATGGATGGATGGATTGTGATAAGAGCTGTATGCGCCCCCAATAAAATGATTTTTTTAAAAAACAGGTTTACAGCCTCAGAAACATTATATGGAGTCTCTGAGTCAGAACCGACTCTATGGCCGTGATGTTAGTTTTTGTTTTTATTTATGTATGTGCATGTATTCACATATGTTCTCAGTAGCTACCATGGCACCCCCAATGCCTGTTTACCCCTTGCTTGTACAATGGAACACACCACTGCTTGACCCTGAGCCATTCCCTGCCTGGGTTGCAGATCAGATATTTGTAGCCCATGGGAGTTTTGCGGGCTGATTTTCAGAAGTAGTTCATTAAACCTTTGCTCTGAGTCCACCTTATCCGGCAGCTGCTCCGTTCAGCATGATACTAACACCAACAAGCCGACAGAGATGTGCGTTGGAATATGCATGCCTCTTACTGAGATGATCTGGGAAGTGGCTTGCCCAAGCGAAGGGAGTGTTGACAGCCAGGCCACAGGGGGGGAGAGCAAGGCCTAAGAGACTGCACAGAGGCGCTGGTGTGACCAGTGAATGGGCTTCACGTTCCATCTGGATCACGTGACTCGGGATCCCAAGTCCGAGGACTGTGAACATCACACTGCATCCCCATGTCTTGGGCAGCAAAGGTCATGCGGGCCCCTGATCAGCAGCTGCTTTCACTGCTCCCTGCCTTCCTTAGAGAGGTGCCAAGGGCATGCCCAAAGCACGACAGGCTGCCATTGGGTTATCTCTGACTCACGGCATCCCCATGGGGGTCAGAGTCGAACTGGATTCCATGGAGTCTTCAATGGCTGACTGTTTGAAAGCTGTAACCCTTCTTGGGTTAAAAGAAAGCCTTATCCATTTGCACCAACCACCGCCCCCCTGCAAAAGGTAATGGACAAGAGGAAACAGTAAGTGTGCTTTGATGCTACCAATGCAAAGGAGGAGATCACTGGACAATGGGAGCCCGACCGTTCCCCAGTAACGGCTGTCTTTTCTCAGGTACACCACTTGAGTACCTTTACAACAAAAACAGTCACTACGGGCGTTTGGTTTTGTGTTTCCATCATTTCAGGACTCCTCATCAGACCCAAGGGTTTTTGGGTTTTTCTATCGATAAGAATGGGGTAGTGCTATCAGATAGCACAGTGGTCAGCCCGGGCCATTCGCTGCGAAGCCATTCTCTTGAGTCCACCAGACGATCTGCACAATGACGGGCTGTTTGCGCTCACGAAGATGTCCCGTCTCAGATCCCTGACAAGGCACTTCGCTTCTGTCCTGTCGTTGGCCTTGCACTGAAATAAGCAGGGCTTCTAAACGGTTTATTCTGGTCTCACATATTCTGCTTAGACCATGTATTTCCACTCCAGATGTCCCCAGAATAGCTTGGGGGTCTATAAGAATTCCCTGGGAAGTCTTTCTTTTATATGCAGGTTTTGAGGCAGAGTAAGTCTGTGGGATGGAAATGGACATTTTCAGTAGGTTTCAACCCCGAATAAACTGCTCTGGAGGCGCGGAAATAAGTCAACATTGCACTGAATTATTGATGCGACCTGATTATTGCTGTTAGCTGGTATCAGGTCAGCTCCCAACTCACTGAGGTCTCACATATCATGGGATTCGGTTATTGTGATCCAGAGGCTTTCCACGAGGTGGTTTTTCTTTTTTCTTTTTAATCATTTTATTGGGGGCTCATACAGCTCTTATCACAATCCATCCATCCATCTACTCTGTCAAGCACATTTGTACATATGTTGCCATCATCATTTTCAAAACACTGTCTTTCTACTTGAGCCCTTGGTATCAGCTCATTTTCCCCCTCCCTCCTCCTCCCTCCCTCATGAACCCTTGATAATTTATAAATTAGTATTTTTTCCCATGTCTTACACCAAACGTGCTTCCCTTCACCCGCTTTTCTGTTGTTCTGGGAGGGGATGATATGTCGATCATGGTGATCGGTTCCCCCCTTTTTTCTCCCCACCTTCCCCTTCTCTTCCTGGTATCACTACTCTCCTTATTGGTCCACGGACTGGTTTTTCAAAGGTCATTGTTCACCTGGCCTTTCTGGAATCTCTGCCCTAATCAGTGCAGCAGCCTAACAACACACAGGCATCCACTGACAGCCGAGCAGTGGCTGTGCTGGAGCTGGGAATTCAAGCCCCATCTCCTGCACACAGCAAGGTGAGGGTGCCGTCGCTGAGCCACACTGCCCCCTAGACAGTGCTAATGGGAAACCAAGTCCAAGGGCAGGAAGCACTCGCCTGTGCGCCCTGAGTGCTAGTCACACACTGCATTGTTTTGAATCTTGAGTTTTACCATGTGGAAAAGGCGGGTTAATTCAGCGTATGCTCAGAGGACAGCAACGAATCCATCGGAGTAGTGCAGAAGGGAAATGAGAATCCTTAACATCCAGACAAAGAGGGTTGCGGGAGCACATGGCCCTGCCCTTCAGTGGGCTTTGGAGGAAAGAACAATGAAACGTGTTCTCCAAATATCAAACTTCTAGTTCTTACTCCTTTCCTACCTACCTGTGTGTCTGTTTTAATCTTCACCGTGATAAAAAGAGGTGTGGCATTGTGGCCAAGGCCAAGGATTACAATCAGACAGATGAGGATTCAAAAGCCCTGCCTTCTCTTCTGACTGGGCATGTGAGTTTGGTCAGGGGCTGATAAAAAGCACAGATAATGAAAGGAAAAAATCTCCCTCAGAAATGTATTGTGGAATGTAAATAAAATAACGCAACAATGCTGGGTGTAGCTAATAGTCAATAAAAGGAAATGATCATTTCTTGGAATTGTCACAACACCATTGCGGAAAAAGCGGAAATAGACTGTACCCATGGGTGAAAGTTCCAGGGATGTAGGTGGGTCTTTCGTTAAAGAAAGAATTTTCTAATATACAGGACTCATGAGAGAAAAGGTTGACTTGTGAAGTGGGGAGGTTCCCAATCCTGAAAAGATTCCAAGGGAGCAGGAGGGGATCTGCTGAGCGCCATCCCATGCAAGCTCAGATCAGTTTATAATCTTAATCTACTACTGCCCTCTAGTGTGTAACCGAAAGAGATAAAAATCACAGCTGGAAGGGAAAAAAGCACACCAAAATTGCAAAGCTTATCCTGCAAAATTCTTTTTAACGGTGCACAAGCCTTTCTGAAATCATGAAGCAGAGCCTTCTCATTTTCAGGTGAGAAAACTTAAGGAATAGAAAAGCATATCGAATGCTCTCTAGAAAGTTCTACGGAGCTACTGAGCTGAAATTAGAATGTCAGCCTGCCGCTCCTCAGCTCAGAGATCTTCCCGATGCTAACACTCAGAGGCACATCGAAAGCACGCACATCTTTTAAAAAGCACCGTTGCTACCGAGTCCAGGCTGATTCACGGCAAACCTATCTACGTGTCAGAGTAGAACGCTGCTCCATAGGATTTTAGTGACTGATTTTTCGGAAATCGATTGTCAAGACTTTTTTTCCCAACTGTCTCGGCACGGACTAGAACTGCCAACCTTTTGGTTAACAGCCAAGCACATTAACGGCTTACACCATCCACTGAGTAATAGAGCCAGGTTTTGTTCTTAATAGAATCAGTTGACTGAGCCCAGAGTCCTTGGGTCTAGCCACGTAACTAACCAAGAAGTCTCCCTTCACAATCTGAGCCCAGAGTGTCCTCAAACACAAGTTCAAACTCTGACAGTTTTGCTGGGAAAACAATGGCTAACGAGGCCTTGTTAACAAGAACAGTCCATTAACAGCGGGCTAATGACCACTCCGGCCCCCGGCACATATGCCAGCCTGCAATTAGGTGTGCATTGATGTACAAACAGAAAAGGACACTGGTTATAATTAACCCTGATCCCTTTGCCCAAATGCTCATTAGAAAATAAAATAAAACAAAACACAAATTCTGCAACTAGAAGAGTCAAAGCTAATACTTTGGCCCAGAGATGAAATTCTAGGCTGCTGATCAATTAATCCATGTCAAAGTACCTATCTCTGAGTGAGCACTTATGCTTGGGTTCTTGTCCAGTTACTTCCTAAAGAAGGGGCTTTAAGTCATGGCATGTGGGGTGATGGATGGCCTTTTACTGTCTTTATTTTATCTCTATTTTCCAATGATCATTTATTGGGCAATTAAGCATACTAAGATGTACTAAATCTTGGCGAGCACTTTTAGTAGTAAATTTTGGAGTCAATAGAAGCACACACTTTTCACTATTGGAAGGAGGCAATGTACCTAATTCAAAGGATATATGGAAATAATTAGTCCAGTAAACGAATGGAGCACACAATTCGGCGATCAGAAGAACAAGATGGTGCTCAGCTACTACTACCAACTTCTCCGATAAGGATCCCAATAGATGGCCTTGGATAAAGTGGGAGAAAAATGTGACACAAAACCCCAAATCTTAAAAAGGGCCAAGCATGGTGGTCAGATGGGGACCCCAAACATAAGGCCCTCAATCACCCGGCAGGCCTGGGACTGAACTCATCACCATGTGTGCCTAATCAGTCAGAAGCAAAGGGCAGCATGGTACCCAAAGACAAAGTTCAGACGGTTATGAAAGGAGAGATGGAAACAGGAACCATCAGGAGGAAGCCGGGTAAGTGATGGGCCATTAAAGGGGTTGCAATAAATGAGATGAGACAAAATGTGTATGAATTGCTGAATATAAACCTGATGCTCGCTGCAAATCATCACCTAATTCACAATCATAGAGCTGAAAAGGGACCGTGGATAGGACATAGATGAAAGTTAGGCCTGGATTCCAGAGCCAAATGGTTCTGCGTTTGCTTGACAGCTGTACTACTTAGACATGGGCGTATGTCTAAAATCTTTCAGAAGAGCGCTCTAGCATTGCCATCACGAAATACCATAAATTGGTTGGTGTATGAGGAAAGAAATTCATATCTCGCAGTGCGCATGGCTTAGAATCCAAATCCAGGGTATTGGCAAGGCTCTGTTCTCTCAGAAGGCTCTGCAGGAAGACTGTCTCTTGTCTGCCCTGATTTCTGGGAGCTCCAGGTTTCCCTTGGCTTGCAACTGCAGCATGACTCACTTGTCACATGACCGTCTTCCCTCCATCTCTCTGTGTATGCCTCTTCTCTCTCTCATAGGAATGCCACTCATACGGGATTAGGATCACTCCAGCATGGCCACCTGTTGACAGGATTGACATCATTCTCAAAGACCCTGTTCCTAAACAAGGACACATTCACAAGTACTTCAGTGTGACGTTTGGTCCCTAACAGTGATTGTAATTAAGTAAAAGAGGTAATATAAAGATCCTACCAAATGGCAGCAATTAATTCATTAATGACAGTCTTCTCCCTCTTCTCAGAATTCCAAGAATGTCTAAATCTAGAGAGAGAGATGGCTTATGATGAGCTGTCTATCTATATTTAACCTTGGGGAACTGAGGACAAGAAGGTGGGAGTGAGGATAGAGAACTAAAGGGGTACATATGAAGCTGTACAGAAGAGGAGGGCAGTGGGAATTGGAAAGGAAAGGAAGAGGCCTAATTTTCCCCTACCACCCACCCCCATGTTCAAGGTAAACAGAGTTGAATCAATTAAGAAATCAATCTGTACAAATCAACAATTCATGGATTGCAGCTCACCGTCAGACTACACTCACATAAATTCCTCATATCAACAGCACCTTAACTTCTATGCCATTGGATAAATTATTGATGTGGGGCATGACTGACATTATACTTTATTGTTTCTTCTGTTTTTTGTTTTGTGGATTGGTTTGGGGTTTTATTGTTGTTCTTGTTGGTTCGGGTTTGCATTTGTGGTTTTTGTCATGATATGACCGCCAAAGTAAATCAGAGCTGTTCATAACCCATGCACAAGCAGATGGATTGTGGACTCCCACATAACTCTACCCCCAATCCAAGAACAGTTCTTATAACTTGGCCCTGCTCAACACTCACCTTCAAGAAGTGATCACTGAAGATAAAAGTGCTACAGAAAAGTGTGTTGAAGAAAGCAGATGGTGCCTGGCTATCAATTGGAATCGTGTGTAAGATCTTACAGGCTTGTATTCAAACAAGCAGCCATCGAAGTGAGGCATCAACCACGTCCAAATGGAAGAAGCACATTAGCCTATGTGATCCAAGATAATGATAACAAAATCCAAATAGGATGAAGAGAAAGCATCCGAGCTAAAATTGTGGACACACAAATTGTAGAAGGCTTTGGGGGACAGTGGGGACCCCAAGTCCATCTGTAGAGTGTCTGCTCAGATGAAGCCTCTGGCAGATCCCCTCCAGGCACAGGCAAGGGACTCGCACAGTTTTCTATCAGACAGGTTCTTTATAAACTTGATTTGAGGTTCAAACCATGGCATAATATGATCCTTGGTCAATTGACTTCTCTCTTGCCCTAACCTGAATTTGCTCTAGGCTTAAATAGTTCTCAATTGTTCCAGAACAGAAATTTCTTCTGTGGCTTTTAAAAATACTGTTGGTGGTCTTTCTTTCTTAATCTTTTTTTTTTAATCTTCTATCATTATTGTTATTGTTTTCTTCTTTCTGTTTCATTTTGTTTTTGTCTGTATTGTGTCTTTTGGGATTCCCGGTTGATGAGTAGGAAACAGGAGTGGATGTATGGAGACAATAACTGATGCAGTGTTTATCAGGAACAGAGAGGTGGTGTGGAAGAGGGATGAAAACTGAAGGCACATAGAAACGTCTAGTCCAATGGACTTATGGACCATGGACTATCAGTCTCCACCACCTGAGACCAAGACAACTAGTGTCCAGTTGCCATTTCCAATTGCTCCGAAATGGACCACATTAGAAAATCTTAGATAGAGCGGGGCAGGGGTGGGGTGGGTCATGTGAAACAATCCTCAAAATCACACACACACAAAATGAGGATTACTCATCTGATAGAGACTGGTGGAACCCCCAAGTCTATTGTCCTGAGTTATTCTTCAGGTGGAAATGAACGCACCTCCGTGGTTCCGTTGTCAGCCAAACATTAGAGCTATTCGAGGAACAATCTACCCACACCCAAAGACAGAGTTCAAGAGGGTTAGCAAAGAAGAAGGAATGGAAACAGTAAGACAGGGAGGACGTGAGCCAAGTGGTGTCAAGTTATGGAGACTGCCGTCAACATGAGAAAGCAAAATGCATATGAATTGTCGAATGGATAACTGCTCTTCTCTGAAACCTTCACCCAATTTATACTAAGTTTAAAATAAAAAGAAAGTGTATTAGTAAGGGTACTTTAGAGAAACAAATCCACAGAAACTCATGTATAAGCGAGAGTTTTATATAAAGGTTAAATGTGCATCAAGAAAACATCCCAACCCAGTGCTGCCCAAGCCCACATGTCCAACATTAACCCATATGTGCAACACCGATCCACAAAGTCCTCCTCCATCTCACAAAACAGACACAATGATGCCGACTGCAGGAGGAAAGCCGAGTCAGTGAGTGTGTAAGCATCTCAGCGCTGGCAGGGATCTCCACATGGGTGCTCCAGCACTCAGGGCTGCATGGGGTAGGTCCATGTGGCTTCTCCTCAGGGATGTCTTGCAGGAAGTCAGCCTCACAAGCTGAAGCAGGGAACTGGTTAAGGCAGCTGCAAACCTGGTCCGTCCATCACAAAGCAAGAGACCTGAGAACTAGAAAGGTGAGGCTCACCGAGCCATTTATCTCTCCACCCTTCAATGAACCCCACATGTGTTTATTGGCCAGGTTGACACAATAAACTAACTCAAAAGTTATACCAAGCCTTAAAAAATATTACAATGAGATGATCAATTCTCTAATCCTTTTGACAATTACTGTAATTCACTGATTTTTTTCATTGTGATTTGGGTAAGTTTGCAGAGCAAATGGGTTTTCCATTTAGTAGTTCATACAAATGTGTGTTTTACATGCTATCTCATTGACTTTTAGATGTATGCTATTGCATACTGAAGAGGAGTATTTCAGAACTAAGACTCATGACAAAATTGAGCCATGAGTAAGGCGAAGCCAAATCCCATTTGCCTTAAGAAATTCCCTTTGGGATATTTAAATACAATGTAGCCTATCACGTCTGTAAAATTCTCATTGTCCTCTTAAGCTAAAAACAAATAGTACTATAGGCAAAAAATGTGGTTTTTGCTTTACTTAGAAATGACCAATGTAAAGGAATTGTTCAGCTATTACAGGTATTAAGCATGTGGTTTTCGTAGTCAGTCAATCCTCAGAAAATTCCCCTTAACCACACTAAATAAATTTTTTTCCCTAACCAGTGCCTGGATCTTTACAAACTCCTGTACTTTTTCATAATCTTATTGTAAACTCCCCATCCTTCCACCTTTAAGTTTTGTAAATGTCAACCAATCACTACTGTTCTAACTGCACCCTTCTGCTTATGGGTTTCGGTGTTTAAATCCGTGCAACTACGCTGCTCTCAGGAGCGTTTACTGAGCTGTTTTCACTTGGTGTTCCATGGTTTAAACTGTACTTTGATTTCCTGTGAAACTTTACATTTTCACCTTTAATCAAGCATGTGTGTCCACTCTGGTACGTTTTGGTACCAGAAGTCGGATTTGAAAGGGCATCTTCTGAGAGTCCCCCAGGAAGTTCCAGGAAATTCAGGCTTGGAAACTGGGACCGTGTGAGTTCTCCAACTTCACAGTGGGGAGGGCCCCCTGTGCGCAGAGCCTCCTGGAGTCTCCGCATCACTGTGTTGAGATCTCCAGATCAGTGCGGCATCTGGTCCTCTCTCTCCCTCTCGCTCCTGTTTGCCTGGATTTGATGCTGCACAAAGAAACTCCTGTGGGAACGGTAGAGGTTCTCCGAGTCTGCATTGCAGGGCTCGCCACAGGGTTTTCAACGCCTTCAGGAAGTCCAAAGTAAGGCTCTGACCTGCCTTACTCGGAAACGGAAAGCAATGTTCCCAGCCAGCCTCCAAGTATTTCGGGTGCACGGGGGTTCCGTTTCTTCTTGTAGGGAGAGGTGTTCTTTAATTCCTGCAAATGTCTCTTCAATTCTTGCAAAGGCTGTGGGGGTTTTAACTCTGGAAAGTGGGGGACATGTGTGTATCGTTTTCTCGAGAGCTGCAGCCTGACCAGCTTGGAGCACCTTCTTCCAGGATGCTGCTAGAAGTGACGGCTCACGTCTTGAGAAACTTAATTTCCCTCTAGTGGGTCTTGAGAGAGCTCTGCATATCTTTGTCCTGTGCTGTGGGACGTGTCAGTTCCAAGTACAGTCAAGGGGAGCCTCCCAGGAGCTTTGCCTGTTTATGAATAAACATTTTAGCCCTTAGAAGGCCTTTTGTCTTGTTGGCATGCTGGCAACAATGTCTTGATTTTTCTACATTGACTTCCCTGTGCAGCAAAATGAAAATTAAAAGTCCCTGAATAAACAAATTCAATGTGATGCTAATACTTCATGACTGTTAAAAGATAGCAAAAGCTATTTTAATGTACTTTCTGATTAAAAAGAATAGTGTATTTAAAATCTAAACTAGTTGGCAGAATGAATCCCAAAGAATGAAAACTTAAATTTCAACTTAAGAGTTCAAAATGCTTAATACAGATGCCTAGATTTCCCATGACACTCATCTGATTTTCCTGCTTTTGTTTTGTTTTGTTTTGTGTGCATTTTTCTCTTTAGAATTTTTATTTGTTTACTCAATGTTCTGCTTTTATTGAAGGATCTCAACAAAATCCCTCCATTTGAAAGCCTGAAAAATTAGTAAGTTTATCTGAGACCTAATTATTATATACATTTAAGCAACTGAGTGGGTTGTTTTATGTGGAATTTGTTTCATTTTGTGTCTGAGTCTGTATTGTCTCAGGAATAATGTTTGCTGAGTTTTCCTTTTCTGAGTTCTTCCTTTCAATATCACAGTCTTTGTGTGAGGCCAGGTTGGCAAGAGAAACAAATCCAGTGACACTCAAAAATATGTAAGAGAAAGCTTTATATCAAGAAGTAATTACACATCAGGCAAACATCCCAGCCCAGTCCAACAAAAGTCCGTAAGTCCGATACTAGTCCAGAAGTTCCTCTTCAGACTCAAAAAGTCTTAAACAGTGATGCAGAATTCGGGAATACCACAGGTTGGTGGGTGCAAAGTCATGTGGATCCAGTGGTGGCTCCATCACAGGGCTCTGGCAGCAGTCAGGGTCAGCCAACATGAAGGTGAAGGCAGAGGAGGGATGGGGGTTCCCAGTGCCCTCCTTATGAGAAGGCCACACCCACAAGGAGCCACCGCCAGTCTGTGCCCTGGCTGACAGGTTGAATGCCATCCCTACACTTTTATATAGCTTCAAGTTGACATGAAAGTATGTAATTACCACAGTCTTAAAACATTAAAAACAACAGCAAAATGAAAAACCTGCTTCTGCTTCTAGTGAGTTGGGCTTTCAGCAACTACCTTGGGGAAAATCTAAATCAGTTCCTTTTAACAAGTGTTGTTGTTAGGTGCGATTCACTCAGTTCTGACCCACAGCGGCCCTGTGCTCCAGAGAGTGCAACACTACCCGGTCCAGAGCCATCTGCACAATTGTTACTACACCTGAGCCCACTGTCGCAGCCACTGTGTCAATCCCCTTGTTATGTTCCTTCCTCCTCTTCGCTGCCCCTCTACTTTACCAAACATGGTGTCCTTCCCCAGGGCCTGGGCTCCACTGACGACATATCCAACGCGTATAAGACAAAGTCTTGCCAACCTTGCCTCCAAGGAACTCTGTGGCCATCCTTCTTCCAAGACAGATCGGTTTATCCTTTAAGGGTACTTTCAATATTTTTCTCCAGCACCACAATTCAACTGCACCGAATCTTCTTCAACAGCTTTACTGAAAATGATTTACTTTGATTAATGTAACAAGGGTTTAGAAAGAGTGAAATACTCTGATTTATTAAATTAGGATCCTGTAAAGCATACAAAGACAGAGCTAAAAAAAAATTCCTACCTCCATATGTGTATTATAAGAGTCTTTCAATATACTTACTCGAATCAGTTTAATAATAAGTAAGAATTTATATAAGTTAAATTGTCCTAACATTCCCAGGAATTAATTTTTTTAAATGTTGTTCTGACCAAGATATGTTTATGTGAAGCTTAAAAGCAAACCTTTTGAAGCAACTTGTTATATATTCTGTTAAATGTGTCTTATTTAAAGAAAGAGTAATTTTTATTAACAAAAAAGATTAAACTGCTTACCAAGAAAGTTAGATTAAACAATATAAAATAAGGACTGTTTAAGCCACTTTACCTCAATAATAATTACAAATAAAATAATAATTTTTTGGTTTTTAAAAACTTATTGTGAATTAGGGGAAGGTTTACAGAACAGTTCATCAGTTTTACATTCAACAATTCATACTTTTCTTTTCAACTCATTCATGTCAATGTTATATATTACATAACATAATTATTGAAAGCATAACTAATGAATAATTCCCTCATATACGTTTAACCAACACAACCAGAGTTCTTGTCACCTTTCACCTCAGTGTAGGTTAGTGCCACTCATAATGTGGAAAATAGTTGGATGGTAGATTTTTATTAGTATTGTAATGTAAAATGCTGGATAAGGAGATAGTTCATAAGTGAGGATTAGTCATATACAGAGATTTATGTCAAGAAAGTGGGCTAGTTTAATTTTCTGCAGCTTTGTTCTGAACTTACATATGAGCAATTGATGGTCTGTTTCACAGGCAGGCTCTAGTCTGCTTTTAGCTGCTGATCTTGAGCTTCTCCATTGTGTTTCCCCACAGATGTAGTCAACTTTATTTCTGTGTGTTCCATCTGGTGTAGTGCATGTGCTTAGTCTGGGTTGTTGAGTAAAGGTCTTTTCTATGAACACGTCATTGGTTTTGCCTCCTCCCTGGGGGACGGATAACAGAAAAGTGGGTGAAGGGAGACGCCAGACAGTGCAAGATATGAAAAAATAATAATTTATAAATTATCAAGGGTTCAGGAGGGAGTGGGGAGTGGGAATGGAGGGGGGAAATAAGGAGTTGATGCCAGGGGCTTAAGTGGAGAGCAAATGCTTCGAGAATGATGAGGACAATGAATGTACAAATGTGCTTTACACAACTGATGTATGTATGGATTGTGATAAGAGTTGTATGAGCCCCTAATAAAATGATTTTTAAAAAGTTATTGGTTTTGCAAAATTCTATCTTGCCATCTCCAGCTTTGTGTCTATCACCAAGTCCTTATTTTCCAACTACTGTTCCTACCTCTTTGTTTCCAACTTGTTCTTTCCAACAGCCAATAACTAATGCATCTTAATTGCATAGTTGATCGATTTCCTATTGAACTCATGGATATAATTCTTCCATTTCTTCATCACTAGCTTTTGCGGTTGGTGCATAAATTTGAATAATAGTTGTATTGATTGGATTCCCTTGAAACAGATAGCTATAAACCACAAAGGCCAGTGAGAACGAAATTGAAGAATTTTACCAATGACTTCAGTCAGAAATTGATCAAACATGCAATCAATATTCATTGACAGATATTGGCTATTGGAATTCAAAAATTGGAAACAAAAAAGGAGCAGTAGTTGGAAAATAGGGACTTGGTGATAGAAATGAAGCCGGAGATCGCATGATAGAATTTTGGAAAACCAATGACTTGTTCATAGCAACTACCTTGGGCTATACACATGGACGTCTCCGGTTGGAATATGGTTTGTTTTATTTCAAAATAGTATTTATAAGGGATACTTTATAATATACTTAAATAGTTGTGAATTGGATATAATGATTAAGTAACTGATTCATAGAAACATATCAAACTTAGCTAAAGTCATGTTCAATCCCTGCATAATCTTTTCTTGTCACAATCTTGTCAATTATTTGGACAGATTAGAAGTTACGTGCATATCCAATTTACATTAGATAATATTCAATATCCAAAATGATCAAGACAGACTAACACAATTAACTAAACCCTATGTTAATAAATAAGGACCCTTGGTGATTGGATAGTTTATTGTGCCAGCCTGGCTGATAAACACTAGTGGGATTAACTGAAGGGCAGAGAGATAAATGGCTTGGTGAGCCTTGCCTTTCTTGTCTCTCGCTCTGTGATCATCGGACCAGTGTGCGGCTGCCTTGCTTGTTCTGTGCCTCAATTTAAAGGCTACACTACCTGTGGGATGCCTATCCTGTGGACTGTGTC
>NW_022109767.1:10355736-10374483 GCF_000313985.2 Echinops telfairi
TTGCACTAAGCCATTTGTAGTGGTTTCTTATTTAACTGTTTATTTCTTGTATTATATATTTATCTGTATATGATTTAACACTTCATTTCTCATTATATATCTAATTATCTTTATAAATAAATATATTAAATTATCAGCAATTTGGTTTTATCTCTCTAGAGAACCCTGTCTAACACAGGTAGTCAGCATCGACTCCATGGCAGTGAGTGGGTTTTTTTATTATTCATCTGAGATAAATATGTATCTTTGAGTGACATACTTTAGATAGAGGCTCTTAAGCCTAGATTGATTGATTGACATAAATTTGCTTCAAAGCATCTACAAGCCTCAAAAAATTGTACAGAATGTTCTATTTTAGCACATTACAAAATGGTTCTTTCCCTACATAAGAATCTATAGATTTTGTAAGATTTCAGAGCATTTATGATCATTGTTTTAAACGGGATATTGGCAACTTATTGTGGATCCAAAATAAAATGAGTTGATGCAAGAACTGAACAAATGGTGTGAGGCACGGTTGAAGAGGGGAAGAAGCTTAAGCTCAAGGAAAAAAATAGAGAATGATGTTGTTGGCAGGTGTCCCTGAGTGAATTTCATCTCACAAGGCCACACAACAAAGTCAATGGACAGGAAACTGAGTTTCCCAACCCCACTTGACACCTAACTCTTTTTTAAAGCTTGTTTGTTTGTTTGTTTGTTTGTTTAAGATCATGTTATTGGAGGCTCTCACAGCTCTTATAACAATCCATACATCAATTGTATAAAGCATACTTGTACATATGTTGCCATCATTATTTCCTAGACATTTACTTACTATTGAGCCCTTGGTATCAGCTCTTTTTCCCTCCCTCCCACCCCCACCCTCGTGACCCCTTCATAAATTATAAATTACTATTATTTTCATGTCTTAGACCGCTGTCTCCCTCCTCAGGCGGTTTCTGTTGTCGGTCCCCCTAGAGGGGGACAGGGTGTGGTTCTGTGTCGATCCTTGAGATTGGCCTCCCCTCCAGTCCCCACCATCCCCTTGCCCTTCTGGCATCTCATCTTCCATTCTATTCCTGGATCCCGTGAAGTTTTGTTTTTTGTTTTGTTTTATTTTGTGTTAGTTATGGACGGAGCACATCATAGTGCTGCATTCAGCAATTCGTACACATTCCGAATCAACTCACCCCTTGTGATCTCCTCCATCTGTAATGAGCCATCCCTAACCCCAGGCGCCCTGTATTTAATTTTCCCTTCTTTCCTAACCCTCGGAACTTTGTCTTCAGGTAAATCCTTTTACTCTTAACTGGTCGATTATTCTAATTTTTTTAAACTTAAAGACTACTTATTTATAACAAAACTGGAAAGCAACGTCGGAACTGGGCTACATCAGAGGTCAGCGAAGGTTTTCTTCAAAGGAGCAGAGAACATAGACTGCAGCTTCGTGCACCATTCGGGCACAATTACTCAAGTGGGTCACTGGAGCGTGGACGCAGCCATGGTTGCTAGTTGCCACTAAGTGGCTCAACCCACGATGTCGGGCAGTGCCACATCACCCTCACCTTCGGTGTTGTTTTTCATCCCATTGTTGCGCTTACTGTGTCAGTCTGTCACGTGGACGTCTTCCTTAATTTTGCTGACTCACGACTTTACGCAAACAAAAAGAGAGTATCTTTTTCTTGTGGTTGGTCTTTCTCGCTACTGTGTCCAAAGAAAGCAAGTGGACTCTTACAAGCCTTGCTTCTAATGAGCACTCTGGCATGGTTTCCTCCAACATGGATCTGTTCATTATTTCTGGCAGGTCACAGGATAGTCAATATTCTTTGCCAATGCCATAATTCAAATACATCAGTTTTCTTTAGTTTTCTTTTTTTTTCAAAGTCCAGCTTTCACATCCCAAAAGCCGCCATGGACAATACATAAACAAATAAGCTTGTCCGTGCACCAATAAAAATTTAATTACAGGGGGAACAGATTACAAGGTTTACATATAATCTCCTTCCTGGGGGATGGGCAGCAGAGAAGTGGGTGAGGGGAGACGTCGGACGGTGTAAGATATGACAAAATAATAATAATTTATAAATTATCAAGGGTTCAGAGGGTAGGGGGAGCGGGGAGGGAAGGGAAAAAAATGAGCTGATACCAAGGGCTCAAGTAGAAAGCAGGTGTTTTGAGAATGATGATGGCAACCAATGTACGAACGTACTTGACACAATTGATGTATGTATGGATTGTGATAAAGGTTGTATGAGCCTCTAATAAAATGATAATAAAAGAAATTTAATTACAGAAACAACACAAGGTGGGCTCTCAATTGCCAACCGTAAACCTAGATCACTCTCCTAGGACTCTCCAGAGACTCCAAGTCTATTTCTATTCTTTGACTCTAAGATGTGAACCTTGAATACGTTTTACCCACAACCACATGCAACCATCCGCTCCCCAGACTTTTGAGAGCTACACAAACGAATTGTATTTTAAAAGGGCATGGCAACAATGTTTCTAGTGAACAGTGAACTGGAGATATACTCATGTACAAAGTTTTGCAACCTAGAATTTAAATTCACCCCTGCTATGGCTTCAAATCCATTTATTCAGTGCAACGCATCCCTGAGAATTCACCTTTCCACCCAGCCATATTTTGACTTGGTTCATTGTTGTCCAACCCCCTGCTGAGAACATGCATTTGCACCCAGTTATACTGAATCAGACTCCATAGTTCTACAAGACACCCCCCACACACACACCTGTGATTCCTTTGCACACCTTAGAATCACCTGGGGATCTTGTTTAAACGTAGGTGCTAATTCAGTATATCTGGATGGAAATGCAGGTTCTCAGCGAGAGGTTGGACCAAACACTGATCCCAACACCATATGGCCTTCCAGATATATTTAGGGAATCCACGCAGGTGAGCTGGCAGGAGTGACGTCTGTGGACTCAGGCCTGCTTTGCTCCACCTCTATCAATTACACAGCTGGTTACAGGGCGGGTTTGCACCTGTTTAAGCCTTCAAATGTGCTGATCCAATATTAATTAAGCAACTCCTTAAAAGCGTGTTAAAAACAAATTAGACCTGCCATCTTGTGCCTGTCCCCGGCTTCCTCTCAGTGGCCCCTCATCTATAAGGAATGGTCTACAGGGGGTTAGGAGCACTGTTTCTTTATAATTAGGGAGGGGCTCATTATCCCCCATTAATTAGGGCTGCCACCACTTAGTGAGAACAGTTGTTGGTGCATAGTGGTACGGATTTGGGACTAATTAATAAGGGCTGATTAGCTAAGCTTCCTCACAAGGTGGAATTGAAACTGCACTTTTGCCATGGACCATTGATTAGAACAGGGACATCAAAAGTCTGAAATGTAGAGGTCAAGAAAGGCAGGCAGGTAACTCTTGCCCGCTGGGGTTAATAGCTAGCACTCCTGTTTCCATATTACTTGAGATGTTAATGACCTCTGGCCTGCCATCCTTGAAATCGGTGGAAAAGGAAAGAAACTAACCCTTGGCAGAGGACTATGGGTGCTGGTATCAAACTGTGTCCCTGGTTATGGAGGAGATCTAACATACTATATCGCATAGAGGGAGGGTATGTATTTATTTAGGTATCCTTGTGGATATGTCTAAATGGGACTTTTATTAGAGCAATGAACAGTGGGTAAAAACTAGGAATGTGCACTTGGGACTTGGATCAATTACAGTTCAAGCAAAATGTTCCTAGTTCTCTTATAATCAGTTATTGTGTGACGTGCTGATGATCTCTTTATAGCTCTCTTACTCACGCACCCAAATGTACACAAAGGCCCAAATTTTTATCTTGAGTTCTTTGAAGGTAAAGACCAACTCTCATGTTCAGATTTCTATTGAAGAGTGAATCTTAGGAGCTTTCTAACTACTTGATGAAAAGATCAATTAATAAATGATCCAACACCCAAGTACTGGACAAAGACAAAAGATAAAGTAACAACAAATTCTTTTTTTCTTCCCCCGTATGCCTGAAGGGAACTTGTTTGTCACTAAAGACTCTAAGTCTATTACAGTTTTACTTTTCCTCCCTCTTTTTGCCACTCAGACCAATGTTTAGGTCCAAGGGGTAAGGAATATGGTGGGATTTTTTTTAAGATGCACACTGTATATAGTTACATAACCCATCTCAACAAATGAAATCAACAATGTTCCATTAAACCTGCATAAATGTGGTTCTCTTTTTTTCCTACCTCATCCTCCTTCCCTCCCTCCTCAATATCCTATCCCTCCCCTCTTCCTGTTCACACCCCCATCCCTGCACCCCTCGTAGTCATCAGAGTCTTGTCATTTGGTTTAAAAATCACGTTTCTTTTTCTTTGATGTTTTTATAATGATAGTACTATCAAATATTTATTTTTGTAAGGTTGACAAAGTTTCTTCTCTAGTTCTCCAGTTAGTTTTGCCCATATGTTTTGGAGTTTAAGAGAGTTGTAATTGTTTTTATTGATATGTAATATTCCAGCTTATGAATGTACCACAGTGTCTATGCATTCCTCTTAAAGCAGAGTTTTTGGTTGTTTCCACATTTTTGCTATCATGGAAATTGCTGCAGTCAACGTAGGTGTGCATAGTAGCAACAAATTCTATATGTTGATGGTAATAATTTCAAAGTGCTTACCAAACAGGGATTTAAAACCTTTAAAAAATATATTTAGTAGACTTTGTTTCGATCTGATCACATACACCATTTTATGTTTCATATTTGCTCTCAATATTTTTAAACATCTAATATCAGACCTAGTAAATAGAGAATATAACTGGTTAATAAGCATCAAAACATTTACAGGATCTCTCTCTGTTTTAGGCTGGGTTTTCTAGAAACCCGAAACCAGTGATATACATCTATGTATAAGAACTTTATATCAAGAAAGAAGCCCACACAGCCACACAGCAAGTACACCCAATCTGACTCAAATCTGTGGGCCAGATGCTAAGCTGGAGGCTCTTCCCAGGTCACATGGCTGTTGGCCAATGACCCAAGAAGCAGGAGGCTGAACGAGGAAGTGAGAAGTCCACAGACCAGTAGAGGCAGGGTCAAGTGACTCTGAGTATGGCAGACAATCTGGCAGGCCATCAACAGCTCCCAAGACATCTCTCAAGGCAGGCACCATGGCAGGCAGCCGAAGTCCCAAGAAGTCAGATGCAGAATCCAGGCCAGTAGGAAAAGGAAGAGAGATGTGAGTTCTCCACAGTATTTATTTATAGATATGAAATGTGCCACACCCCCAAAGGCAGCATCAGGTTGTGACCAGTACCTTATGGGAGAAGTCTTACTGCCACACTATTGAAGATCCTGGCCCAGCCAAGGTGACACAAGACCTATGTGTTAGTCCAGGTAGACTAGAGAAACAAATTCATGGACACTCATCTGTGTATAAGAAAGAGTTTTATATAAAAGAGTAATTGTATATTAAGAAAGCATCCCAGCCCAGTCTAATTCATAAGTCTGATATTAGCCCATATGTCTGGGACCAGTCTATAACTTCCTCTTCAGATTCATGCAACACATGCAATGATGCCAAATGCAAAAAGATTGACCAGTGGGTGGAAAGTCTTGTGGATCCAATGGTGGTGGAAGCATCTCAGCGCTGGTGGGTCTCCACGTGGTTTCTCCAGCTCCAGTGCTGTAGCGTAGCTCCATGTGTCTTGTCAGAAGGAATGTCTCACAGGGAGTGAGTGTGTGTCCCACCTCCAGCAAGCTATTTATCTCCTTAGTGCCTTCAGATGAGGTCATCAAGCTGCGACCTGATTAATGGGCTAAACTCCACCCCTTCATTCTTTAATCTCAAATTGACAGCAGATTATGTAACTACCATATTACACTATCTTAGTCATCTAATGCTGCTGTAATAGAAATGCCACAAGCAGAAAACTTGAACTATCAGAAATTTGTTTTCTCACCATTTAGGAGGCTAGAAGCCAACTCTACAGGAAGAGGGCTCTGTCTCTGTTGGTTCTGAGTGAAGATTCCTGTTTCTCAATTCCCTATTGATCTTCATGCTGTGTGGTGTATTTGCTTGTTCAAGCTCTTATATCTCAAAAGAGATTGATTTAAGACACATCCTGCACTAATACTGTCTTATTAAATAGCAAAGAAGACACACTCTCAAAGGGGAGTTTAATGACAACATGAGAGGTTAGAATTTACAATATATAAGGGACACAATCCCATTTATAATAGTATCATATCACTAATTTGCTTATATCCCTCTGTCCTATTGTTGGTTAACATTCAGCAAATTGCCCACAACTCATCATGACCCAGGACATAAAGAAATGAAATGTGCTTGGTCCTGTGTCGTCCCCATGATCAGGCACAGATGTACATTGTGACCCACGGGATTTTCATTGGCTGATTTTCTGAAGTAGGTCACCAGGCCTTTCGTCCTTGTCTCTCTTAGTGGGGAAACTCTAATGAAACGCATTTAGTGTCACAGCAACATGCACAACTTTACAGACAGACAGGGGATGACATTGCATGACATGCATTGGCTGGTAATTGAGCTGGATCTCCTGCACAGAAGGAAAGAATTTTACGACTAAGCTACCAATGTTTCCTTTTTCGACCTAAATATCCATGATTATATAGGCATATATACATATATATAATGATATAAGCTTTTTAATGATATAAGTTTTAATGAGATGCTTCTACTTGTTCTCTGCTACTCCTGGAACATATCGTTGCCTTTGAATTTAGGGAGGCCGATTATATGGCAGTGTCCATCAGCAAACGCCTAGCACACAAAGAAGAATAGCCACAGAGCTTGCCAGGAATTCAGGTGTGGCCCTGACGGATATATTTATCGATAGCTAGTGAAGGGGTCTTCTGGGGCTTCTCACTATGTAGCCGATCACATGGGATAAGCCCATTCCTACTCCTTGAGCTTTTGGGTGCCCTCCTTCATTCACATCATGCCGAGAAAGCTCTGCCAGCTTCGCCTCATTAAACATGGGCTCCGTTGGTCATAACGAGTCATAAAGGACTCTATAAAGTACCCTTCTACTTGGATGCGTATGGCGTCACCAGGACCTAGGATGGACTTGATGGTAGTAGGTTGGGTGTCTTTGGATAGATATCTTGGACCTGTTTTTATTATTATTATTATTAATATCATTAGTATTATTATTTGGCAACTCAAAACAATTTTAATAATGATTAATATTGGAAAGAGAAAATAAAATAGCTAGATAGACTTGCAAAAATTGGTCAACAAAACGTTAAGATAGAAGCAGTGATGATCAGAGATAAAGTTCCTTTTATTTATATTTTCTTCTTTTATTTATTTTTAAAAATCATTTTATTGGGAGCTCTTACAGATATTATCACAGTCCCTAATTCAATTAGATCAAGCATAATTGTACAATTTTTGCCACCAGCAGTTTCAAAACATTGTCTTTGTTCTTGAACTCTTGATAGCAAAGAGTGTTTTATGCGCTTGTTTTTCTATGAGCACGTCTAGAGGCACATGACGGTGTTCAACAGTGGCATCAGTTTCCATTGTGTGAATCAACAATGGTTTATTTAAGCACCTTGTACTGAAGAAAACCTGCGATTTCCACATTTTAGTAATAAATGTGTGAAGTCAAGAGAGTAATTTTTTTTTAAATTTTTTTATTTAGCTTTTGGAAAGCTAACTTCCTGAGAACCGTAATGGGTCTGAATCATTATCATTTCCACGAATAATTCCAAATTTCTCTCCCAAATTCATGTCTTCCAGCAATATGAGTGTACCTGTTTCCTCACACCTTTGTCAACACTGGATATTATAAATGAACATTTTTAAATAGACACTACTAGCGTACAGTGATGAACTAAAGGAGAGTTGGGTTTAAGTGCCATCAAGTCTGCTCTAACGTGTAGTGAACCTCCGTAAAACAGAATAAAGCACTGCCAAATCTGACTCCTGTCTCACGGTCTTCATTGTTTGAGCACCTCGTTGCCACTCATGTGTCCATCCATCTCATTGAGAGCTCGTTTTCTTCTTCTTTTCGCTGACTCTCTGCAAAGGATGCTGTCTTTCCCCAGGACTGGTCCCTCCTGGTGGCATAGTGGTTATGCTGTGGGTTGCTAACCGCAAGCTCATCAGTTTGAAACCACCAGCCACTCCTTGGGAGAAAGATGGGCCAGTCTACTCCCATAAAGAGTCACAGCCTCAGAGATTCACAGGGACCATTCTACCCTGCCCTACGGGGTCACCAAGTCAGAAGTGACTTGATGGCGGCGAGCTTTTGTTTTGGGGTTCCCCCTGACCTCATGGCCAAAGTACGGGAGTTGAAGTCTCACCATCTTCTTTCCTACGAAGTACTTGGGCTTCACGTCCTCTAAGACAGCGCTGTGAATTCTTCTAGCAGCTCATGATGTAGTCAAGATTTTCCACCAGCCATATAGCGCAAAAGCATCCATTCTTCTTAGGTCTTCGTTGGTCATTGTCCAACTTTATAAAGCATGTGAAGTGATGGGGAACCTTGGTGGGCTTGGGTGGGTCTCATGTTAGTCTTCAGAGTGACAGCTTCGCTTTGGGACATGGTTGAGTACTTTAAAGATGCCTTTACCAGCAGTGTTGCCCATTGCAATACATCATTTGATTTCCTAACCATAGCTTCCATGAGTCTTGATTATGGATCTAGTTAAAATTAAATCCTGACAACTTCAACACTTCTTCATTTATGGTGATGTTGGTCATTGGTCCGGCTGTGTGGTTCTTTCTTCATGGTGAGGTATAATCCATGCTGAGACCATAGACTTTGACCTTCCTCAGTAAGTGCTTTGAGTTCTCTTCACTTTCAAGAAGTAAGCGTGTGTCATTTGCACACCTCAGGTTGTTTATAGACTTTCCTTCAATCCTATCGACATATTCTCTTTCAGATAGTTTAAGTTCCTAGGTTATTTGCTCAACATGTATATTTAATAAGTATGGTGAAAGGATACAGTTCTGATGCACACCTTCTCTGGTTTTAAATCATGAATACATATTGGTCTGTTCATCTGTACACAGGTTCCATACAAGCATTAGGAATTGTTCTCGAATTCCCGTTCTTCTCAATGGTATCCATAATTTATGATGTTCCCCATAGTTGGAAAGCCTTTGCATAGTTAGTAAAACGCAGGTAAACATCTTTCTGGAATTATCTGCTTTCGGCTAAGATCCATCTGACATCAGCAATGATTTCCTTTGTTGGACATCCTCTTTCGAATCAGGTTTCAATTTCTGGCAGGCCCCTGTTGGTGCACAGCTGCAACCATTGTTGAATGATCATCAAAAGCCCTGCTGCAGGTCTTGTCTGTGGGACTTGCATGAGAGTAATCTGTGGCACGTGTTGTTCTCAGCTGCCATTGACTCAGTGGACACATGGTGGCCCCATGCACCATGGAACGAACCACTGTCTGGCCATCTGCCATTCCTCTGATTGGCTATGGGTTAGACCAGGGTGATCTGTGGGGTTTTCATGATTTGATTTTCAGAAGTAGATCTCCAGGAGATTCTTCCTTGACCATCTGAGTTCAGAAATGCTGCTGCAACCTTGCTCAGCATCATAGTGGCCCACAGGGCTCTGATAAAGGACATGAGGTGCATTGTAAGCTGTGTGTGATTAACTGAACTGAAATATCTACTGAAGTTAATATTTGTGTTTTTTTTCCTTTGGAAATCCATGGTATTTTTGATATTCTTTGACAGCACTATAACTCAAATTTACCAACTTTAATGGAGATTGATCAAGAAAGAATAACCCAAACACCAGTTGCTGTCAAATTAATTCCCTCCTATGGCCACCACACAGAGTAGTGGTGTGTCAGAGTAGAAATATGCTCCATAAAGTTTTCAATAATTGATTTTGGGAGAAGTAGATCGCTGGGCCTTTCTTCCATGGCATCTTGAACCTTCAACTAATTGGTTAACAACATGTTAACCATTTTCAGACTGATGGGGACCCATGTTTAATGAGATGAAATAGCCCATGTACTTTCCATGTTCTTCTCCAGCACCGCAGTTCAAATGCATCAAGGCATTTTTTTCCTTCCTCCTTCAATATCCAACTTCCACATGCATACAAGGCAATTGAAAATGCCACAGCTTGAGTCAGGTGCTCCTCAGTCCTCAAATCAACACCTTGCTTTTCAACACTTCAGAGAGGTCTTGTGCAGCAGATTTGCCCAGTGTAATGCATAGTTTGATCTCTTGACTGCAACTTCCGCAAACATTGATTGTGGTAAAGAAACCGCGTTTGTCATTTAAAAAATCTTTCATAAAGGGGTTTTGTGAGTATCTCTAGGCCAGAGGCCGTAGGGGCTTGAAGCATAGGAGTGTCAGTGAAAGACATAGAGGAAGAAGATATATTTTAGAACTATTTGTCACGTCAACTCCAACTGATGACAAGTCCACTGGGTTTGCCGGGCTGCTTTTTCTCCGAAGTAGATTGTCAGGTCACTCTTCTGAGGTGCCTCTGGTTAGCCTTGAACCTCCAACCTTTCAGTTACCAGCCTAGCAGGCTATTTATACCACCCAGGGACTCCTTAGAATGATTTAGAAGGTTAGAAGTTAGTAAGACTGATATCATTTTTCAGTTTAAAACTGTTAATGCGGTCGTCGGAAAGCACAGGGAAATTGCCACATTAGCAATTTGACCTTGGACCCAGCTCTTACACGTGGGGCTTGTATGCAAGGTATACAATCCAAAACCACCAGCTCTTCCTCGGGAGAAAGACCCAGCTCTCTATTCCCATAAAGAGTTAGAGTCTCAGAACCCCACAAAGGCAGTTCTAGCCTGTCCTCTTAGGTCACTATGAGAAGGCATCGACTGTGGGTGGCAAATGAGTCAATGAATAGGAAGAATAGGAAAGAGGGGACTAATGAGAGGATTGGAATCTAAAATCAAGTGCTATCTTTGGGCAAGCGCAGCACTACTCCACTTTCCCCTTGCATATAGAAACCAAATAAATAAAGAGACCCCACAAGGGCAGTTATACCCCACCCCATAGGGTCACTATGAGTCAGAATCAACTTGATTGCAGTGAATTGGATTTTGGGTTATCAGCTTGATATACCACGTAGACTCGTATATGAGCCGAGTTTTTCAGCACATTTTTAATGCAGTTTTTGTGGTAAAATTGGGTGCCTCAGCTGATATTCCAGTTGGCTTATACTCGAGTATATATGATATCTAGTTATGGGTTTAATTGTATCCTCAAAAAAATGAAAGATAAGTGAAGTCCTAACCCCTGGTGCCTGTGACTCTGGCCCCAGTTGGAAAGAGTTCATTGAAGATGCTACCAATTAACATGAGGTCTTGTCAGAGTAGGCTAAGCCCTAGACAAATCTGAGAGCTGTCTTTACAAAAGAGAAGAGTCACCAGAGAGACACAGAAGAAATGTGGCAATGCGAAGATGCACCTGTCCATCCTGGAGGGCACAGGAGCCCCCAGGGCGAGCTGAAGCCAGAGGCAACTGGGAAGGCTCTTTCCTTCTCCCCTCAGAGCCTTCAGAGGAACATGCACCACTGCCATGCTGAGTGTGGATGACAAGCGGCAATACTCAGAACTGTGAGACAATGCATTTTTGTTCTCTTGGCATTTGTGACAGCAGCCCTGGGAAATGGATGTATAACCATAGGGTGGGGAGAATACTGATAGTTCTGTCAGAATCTATTGAACTTGAGGGGGAATCACCCGAATCAAGGAAAACCCAAACTAAACTTGACTGAGTGGTGGTCAGACATGTCTTCCAAATGTTCCCCAATATTCTAGCACCAGATGTCCTTCCATGGCAGCCTTTCCCTCCCTGCTGTGTTCAACAATCTTCTGTGCTGGTCACACTGAACTCATGGAATATACTTACATGTAACATGGTTTATTGAGGGAAGTTTCAATGCTCTCCATAAGGTTTTCAGTGGCTAATTCCTCTTAAGTGAGCAGCCTATTCCTTCTTCGTAGTTTGTTCTCAGTCTGGAAGCTCTGCTGAGACCTGTTGACCTTGGGTGACCCTGATGGTATTCGGAATGCCAGTGACATAGTGTCCAGCATCACAGTAACACAAGCCACCACTCTATGACAAACTCATAGGCAATTGGACCTACGAGTAAGTAACATCTTGATAAACGAAGAAAAGATTGACGTCATTAAGGATTTTGTCTTGCTTGGGTCCACAATCAATATTCATGGAAGCAGCAGTCAGGAGATCAAAAGGCCAGTTGCATTCAGTAATTCATCTTTAAAGTGTTGAAAAGCAAGGGCATTACTTTGAGAATTAAGGTGCACCTGACCCAAGCGATGGTATTCTCCATTGCCTCATATTCATGGGAAAATGGAACATTTACTAAGGAAGGCCAAAGAAGACTTGATGCATCTGAATGTTGGTGCTGGTGAAGAATATTCAAAGGAACACTGACTGTCAAAAGAAAATTCAAGTCAGTCTTGGAAGAAGCACAACCAGAATGCGCTTTAGAGGCAAAACCAGTGAGACTTCATCTGATATACTTTGAATCTATTATTAAGAGAGACCAGTCCCTGGAGAAGGACATCCTACCTGGTAGAGTAAAAGACAAGGAAAACGAGTCTGGCCCTCAACGCAATGGCTACAACAATGGGCTCAAACATAAAGAACAGTGGTGAGGATAGTGCAGGTCCAGGCATTGTTTCGTTCTGTTGAATCAGAACTGACTCTGTGGCACCTAACAAGTCAGGATTCAGACCAGGAAGGGTACAGGCAAAGTTTCCCTTCTCCAGTGTACAGCAGCTCTTTCTGCTTCTCCCTGCTGCTTTTGTGTCTCCTTTCTGTCAGCAAAGGCTCTGTGGGGTTGGCTGCTTATATACACAGCTTGTCAATTTCATGGTGAGGTTGGCTGCTTATATACCTAGCTTGTCAATTTCACAGCATGGCCTCTCCCATGGGGGAGTCTTAGAACTAACCAATCAAAATCCTCTAGGGAGATCACAGACACTTCATTTGGTTAGTAAACTACTGATACTTCATTTGCATCGTTAGCTGGCCAGTTCCTGCAAAGTCCATACCAATCATGGAGCAAGCTGCAGTCCAGGACCAGAAAAAGCCCAGTTGTTTACAACTTCCCAAAGAAATGTAACAAACTGACTAGGGTAAAAACTATAGCAAAAGGGAACTCCTCCAACTTTAGGAAAGAGTTTTCTCAAGCCGTCTTTCCAGAGAACCCAGGGGAAAGGCCACATAAAGAACTCACTTCAGAACAGTATCTCTTCTCCAAGCTGTGAGCTACCCTGTTTCCCCGAAAATAAGACAGTGTCTTACATTAATTTTTGCTCCCAAAGATGCGCTAGGTCTTATTTTCAGGGGATGTCTTATTTTTCCATGAAGAAGAATAGGTACACATTTATTGTTTATTGTTTTATTAAAAGAGACCTCGCACTTCCTGTCTGCTCCAGGTGCCCTGCGGCCAACAGTGAGCTGCGTGGCTGCGCTCACTGCTCCAGAGTCCAGAGTTATGGTAGCTTCGGGGATCTTTATTTTCGGGGAGGTCTTATTTTCAGGGGGATACCTTATATTTCAGCGAGAGGCAAAACTCTAAGTAGGTCTTATTTTCGGGGGATGTCTTACTTTCGGGGAAATAGGGTAATGATGGGCGCACCTAGGCAATCCCACGTTGCTGCAGCAGGATCCCTCTGTTGAGTCCTCGGCTGAGAGAAAGCTCAGTCTGAGGCTTCTGCTGGCCTTCCTGCAGCTAGGAAATGCTCTCTCTAAACCTGGTGGGGGGAGGAGGGGCATAAGTTTTACACACCCAGGAGTCAAAAGGTAGGAAGCAGAAGCAAAACTAAATTGCTGTTTATAGGAGAGATCCCAGAAGGTTTGCCTACACATTTAAAAATGTACGTGCCCTTAACAGAGCAATAAGTGAGCAAAACCATCCACCAAGGGCAAATACCACGGACATCCAATGGGACCTAGAGAAGCTGGACAAAGAAGGGGTGCTCATGTTTAACCTTCCAGGTTGTTCTTTGTGGCCTCTGTAAATATAACTGAGCTGATCGAGAAGTTCAGTGCATGAGATACAAACAGGAAAGTGCTTGATACACAGTGAGAGTTTTCCTAAGCTTTCTTTATGATGCTGGCAAATGCTTTAGGTGTTAAGTATAGCCTGGTTGCTCTCTGTGACCCCTGTAACAGATTATCAGACATTTCCAGCATGAAAGCAGAGCACTGAGGCCTTTGGCAATGATTTCCAATTTTCGAAAGCACGAGAACCTCTTGAAGAACAAAGTTAACTCTCTCAATCATCCTGCCCCTGACACATGCACACACGTACACACACACACAACCAAGTAACAGGTGCTTTCTATCAATTTATTTAAAAGCATATGATGTGTCCTAGAAGAGTGTGTGCAGATTGTACTCGATAGCTGTGCACTAGATGAAGATGCACAGAATAATTCCATATCCATCTGAGCATCAGTTGAAGTGGAGAAAACTGCAGCTAGTCTTAAGGATTGGCTGGTTATATTACTGTTATCATAAATCACATGAAGTCATTATAATGGCACTGTATAAAACTGTATAGAAAATGCTCTACTGGGTGTTGTTGGAAATAGCATAATAGTTGCAAGGGGATGTAAACTATAAGTCTCCAATGCATATCTATA
Organism: Echinops telfairi; assembly: GCF_000313985.2. Classification (NCBI taxonomy): domain Eukaryota; kingdom Metazoa; phylum Chordata; class Mammalia; order Afrosoricida; family Tenrecidae; genus Echinops; species Echinops telfairi. The sequence continues at coordinate 10,370,350 of NW_022109767.1, forward strand.
GGGCTGGAGAGAGAGGATCCAAATTTTGTTAAATGGCTACCTCGAGTGACAGAATTGGAATGATTTCATTTTCTTCTTTGGGCCTTTCCATATTCTCCAAACTTTTACAACAAATCCGTGATACATTGTAGTCAGAGGGAGGCAGCGGGGAGAAGCTTTTTTATATTTTTAAGCGAAAGATTTAGCATCGATATCTCTAAACTGGCATCACAAAAATCATGTGCTCTCATGCACCAAACTGAACTCAAACACTGACTAAACCAAGTCACTAAAATGTGTGGCCGCTCAAAGCCTCACTGCAATTTACCATTCCAGAGAAGTGCCTAGTCTGAAGTGTCAATTCTAGTCTCAGTTCTACAGTCGCGTACCTATCCCTACACTGTAAGCACCGGTTTTTAATGTCTTGGACAGTAAAGGGTCAATAAATGCCATGGATTGAGTTCAGCGTTGGTTTACTCAATAACGTAAGCACAGGCTTCCTTGTGTTTACTTACTCATCTGTACTGAGCCATTTCACCTTCTGTCACCTCATCAGAGATTCTACTTCTAGGGTTGGCTGGCCTCTGTCTCTCTCCCAGCGCCACAGCACCTGCCTACAGCATCAGAGCCTCCTTTCAAATGTATAACCCCTACCAGGGACTAGGCGTCCAGTACAGTAGATAAGCACAGATTTGCTGGTGCTTGCTTACTAATCTTTAGTGAATCATTTCACATCAACCCATGTTAATCTGCCTCTGATTGAATTGTATCCCCCCAAAAATACATTCATGTCCTAACCCCTGTATCTGTGAACGTGACCTTGTTGGGAGGTAAGACCTTTGAACTGTTATCAGTTAAACTAACATAAGGGTATACTGGAGGAGGAGAGTCCTAATCCTACATGAGTGGTGTTCTCCTTAAACAAGGAAGACACACAAAGACAGAGCCCCAGGGAGCACTTCCCATATCCCTGCAGCTGCAAGTCACAGGATGCCTAGAGCTTGCAGAAGCCAGGAGAGAGGCATGGGCCTATTAATCTGTCAGAACCCTCAGAGGAGGCTTATATGGTCCATGCCCTCATTTGGACTACTAGCCCCAAAGCGGTGAGATCATTCATTTTTGTTCTCATAAGACACCCAGTTTGCAGATCTCCTCCCCTCGTTTTCTGCTGAATGTTGCAGAGATAGCAAAGTGCTTCACACAGAGTGAGCAGTCAATAAACTATAACTGAGAAACCACAAGTGACCAGTAAAAGATTTACATTTTTAAGGCTCAAGGCCCACTAGTCATCAAAGAAACATAAGCTAAAATAGAGCTCCCATGGTGTTCTATAAGCCTGGTATAGATGTATTTTAAAAAATAGCACAACTTACAGTGATCACATATAGAATGAGATGATGCATTCGTACTAAAGGTCTAAACATGTTCCAAATTTCCAAAAGGCAATTTATCAATACATATGAAAATCTCAAAATTCTGTGATATTTTATTCTGAGTAGTATATAATTCAAATATACATTAAAACAGCAATAGCTCCAATCTTTGTAATGTTGTACCTTGGATAAAGCCTGGTTTTTAAATATAAGGAGTTGGCTAAGTAAATTAGTAAGTGCCTAAGAGAGAATATTGGAACCCTGGTGACAACGTGGGTCACAAGCAGGCCTTCTAAACACAATGTCAGCAGTTTGAAACCACCAGTCACTCCTTGAGAGGAAGCTCAGGCTTTCTACTTCTAGAGAGTTACAGTCTTGAAAGCCCATGTGGGCAGTTCTGCTCTTCCGTATAGGGGAATCAACTCAATGGCAGTGGGTTGAGTTTGGAAGACAGACAATCATGGAAGTATTAAAAGTTGTGATCTTGACTATTAAGAGGCATGGAAAATTGTGTGCTATGTATAGAATAAGAAAAATATTGGTACATTGATGTTAAGTTGTCTTCTGTGAAGTTTGGAAGTTCTCCGTCATCAGGTGAAAGCTACCCTTGGGTGAGAATTATTATGCAACAGATTCCTTTAGCGATTCTTCAGTTACTGGATTTCCATCTCCGGCATCAGTATCCCCAGATAGGTGAGAATGTTAAACAATTCAAACTCTTTGGAAAGCATTTTAGTGGTATTTTTAATGTGAAACATACATGGTACCCTGCGACCCAGCCACTCCACTCCAAGAAATAGGCCGTATGTGACTGCAAAAATATATGCGTCACAGTTACGTGGATGCTCACCAAAAACTGGTTTTACTTTTCAATGAGTTTTATTGAGCTATAATTAACACATGATACGCAGATGGTTCAGTCGTATTAGGAAGCGCTGTGCAATCACCACCACAACCCTCCCTGACATAGTTTCTTCCTTCTCGTGACCATTGGTGTTGATCCCCCTCCCCCCTTCCCCTTTCACTCCTTCCAGTAATTATTATTGAAGTTACTGTCTTCATAAATCTTAATTTCCCTTTACAGAAAAATGTATGAAACAAGGATAAGGAATTAAAGTCAATAAATGGCCCAGAAACCATGATCATATGAAACAGGGAAAGACCTTGATCTAAGGAAGGACAAACGACATTCAGAATTTGGGATAAACTGAAAGTGGATCCAAAGAGAGAGCGAATTGCAAGGCGCCGCATTCTAAGTACAGTCGCTAAGAACCTCTTCACAATGCTCTTTGTCTAGTGTTAGGTCTGTTCACATTTCTAGCCTGTGGGCAGTGGAGATTCACTGGGGACTCAATCCACATCGGGACCCTGGATTTGAGGCTTCCACTACATCCATAAAAAACAAAAAACCTCATGGCCATCATGTCAATGCCTCCATGCTGGCTCAAAGTGACCCTATAGCACAGAGTAGAACTGACCTGGGAGAGTGTAACTGTTTACCGGAGTAGAAATCCACCATTTTTCTCCTTCAGGGTGGCTGTTGGTTTTGAACCGCTGACCTTTCAGCTCACAGCCCAACATGTAACCACTACATCACCATAGCATTGCACAAACCAAGTGTTTAGAATTTAGACACTGGTACTGTTCCCTCCTCGAGGTTTAGATCTTATTGCTTATAATCCTTAAATCCCACATGCTGTTGTGCTTCTTCTATGATGGAACACTATCAGCTATAAAAGGCAATCAACTACTGATAGGTACAACAACAGGGGGAAATCCCAGAAAGAATTCTTCTGAGTGAAAAAAAACGCTTAATAAAATAAAGCTCCAATTACATAAAATTCTCAAAAATGCAAACAAATCTCTAGTAACAGGTAGTACATTGGAAAGCTTTCTGTGCTCAGTTGGTGCCTGAGGTGAGGGAGGGGGAGGCAGGGAATGAAGGGATAAATTGCAAAGGGGTGCAGGAAATTTTGAAATGTTCCACAACATAAAAATATTTGCTCTGGTCAAGAGTTTTTAAATTCTATCTATTCTGGTAGATGCATGGTGATAGCTCATTGTGGTTTTACTTTGAATTGCTCTCATGACTAATGTTATTGAACATTTCTTCATGCATTTGAGAGAGATCATCATCCTCATAGCTTGATTGTGGTAATATACATATAATTTTATGGATATAAATATAAACCTCTGAAGAGGCTTCAAAAAGTTTATAAAATGTTCCCATTATTTCTTTATTCCATTTTCCTCTCATTTAAATATATGTATGTACATATATGCATATAAATTCATCAAATTGTATGCTTTAACCTGTGCATTTTATTGTAAATCAATACATCCAAAGAGCTACGGAAAGATTAATAATTTAATTAAGTCTATGAAAAAGTGAACCCTCATGAATTGTCCCTGCCCTCAAGTGACACTAAACTAATAGTGGAATTATTTTCAACATAGTAGGAATAAAGGCAAAACAATCGAAGCATATGAATTGTGGTGCTGGAGAAGAATATTGAAAGTACCATGGACTGCTACAGGACAAACCAAGCTGTCTTAGAAGAAGGACAGACAGAATGATCCTTAGGGACGAGGATGGCAAGATTTTGTCTTACATACGTTGGACATCATGCTCGGTAAATTGGAGGGGTGGAGAAACAAGAGGAAGGGCCTCAGCGAGATGGATGGACACAATGGCTGCAGTGTTGGGCTCAGGCATGGCAACAATGGTGACAATGGCACAGGAGCATCCCCAAACTTGTTGTGGACTACCTTAAATATAATA